>NW_026991721.1:84096516-84609580 GCF_029215605.1 Mirounga angustirostris | reverse complement strand
ATGAATTGACCCTTCTATCAAGATATAATGTCCTGGGGCACCTGGGTGGCTCTGTCAGTTAAGCATCTGACTCTTGGTTTTGGCTCAGGTCATGATCTCAGAGTCCTGGGATCAAACCCCTGTCAGGCTCTGCACTCAGCAGGAAGTCTGCTTGAGATTCTCTCTCCTCCTGCCCCTACCACTCATGTACGCTCTCTCTTGCTCTCTCAAATAAATAAATTAATTTAAAAAAGATATAATGTCCTTATTTGTCTCTTGTAACAGTCTTTAACTTCATTTCTACTTTGCCTGATATTATTATAGCCATCCTAGTTCTCTTTTGATTATTGTTTGCTTGGGATATCTTCTTCCACCCTTTCACTTTCAGGCCATTTGTGTCTTTGGATCTAGTGAGTCTCTGGTAGACAGTATATAGTTGGATCATGTTTTTAAATCAGTTCTGCCAATCTCTGCCTTTTGATTGGACAGTTTAATCCATTTACATCTAAAGTAATTACTGATAAGTGATGGATCACTAAATCCTACACCTGAAACTATTATTACACTGTACGTTATCTAACTGGCGTTTAAATAAAAACTTGGAAGAAAAAATAAAGTAATTATTGATAATAAAGAACTTACTTCTGGGGCCTGAGAAGGTGGGGTCTGTGACGCTCACGACCCGGGCTCTGGCACTTCTTTCCTCTCCGCTAGCTGCGACCTGAGGGAGAAGTGTTGCTAGGTCTGTGGGGAGCCACAGCAATGGCCTCTGTGCTGTCCTACGAAAGCCTGGTCCATGCTGTGGCTGGAGCCATGGGAAGTGTGACAGCAATGACAGTATTTTTTCCCTTGGATACAGCTCAACTCCGACTTCAAGTTGTTGAGAAAAGAAAGTCCAAAACTACACACATGGTGCTCCTCGAGAACATTAAGGGAGAAGGCCTCCTGGCACCATATCGAGGGTGGTTTCCAGTTATTTCTAGTCTCTGCTGCTCCAGTTTTGTCTATTTCTACACTTTTAATAGTCTCAAAGCAGTCTGGGTCAAACGTCAACGTTCTACTACTGGAAAAGATCTAGTAGTTGGATTTGTTGCAGGAGTGGTGAATGTGTTGCTAACAACTCCACTCTGGGTGGTAAACACCAGACTAAAGCTGCAAGGGGCAAAATTTAGGAATGAAGACATTGTACCAACCAAATGCAAAGGTATTATTGATGCTTTTCACCAGATCATTCGAGATGAAGGAAACTTGGCTTTATGGAATGGCACATTTCCTTCCTTGCTGTTGGTCTTCAATCCTGCCATCCAGTTCATGTTCTATGAAGGTTTAAAAAGGCAGCTTCTAAAGTAACGAGTGAAGCTTTCTTCTTTGGGTGTGTTCATCATCATTGGTGCAATATCCAAAGCGATTGCTACCACCATCACCAGCCTATGCAGACGGTACAGTCAATTCTGAGGTTTGGACGTCACAGACTAAACCCAGAAAACAGAACATTGGGGAGTCTTCGGAATGTTCTCTATCTTCTTCACCAACGAGTAAAGCATTTTGGAATCATGGGACTCTACAAAGGCCTTGAAGCCAAACTGCTACAGACAGTCCTCACTGCTGCTCTCATGGTCCTGGTTTATGAGAAACTGATGGCTGCTACCTTCACAGTTATGGGGCTGAAGAGTACCCACAAGCACTGAGACACCTCACACTGCAAAGTGCAGAAAGATGCTCAGGATGGGGCGTTCCTTCTGTGTGAAGGGAAGTGATTCTCTTTTTATTTTTGTGTGTGCACCGTGAATTTTACCCTCATTGGCTGGAAAAGCATCTAAGGGTAAACATGGAATATAGCCAGCAGGACCTGTCCACAACTTAATTTTTATGATGGTTGGTTGAATTTTGTGGAGGAGGTTAGTCTAATGGTCATACAAAAAAACCCATTATTGAAAACCTGAAAAAAAAAAAAAAGAACTTCTGTAATTTTGCTATTTGGTTTTTTTATGTCTTATAGCTTTTTGTTCCTCATTTTCTCCATTACTGCTTTCTTTTGTAGTTTTCTTGATTTTTGGTAGTGACATATTTTGTTTCTCTTCTTATTTCCTTTTGTATGCATTCAATAGTTATATTTTTGTGGTTACAATTATAATTGCATATAACATTCTGAAGTTATAGCTACCTAATTTGAATTGATACCAACTTAATTTCAATAGCATACAAAACTCCACTTCTGTACAGCTGTATCCTCCTCCCCACCCAACTTTATGTTATTGATGTAACAAGTTACATTTTTATATATTATGTGCCTATATTAGTTCCCTAGTGCTGCTCTAACAAGTTACTGGAATTGGGTGGTTTAAATAGGAGAAATTTGTTATCTCACAGAGGCTAGAAGTTATCTCTGGAGGCTAGAAGTCCAAGATCAACATGTCAGCAGGATTGCTTCCTCCTGAGTCTGTGAGAGATAATCTGTTCATGTCTCTTACCTACTTCCTGGTGCTCTCCTGATAATCTTTGGTGTTCTTTGGCTTATAGAAATCATCACCCCAATCTCTGCCTTCGTCTCCAAATTTCCCCTTTCTATAGAGACATCAGTCATATTGGATTAGGGGCCCACACTACTCCAGTGTAACCTCATCTTAACTAATTATATCTGCAATGACCTTATATAGAAATAAGGTCATATTCTGAGGTACAGAGGTTTAGAATTTCAACATATTAATTTGGGGGGGCACATAATTTGACCCAAAACAGTGCCCCAGTAATATAGCTTTGTAATTATTTTATGCATTTTTTTCTCTTAATTCCTTTATCAGAGATCTTTATTTCTTCATGTAGCTTCAAGTTACTGTGTAGCATCCTTTCATTTTAACTTGAAGGACTCCCTTTAACATTTCTTGTAAGGCATTATCTAGTGAAAGTGAATTCCCTCAGCTTTTGTTTATCTGGGAATCTTCATTTCTCTATTTTTCCAGGAAAGTTTGGATGGTTATAGAATTCTTGGTTGAGGGGCGCCTAGGTGGCTCAGTCGTTAAGCATCTGCCTTCGGCTCAGGTCTTGATCCCAGGGTCCTGGGATCGAGCCCCGCATCAGGCTCCCTGCTCAGCGGGAAGCCTGCTTCTCCCTCTCCCACTCCCCCTGCCTGTGTTCCCTCTCTCTCTGTGTCGCTCTCTGTCAAATAAGTAAATAAAATCTTTAAAAAAAAAAAAAGAATTCTTGGTTGACAGTGTTTATCTTTCAGCACTTTAAACATTTTATTCCATGTTCCTTTGGCCTCCAAGTTTTCTTGTGGGAAATTGGTTGATATTCTTATTGAGGATCCCTAGTACTTGCTGATGGTTCACTTTTCTCTTGCTGCTTTCAAGCTTCTCTCTTTTTCTTTGAACAGTTTCCTTATAATGTGTCTCAGTTGGATCTTTTTGAGATTATCCTACCTGGAATTCACTGGGCTTCTTGGGGTTATAAAATTATGTATTCTTGGCAGTTGTAGATTCATGTATTTCATCAAATTTGGGATGTGTTGCCATTATTTCTTTAATCTTTCCCCCTTTCTCTTTTCTAGGACTCACATAATGTGTATGTTGGTATGTTTCATGGTATCCCACAGGTCCCTTCGGTTCTGTTCACTTTTCTTCATCCTTTTTGTTTCTGCTCCTCAGACTCCATAATTTCAATTGTCTAATTCTCAGGTCTCCTGATTTTTAAAATTCTATTTGCTCAAATCTGCTGTTGGATCTCTCTAGTGAATTTTTCATTTCAATTATTGTAATTTTCACCTCCAGAATTTGTTTGGTTCCTTTTTATAATTTATGTCTCTATTGATATTTTCATTTTTTTGTACATCATTTCCCTGGTTTCCACTAGTTCTTTATCCACGTTTCCCTTTATGTCTGTGAATATATTTTAAGTTTCTCTAGTAAGTCTGATGTCTGGGCTTTCTCAGGAATAGTTTCTGTGAAGTTACTTTGTTCCTTTGAATAAGCTATGTTTTCTGTTTTTATCTATACCTAGTGATTTTTTGCTAAAAATTAGAATTTAGCTATTATAATATGGTAATCTCTGGAGATCACATTCTCCCCCTTCCCCAGGATTTGATTTTGTGTGTGTGTGTGTGTGTGTGTGTTGTTGTTGTTGTTGTTGAAGTCTGTAGTAGTCTGTATTTTTTGAGTGTTTTCCTAACTATTTTTGTAGAGGCTAATATAATCCTTGTCATATATGATCACTGAGGTCTCTGTGCCTTTATTTTGATAGAGATTTCCGTGAATCCCAGGAATTCTTCCAGTGTTTGCACATTGGTTCTATGCCAGGGCATTCCTGCAACACTTAGCTAGGCTTGTTCTGAGGCTAGCAATCAGCCTGAGGTGAAAGCTTAAGGTCTTCTCAGATCTTTTCTAAGCATGCATCTTTCTTGGGTGTGCTTGTTGCTTCCTAAATTCTCCCATATATTAATTTCCACTTAATTTCTCAGTTGCATCCCAGCTTTTCTTTTGGGCCTTAGATAGACTCTTGTGTTTCCACCTGTAATCTCTTGCCCCAGAAGTCTGTGGGACTGTAGTCATATTTCAAGTTTGAGTAGTACCCACTGCTTTTCCTATATGATTTCTGAGTTAGACATTACAGTAACAATCTCCTTGCATCAGTCCTTCAAGTATCCCCCAGACAATTTAGAACAGATGTACACAATAGTTTGCAAATAAGGTCTTCTCTGCTCCTTCCAATTTGGGGGATAGTACTGGGAACTAGGCTGCCATCACTTCAAGGCCAAAACCACTGCCATGCTGGGGAGGGGCAGAGCAAGGGTGAGTAAAAATGCCACAAAAATTTCTTACTGTTTGAAGATTGCTTTCTTTTTTTGATTGGGTGTTTGCTTGGTGGCTGTAAACCTTTGAGTGTTTTCCAGAGCTCCAGTAAGATTGGTTCAGATAATTTCTGCCTTTAAAAAATGTTTCTGGGGGTGCAGAATGAAAGCTTGGAGCTTCCTAGCTGCCAGTTCGCTGATGTCCTCTTTTTCAACATAGTTTAGCCTTCACTTGGACTTTCACCAAAGGGCATTAGAGGCCTTGGCATGAGACCTAAATGAAGGTGTGTGCAATCACAAAAAATGGTGGGAACAAAGACACTCTTAGCCACCATAAAGAAACTTGGAATAAGAACTTGTTTGGGGAGTTAAAGTTTTATAGATGAGGAATCCACTAGGATATTGGATGACAGTTGAGAACAGATAAGCTCATGGAATGTTCTGTCCAGGTAGTAAATTGCTCAGGGAGCTGGTGCTTGCCGACAGTATGGGACAGCTGCAGTTACATGCTACAGATGATTGGGTCTGTTTCTGGATGCAGATTAATTCCAGCTCATGAAGGGTTTTGAGCAATGCCAAAAATGATCTAGTAGAAGAATATGTGAAAGTAATGAGATGGCTGGTTCTGGTGCTAAATTAGAGCCTCCCCTCAGGGCTCAAAGAACCTGTCTGATTCAATTCATTCCTAATGGTAGCTGTCATATCAGTTTGTCCCAACCCTGACTGTGGTTCACAGCCATATCTCAGAAGTAACTTGGGAAGGTAAGCCTTTAATAATTGTCTCCATCTCGTTATTTCCACCCCCTCCCTCCTGTCAACAGTACCCCTGCCTCTCCTCTCAGTCTTCTTCTCTGACTACTTATCCTCCTTTGCTTCCTACTTCCTCAGCAAAAATAATACTCCAAGGAGATCATCTGCTAAATGAATTCACATTAAGGTGTACATAGTGAATAAGACTTGAGTGTAAACACTTTCAGGGGCTATTTGCATTTTAACAGAAATCTGTATTTTAAGATAAAAGGAAAAAATTTCTAATTGTGAAGCTCTAAGTGTTAACTGTTCCACAGGAAAGAGAATTTTTAGAGGAGCTTGTTCCAACTCAGTATTTTTCTGTTTTCTAGTTATTCACTACTCCAGATAGCATGAAGAAATACCAAATTATAAAAGAGCTTTAAAAAACCAAATTTGTCCTCCCAATGTGAAATGAAGCTCTGGGGCTGATTTGAGTATAATGTCATTGGATAATGACCTTTTACATTTTTTCAGGGAGAGACACCAGGGATAAAGCCAAGGCCTTGATGATATTGAGAAGTCAAGTCAAGTCAAGGAGATTTTCACCTTGCTACAGGAAAAGCTGTTAAGAAGTAATAGAACAGATCCAATTTAGAATCTTGAATATTTTAGAGGATAATAAGCAGCCTTCATACCTTTTTTTATAAGATTTTATTTATTTATTTGAGAGAGAGAGTGAGAGAGAGAGAGAGAAAGAGAGCACAAGAGGGGGGAGCGGGAGAAGGAGAAGCAGACTCCCTGCTGAGCAGGTAGCCCAATGCGGGACTCAATCCCAGGACTCCAGGATCATGACCTGAGCTGAAGGCAGTCGCCCAACCAACTGAGCCACCCAGGCGCTAGCAAACTGGGTACCAGGAAGTAAGAGCTAAGAGTGGGAAACACATTATTATCGTGATTGAATTTAACTTCTCCTAGCTTCTGTTTCTTCCTCTGTAATGTGGGAACAATAATAGCTTTTGAAGAGAGTTAGAACTCTTTTGATTGTAAACTACAAGAGGCCATATTGAACTAGGGTAAGTGGGGGGAAAAGGGGAATTTATAGACTTCATTCTGGATGTCCAAGGGGCATTGGCTTTTGGGTAAGGTTGGATCCAGAGACCTAAAGGATACCTTCAGAACTTTCTGACTCTATTTCTTAGTTCTGCTTGGTTTTGTTTGGATTTATCCTCACACAGTTTTAATTTATGTGTCAGCTAAGAAGATCTAAAAAATGTATATCCCAGCTAACAATTCTAACAGAAAATCTCATTCAGATATCAGTCCCAGGAAGATTATATTGCCTTGCTCAGGTCAGATGTCTAAACCCTAGCCATTGCTGTGTGGTGGGATTTTTTGATTGGCCAGCCTAAGTCATATGTGTAACCAGTGATTTGGCCAGTATACCATAGATGACTGCCTTTTCAGGGATCACATTACATGGAGGGAGAATTTCCTAAAGGATTCAGAAGGCAGAGGATGGGAAAGTATGCTGGGCATAAAAATATTATAGCTATTATAATTTATCAAACCTACCACTATAGAATCAAATGAGCAGACACAGGGAAACTGTTTATAAAATACAATCATAATTAAAACTTTTAATTCAAATGATGATAATACCATGATTATCAAAATCAAGAAAGCTGCATTGTATAAGATGGCTTTATTATTATTCATTATTATTAAAGATGGGAAAAGATGAGCCATTCAATATCTGGTGCAAGATAACTGAATAGGCCTCTGGAAAAAATGAAAGTAGAAGCCATACCTCCCATATATAACAAATGGATTAAAGCTTTAAATGTAAAAATGAAGCCATAAAAGTATTAGAAGAAAATATGAGAAAACTCTTTTATAATCTTGGAATGGGGACGGTCTTCCAGTCATTATTAAAAATTCTGAACCCAAAGAGTATGACTGATAAATAAAACTACATCAAAATCAAACATTCGTATGGTGAAAAACATCATTTGAGAAGAAGTCAAAAGGCAAAAACCAAATGTGATAAATAGCAGCAGTGCATTGGAGATGGCCTGCCCTGGCTCCCAGGGGCTGATTATTAAATTTTCAGGAATTTTGAAAGCTGATTATCAAACACAGCCATTATTTAAAATTAAGTCAGACAAGATTATAATTAAACACAGAATGTTACAAAGGTAAGAAATACTCCAAACTCATCACTTTCTAATTGTTTAACTACATTTTACTGTAATCCATGATCTTGGGGTTATTTACGTTTATTATATCTGTACTGTGGAGATATTATATAATGGTCTGCTACTGCACATCTCTTTCCAACTCCACATTTAGAGATGTAATATTGGTAGCTTGAGAGTGTCTGTGGTGGGAACATTTACAACATGGAAGTTGGCAAATGCTATAAACCAGGGTTTATTTTCCCCAGAGACCATTGTTCGAAATTAACCAACACACCACTGAAAAAACTTTTTGCAATTTAAATTACAGGGAAAGGGCTAATCTCCCTATATAATGTGCTCCTGTAAGCCAAGTATAAAAAACTATTCACCTAATAGGGCGCCTGGGTGGCTCAGTTGGTTGAGCGACTGCCTTCGGCTCAGGTCATGATCCTGGAGTCCCGGGATCGAGTCCCGCATCGGGCTCCCTGCTCAGCGGGGAGTCTGCTTCTCCCTCTGACCTTCCTCCTTCTCATGCTCTCTGTCTCTCATTCTCTCTCTCTCAAATAAATAAATAAAATCTTAAAAAAAAAACAAAAAAAAAAACAAAAAAAACTTCACCTAATAGAAACATAAGAAAGGTATGAAGTGTCCATTCATATAAATAAAGAGGTGCTCTGTGTCATAAAAGAAATGCAAATCAAAACCATACTGAGATATTATTTTTTACCTATTAAAGTAGCAAAAATCCAAGTTTAATAAAACTCTTTTGGAAAGGCTGTGGGGAAACAGGCATTCTTTTACATTGCTGATGAGGATAAAATTGGTATAACTGGAAGGCAATTTGGCAATATATATATAAAATTACTAATACGTAGACTATTTGACTTATCAATCCTGTCTCTGAGTATTTATCCTATCATATAGTATAGAGTGTTTTTGTTTTTTAATAGCAAAAGATTGGAAACAACACAAATGTCCATCCACATGGGCTGGTTTAATAAATTGTGGAACATTCATACAGTGGAATTGACTGGAACTGTAAAAAAATTGAAATCATTCTCCAAGTTGAGAATGGGAGAATCTCCCAAGTTGTATTTTACCCTTCAGTTTTATTGAGATGTAATTGATGTGTAACAATGTATTTGTTTAAGATGTACAACATAATACTTTGATATATGTATATATTGCAAATAATCACCACAACAGGTTTAGTTAACATCCATCACCTCATATAGTTACAATTTTTTTCTTGCGATGGGAACTTTTAAGATCTTGTAAGATCTTAGCAACTTTCAAATATACATTATAGTATTGTTAACTATAGTCACCATGCTATACATCTCTAGAACTTGTTTACCTTATGACTGGAAGTTAGTACTTTTTGACCACCGTCACCCATTTTCCTCACCCCCCCCACCCCTTGCCTGTGGCAACCAGCAATCTGTTCTCTGCTTCTATGAATTTGTTTGTTCACTTGCTTTTTTAGATTCCACATATAAATGAGATCATATAGTATTTGTTTTTCTCTGTCTGACTCATTTCACTTAGCATAATGCCCCGAGGATCCATCTATGTTGTCCAAATGGTAGGATTTCCTTCTTTTTTATGGCTGAATAGTATTCCATTCTATATATATATATATTTTTTTCTTTGTTCATTCATCAGGTTACATTATTAAGTGAAAAAAGGCAAGGTTGGTATCAGAGTGTATAGTACATTCTCTTTTGCATAATGAAATAAAAATATAGTTGTATATGATTTGCATAAACAAACTCTGGAAGGATAAATAAGAAACTAATAAAAATGGTTATGGGGGAGTTTGCTGTGCAGAATGTGGGAACTGGATGGGGGAAAACGGGGTGAGAACAAGACTTTGCATTATCGGGGCACCGAGATGGCTCAGTCAGTTAAGCATCTGTCTTTGGCTCAGGTCATGATCCTCGAGTCCTGGGATCGAGCCCCACATCGTCCCTGCTTCTCCCTCTCCCTCTGCCTCTCCCCCTGCTTGTGTTCTCTCTCTCTGTCAAATAAATAAAATCTTTTTTTAAAAAAAGACTTTGTATTATCTTTTTTACACTGAAATAAATGTTGAACTATGTCAACACACTACCTTTTTACAAAATTAAGTGAGAAGAAATAAAAGCTCCATTAAAGAGCACCTTGGTTGTTTGATTCACCAGACGCTCAATACTTATTGAGCAGTGACCATGTGGCAGGCACTGTCTCAGGAACTACTCCCAGAAGACAGCACCAGATCATATAAGTTGTGATCTAAAGCTAAGAGTTTAGTGGTTGCCTTTAGTCTCATAAACCACTCTTGAAATGCCACATCTTCTGTTATGCCCACCCAGCAGTGTTCTCTCATCCCATTTGGTCTCATATTCATGACTTCCACATGGGAGGAACAACTCCCAGGCCCTTCAGGTCTAGGGACAATTTAATGCTTGTGTCTTCTTTGTGTATGTTCTCTGTCGATGTTTTCACATCTTGGTTGCCTTTTTTTTTGAGTGTGCTGTTTAATGTAATTGATGGAACTTGATATTTTACAAGCTCAGGGCTTTAATTTTATGGACAGTGAACAAAATGGACAGCAATTCCAGTGAATTTACATTCTAGTACTGGTCAGGGAAGGACTTTGTGAGGAGGTGATATTGAGCACAGACATGAAAGGTATAAGGGAATGTGCTTGTCAGTATCTGGGATTATGCTTATAAGTTCATAGTAGTTATTATTTCTGCTGCCCTCAGGGGGATTGCAAAACTACACATGCACACACACACATGCACACTTGCACACATTTACCCTTATTTGTGAGTATATACTGCTGCCGAACTAAAGACTATGTCCTACTGATGGCATATCTGGTAAGGATGGTAGGTTTGAATGGAGTAAACCATCTCTGGTTTCTTGCTCTGGCCCCCAGTAACCAAGGTCACAGCAGACATTAGCTAGGCCTCTGGCTCTGACTGATGGATACACCTCTGGGTGTGGGGGCTTTATCCTCATTCCAAATGAAGCTAAATGGCCCATAAAATTAAAGCCATGACATTTTAATATCAGATTCTACCAACCAGAGTAAATGACACACTCAAAAAGAAAGGCAAACAAGATGTGAAAACATAGAGAACATAGAGGAGAATAGAACATTCAATTATTACCAGACCTTGACATTCATGGGGGATACTTTTACCATGCTGAGGTCACAGATATGAGACAGGGTTGGAGGAGAGAACACTGTTGGGTGGGCATAATGTCGGGTGGCACGTGAAGAGTAGTTTATATATGTTTGAAGAAACTCACAAATTCTTGAGCTTTAGATCACAACTTACATGATCTGGCGCTTGTTTCCTGGGCTCCTGCAGTACCCGTGCTCTCTTTTGTCCCAGCTCCTATAGCTCCTATTGCATTTTTCCCTTTTCTGTAATTGTTGACTAGGTGGCGAGCTCCTTAGAGGAAAGTTCTGTACATATTTCCTCCATATCCCTAGCACCCAGCACAGCCTTGACATTTAGAAGTCTCCATTGAAAGACTGGTAGCGACATGTCCCATGAAGCAAGAAACTGGATAACCTTGTATATATCTCTTTGGTTTGTGAGATGTGGAGTCCAAGAGGCATGCTTTGTTTTTCTGTCGGGTGGGGTGATGGACTGCAGGGTGTTTGTGGTAACTGTTAAGATTTCCTCCTCCCAGGGCGCCTGGGTGGCTCAGTTGGTTAAGCGACTGCCTTCAGCTCGGGTCATGATCCTGGAGTCCCGGGATCGAGTCCCGCATCGGGCTACCTGCTCGGCAGGGAGTCTGCTTCTCCCTCTCCTGCTCCCCCCTCTTGTGCTCTTTCTCTCTCTCACTCTCTCTCTCAAATAAATAAATAAAATCTTAAAAAAAAAAAAAAAGATTTCCTCCTCCCAGTTAGCCTGCACTCTGCGTGTACCCACAGTGCAGCAGGCTCAGCACAGCCGACTGTGACAGTTCTCAGCTCCTTGCCAGCTCGTTAGGCTCTCCCATGAATCTGTCCCAGAGTCTCCCACACCCTGCGATCTGACAGTAATCCAGTCCCCTTCCTTAGCCTTCTCTGATCGCCCGCCCTGTGTTTTCCTCACCTCTGTCCCTTGCTGTCTGAGCTTCTCAGACTTCAGCAGCCATGCGGGACTAAAGCAAAAGTGAGTTCATCCACAGAGCATGTGCCGGGGCAGCCAAGTACTCCAGGTTTGAATAAAATGACCCAATGTATTTGGTATTCGCTGGGCAGTCACACAGGGACATATCCATTCTGGGATGTCCCTCAGCAGGGCAGATGCTGCCTCAGCCAGATTTGCCAAAGGTCCTTGAATCTGGTTCCCGGTGGAGGCTGGGGGGGGGGGGGGGGGGCGCTGTCCAGAGTCTACCTTCCATGGCTGTTCTGCCAGGCCCCTTATTCCAACAGGAATTTCTACTCCCAATTCCATTTGGATTCTTCCCAATTTGAAATCTCTCACCTGGTCTGTAACTGCAAATTTAAAAGACTCAAAATTGCAGCTTTCATAGACAAGGGACTGTTTTATTTCTGGGGGTAAAGAATTGGCACTGGCTAATGAGTTATATTCCAATGTACAATGCCCTCTGATTGTGTATTATATATTAGCACTCTGGACTTGAAAGAGACAATTGTGTAATGTTTGCCCATTAATTGAGAATAATCATCTCAGCTGCACAGTATTGCATACCAGCCAAGCTTGTCATTCCCATATCCAAAAGCTTTTAATTGTTGTATTGCCCTTTAATGGCAACCTTTCTCAGAGTTTGGAGAACAAAAGCAGAGACTTACCTAAATATCAACTCCTTCCCACCCTGAGAGAAAAGAATCCATTTAGATGGAAAGGATTTGAGTTTTCTAATCCCCGTAGAGTGATCATGCCGTACCAATTTCCATTATCCATCAAATCTAAACGCTAAGGCCATGGGATTGCTTCTTCCTAATAAAGTTATGAAATGTATCAGACAAGAAAAAGGCTTGCACGATTACATAGTAAGCTGGAGACTAAAATAGAAGAAATGCATTAAGATCATTGTCAGGACCCTTTTGAGTGCAAGTAACAGAAAATCTAAATCAAACTGTCTATGTCAAAATTTTCCTTGGTTCACATAAATAAAAGTCCCAGTATGGGGTTGCTTCAGCATGTCTAGATTCCAGGGCTCAAAAATATCTTCAAGCTTTGGTCCCATGCTCTCCATGTCTCGACTCTTCTTTGCTCTCTTGCTGCATTCTTAGGTGGACCCTCCGCTCCTCTGGCCAAAGACGGCAGGTGGCAGCTTAGCTCCAGGCTCACATCTCTGGTGAAAGGCCCAAGATGGAATTTCACTGGACCAGCTTGGGTCATGGTCTTTATTCTGAATCAGTTATGATGGCCAGGGGGGATGGAGTATGTTCACCGGCCAGGCCTTAATCTTGCTCACCCCTGGGGGTGGAAAGGCAGGGTCAGATCCATCAATCCAAACCAGGTGAACTAGTAATAGAAGGTGGTGGTGATTCTCCAAGAAAAAACAGGCACGGTTACCAGAAAAATTGGACTGGAGGCTGAACCTGAAAAACTGAGGTACTGTACTTTCATCTCCACTTCAGGGATGAATGAATGGCTTTCTAGGTTGGTAATTCAAGCCTAATGTCTTCTTCCAGAACCTTCTCCATAATAAAGATGACCGTTTACCGAGTATCTGATGTTGTGTGGGGGATTTTACATATATCCTCTCATTTAGTCCTACCGGGCCGGTATGATTAACCCCTCTTCAGAATAAGGGAATGGAGGCACAGGGAGATTAAATGACATGCTCTAAGCCACACAACTATTAAAAAGTGAGCCATTATTCAACCCTGGCCTAACTCCAAAATACATGCCTTCTCCCCTTTTGTGTGTTTCCCAAACTTGCCCATTGGCAAGACTTTCTGGGGTGTTTATTAAAAATACAGGTTTTCAGGCACACTCTCCCCTCTCCTCCCAGCTCTGCCCCAGAGATTCTGATTCAATAAATCTTGGCTAAAGTCTGGGAATCTCTTTTGTTAATAAGGGTGCTCAGTGATTCTTATAATTAGACTAGTTTGAAAATGTACAATATCATGCTGCCTCCCACAGGTTAAAAAAAACCTGCCAATGGCCGCTGCCCAGTGCTAGCACCTCTTCCTGTCTGCTCCCTTTCCCCCCAGAGCACCCGAGGGAATTGCTTTAGCTGCTGGCTATGCTCAGTCCACTCTCTAGAGCAGTGGTCTCCAAGGATGGGGTGCATAGAGGTTCTGCTGGTGTCTGGGGAAAAAAATATTTATTCTTTTTTTTTTCAATTTCTATTTGATTTTTATTCAAAAAGAAAAGAAATTCAGCTTTACTGAAGTCGATATCCAAATTGACACTGGCATTTTTCCTGAGGCACCTTTGAGACATCTATGGTACCTGAGGTGCCTGAGGAGGAAAGCGAGTGGTCCGACAACGCACAATGGCGCCCCCATCCTTTGCAGCTTCCAGGCCCCTGAGACCTGATCTGTACCTAAGGGGAATTGCAGATTATATTATCCTGTCCCCCAAAGTCACCAGGCTCAGAGGGTTTGAGACAAGTGTTACAAAATCACCAACAAACATATAATCATTATATTATACCTGTTTCAGATGATTGAAAAAGGAAGAAAGCTACCCAGATCTTTCTGTGAATTAGTATAACTTTGATACCACTGACAAGGACAAAACAAGAAAATGATCTGTTAGTCACACTTAAGAATGTAGATGTAGGATTCCTAAATAAAGGACTGGCAAATTTAATTCAGCAGTGTAATAAAAATAATAGATATCCATTTGCAACAACGTGGATGGAGCTAGAGAGTATAATGCTAAGTGAAATAAGTCAGTCAGAGAAAGACAAATACCATATGATTTCACTCATATGTGGAATTTAAGAAAAAAAAAAACAAGCAAACTGGAAAAAAAGAGAGACACAAATCAAGAAACAGACTCTTAACTATAGAGAACAAACTGGTGGTTACCAGAGAGGAGGTGGATGGGGGATGGGTGAACTAGGTGATGGGGATGGAGGAGGCACTTGTTGTGATGAGCACCGGGTGCTGTATGGAAGTGTTGAATCACTATAGTGTATACCTCAAACTAATATAACACTGTATGTTAACTAACTGGAATGAAAATAAAGACTCAAAAAATAATAGGTAGCGAATACTTCAAATAAGTAGGGTCCATGGGACACAGCCATGCTCTGTCATTATTTTCTTTCTGCTATTGTCCTTATGAGCTGATTTATGGGGCTAGTTCTTTCTTGCCTATGAATAAATGAAAATTCATGGACTTTCCTGGCCACGCTAAGTAAAAAGTCCTTTGCTCATGAAAAACTGTCTCAATTTATGAATTAAGATATATAGTCCCCGGTTATAGTTAAACTTATAGTATCACAAAGTTAAAGCTTATCCTCATCCCCAGCCTGAGCCTGCAGCAGGTGGAAACCTTGTGGTGGGAATAGACAGCAGGTATGCATCTCATCTGTTTCCCACAACTGGATTTCCTTCTCCTTCTCATGTACTTGTTAGTTGTCTCTGACTCCTCTAGGATTGAAGCAGGGGAAGGGAGGGGAGCAGTAGGAAGGTCCTACTTGCCCAGCACTGTTATGAACTGGTATCAGAACACCCTGGACTGGGCAGAAGCTTAAAGCTGACTTCTATTTTTTTTTTAAATCATGGAACTCTCTGTGGGTTTTCTTTGAGACCCTCTATTTCTGGGAATCTCTCACCTACAATTCCATTCATGCAGAAGAGTGTACCTTTTCTACTTAGTTTCCACCCATAGCAATGCTAGTTCTTTATAGAAGCTGGCCCTCTTACATGACTCTAAGATGATTCCACAAAGGCACATATTCTCTTACGGCTCACAACTGGCCCATGAGAACTATCTCCATTCTTTGCTCAGATAAATTCTGGGCATGCGGGATTTCTCTAATGCCTCTGTTTACGCTGCATCACAACAACTACCAGCCAGTCTCTCCCTGTTTAGATTTCTCAGATTTTAGAAACAGTCTACACTGTTCTTCAAGTTCTAGGAGACTTCATGGAAGAGCAAGGAGCCAAGAAACCCAGATGCCATTTTGAAAGAGATGGTGGAACTTGTTCTATGAGATATGTAGACTTATTTTTAAAGACATCTTAAAAATTAGGACATGGGATAGTGCAAGAATTTGAAAATTAATTGATGGATTAATTCAATTAATGAATTGAAGGATAGGAAGCCCAGAAACCCACTCATACATACATGGACACTTGACTTGGTATATGATAAAGGTAGAATTACAAGTCTGGAGAAATAATGGCTGTTCAATAGTGGTGCTTGGGAAATTGATTATCTGTATGGAAAAACACAAAATTGGATCCCTCTCTCATCTTACAGGTGGGGTAAAGTCCTGCAAGTAAAAAAACCTAACTTTAAAATTTTAGAAGAAAATATTGGTCTTCATGACTTTGTGTAGAGAAAAGATTTCTTTTTTAAGATTTTATTCATTTATTTGACAGAGAGAGCAGAGAGAGAGAGAGCACAAGTAGGCAGAGTGGCAGGCAGAGGGAGAGGGAGAAGCAGCGTGGCTCAATCCCAGGGCCCTGGGATCATGACCCAAGCCAAAGGCAGATGCTTAACCGACTGAGCCACCCAAGTGCCCTGAGAAAAAATTTCTTAGGGGCACCTGGCTGGCTCAGTTGGAAGAGTGTGAGCCTCTTGATCTTGGGGCTATGAGTTCAAGCCCTATGTTGGGGGTAGAGATTACTTAAATAAATAAATAAACTTTAAAAAAAAGAAAAAGAAAGATTTCTTAGAGTTTACACCAAAACCTCAAACTGTATAGGAAAAAATAAGGATAAGTTTTATTACATTATATTAATAGTAAATTTTCTGCATCAACCAAAGATACTATAAACAAAATAAAAAGACAAAAATGCAGATATTTGGGGAAAGCTATTTCAAATGCAAAATCTGACAGAGGAAAAGTAGCCAGAATAAAGAAAGAGCCCTTACAAACCAATAATGATGATAATGGTAATAGCCAGGCACTGTCCTAAGCACTTGAGATATATTAACTCATTTAATCTTTACTATGTTCCTGTGAGAGAGGTTTTTATTGTCCCCACTTTACTGATGAAGAAACAGGCATAGTGAGTGTTCGATAACTTGCTTAAAGTAACTGGTAGGACTGAGTTTGAGCCTAGAAGTTTGGTTCGGGTTCCTATGGTCTAAGCCACTATGTCTGCTCTCATACTCAATAGAGATAGCAACCCAAGTAGCCAACACACATATAAGAAGAACCTCAAGCTCACTAGCAATCAGAGAAGTGAAAATTAAAATATCAAGGAGAAATCATTTCACACCCATGAGTTGGAAAAAAAAGTCTGATAATACCAAGTTTGAGTGAGGATGTAGGAAGAAAATGAAACTCTTTATTTATTAAAATTTTAAAAATTTGAGTATAGTTGAGACACAATGTTATCTTAGTTTCAGCTGTACTTATTTATTTATTAAAAAATTTAAAAAGATTTTATTTATTTATATGTTTTGGGGGTGGGCAGAGGGAGAGGGAGAGAAAGAGAGTTTTAAGCAGGCTCCACGCCCAGTGTGGAGCCTGATGTGGGGCTTGATCTTACAACCCTGAGATCATGACCTGAGCCCAAGTGAAGAGTTGTAGTCTTAACCGACTGAGCCACCTAGGCACCCCAAGGTTTTATTTTTTTAAAGTAATCTCTACACCCAACTTGGGACTTGAATTTATAATCCCAAGATAAAGAATCAAATGCTCCACTGACTTGAGCTAACCAGGTGTCCCTAAAATTTTTTTTTTTGAGTATAGTTCGAAAATGAAGCCTTTTGTACACTGCTGGTGGAAGTATAAATTCGCACAAACTTTTTGGAGAGCAATTTGGTTATATCTAGTAAATTTGAAGGTGTTCATATCCTGTGACCTAACAGTTTTACGTCTAAAAATATGTGCTAGAGAAATGTTCATGCTGTGCACAGGGAGAGGTGTTCAAGAATATTCATTTCAGTATTGTTTATAATAGCAAAATTTGAAAACCTAAGAATTCACTCACAGGAAAAAAATTGTCATAATATATACCATGATATAACATGTAGCAGTTAAAATGAACCAGCAATATATCTACCAATATGGATAATTATGAAAAAAATAGTATCAGGTAGGAAAAAAACTGGTTGAAGTAAGATATTTATAGTGTAATAGAATTCTATAAGATTTAAACAACTGTAAAACAATGCTATTTAATATGTATGTATACAAAATAAGTATTAAAAAATGAAAACTTGAACAAGAATGATAAATAATGTATTCATGGTCATATTTACCTCCAACAGAAAAAGAAGGGCAATGAGGTCAGGGATATGTCTGCATTGGAAGTCTCAACTGTATTCATTAATGCTTAATTAGAAAAGTGCTTAATTAAAAAAAAATCCTGAGACAGGTCTCCAAATACCATTTCACCTGGAAAAATGACTGATTCCAGGTCTGGGAAAGAAATGTACCTGACGAGGGGTGCCTGGGTGGCTTAGTCAGTTAAGCATCTGCCTTTGGCTCAGGTCATGATCCCAGGGCACTGTGATCAAGCCCCACATTGGGTTCCCTGCTCAGTGGGGAGTCTGCTTCTCCTTCTCCCTCTCCCTCTGTGCTCTCTCTCTCTCAAATAAAAAAATACAATCTTAAAAAAAAAAAAAAAAGAAATGTACATGACGAGCCAACTTGTTTTGCAGGGAAGCTTTCCCAGACTATTTGAGGTCATGTCAAAACAACACGGGAACCACTTTGAAGGGGCTCCCACTTGCCAAAGTGGGGTCATTTCTGCATCAAAAAGAATAATAACTACAATGGATTAAAACCTGTCAAATACATAAAAACTATGAGTTCACAATGATACCTAAAACAACCACAAAAACAAAATACAGCTAACACCTTGCCTTTGGAAGTTGCTAGATAATAATTTATTATTCTGAAAATGAATAAATAATGAGAAAGCCTTTATTTTATTCTTTCTATGCCAACTATATATATATTTTTAAAGATTTTATTTATTTATTTGAGAGAGAGAGAATGAGAGACAGAGAGCATGAGAGGGAGGAGGGTCAGAGGGAGAAGCAGACTCCCTGCAAAGCAGGGAGCCCGATGCGGGACTCGATCCCGGGACTCCAGGATCATGACCTGAGCCGAAGGCAGTTGCTTAACCAACTGAGCCACCCAGGCGCCCCTATGCCAACTATATTTTAGAGTTACTAGATATTTGATAAAAGTAGGTGCTATATAGAAGAATTCCAAATAATAAATGCGGAAGGAATGATAGAATTTAAAAAAACACTTCATTTTTGACCTCTAATGAGATAGTTGATTTAGGCAACATTTGTTGATGAGGCTAAAACTACTAGCTGAACTGTTGATGGGGAACATTATAATGGAAGGGTCAGGCTGACACCACCTATACCCTGTGATCAATCTTAGCCTCCTGAAAAGTTGGACAGCCTAAATGTTACATGCCTCATGAGATGATATATCAGGAAGTATTTCTTATGATGTTTCTTGCCTAAAAAATTGAACCTGATTCCAATCGAGTCTTTAGAACTGCTACTCGTTTACAGGAAATATGAGGGATAGAAGAACTGCTTGAATGACAAGGATATGGTTGGCTAGATCCCAAAGATGGGACACTCTATGGGAAATGTGACCCGGTTTCTCCAAATATGCATTATGCTCCAACAAGAATGGCATTCGAGAAAAAGGGAAGATGAGTTATTATAGGATAAAATACACTGAGGAGAGAAAACAGCCAAATGCATTGTGAGGCCCTTGTTTGGATCCTGATTCAAACAAATCAACAATAAAAAGACCTGTTGGAGAAAAATCAAGGAAATATGCATAGGGATTGGTAGGAGAGGTCATTAAGGAGTTATTGTTATTCTTGATAAGTGTGTTGAAGGTATAGTAATTATGTTTAAAATGTCCTCGGGGTGCCTGGGTGGCTCAGTCTGCCTTCGGCTCAGGTCACAATCCCAGGGTCCTGGGATTGAGCCCTGCATCAGGCTCCCCACTCAGCGGGGAGTCTGTTTCTCCTTCTGCCCCTCCCCCTACTCATGCTCTCTCTATCATAAATAAATAAAATCTTTAAAAAATAAAATGTCCTCAACATTAAGATAAGGACATTTTAGACAGAGGGTAACATGGTGAAATACATGCCTTTCCAATGGTCTTTTACCCCAACCCTTCAGGGAATCTTAATTATGGAAACCACTCAAATACTTCACTCAAGGGTCAAAACAGTGATATGAGAGCGTAGGAAGAGAATGAATACAAATGAATAGGGCTGGATTTCCCGTGCTTTAGTGAGGTGGTGTTGGGGTAGAGCTCTAGGGTACCACACCCATGTTTGTGGGGCTGGCACAGCCCCTCAGCCCAGAGTAGGGGTGCCAACAGGGTCAGTGAAGCTAGGAGAAGGGCACAGTGTCCTGGGGGCATTGGGTGTATGGTGGGGGCTGCCAGGAGGAAGTGGAGCTTCTGGAGCGCACATCAAATGCCCAGGAGCTCCTGGACTAGAAAGGCAGGAGAGGAAGAAGTCCCCTCTTAGGTGAGAAGGGTGCCTTGAGTATTGTTCTGCCAGGGTTCCCACTCCAGGCTGATTCGGTCTGGAGACATTTGACCTGCACTCATAGAGATTCAGTATTTTACAACAAGCACAACAGTCCTAACTCAGGATCAAACCCATTTTAGAGCAAGAGAAACAAAGGCACAGAATCATTTAGCTTTTTATCTCTCTCTCTTTTTTTTTTAGATCGGGGTGGGGGAGTGGCAGAGAGAGAAGGAGAGAGAGAATCTTAAGCAGGGTCCATGCCTACCGTGGAGCCTGACACAGGGCTTGATCTCACGACCCTGAGATCATGACCCGAGCTGAAATCAAGAGTCGGACACTTAACCGACTGAGCCATCCAGGCGCCCCTACTTAGCTCTTACAAAGGCTGGGTGAGAACTCCCTCTTGGTGCCAGGCTGCTCTAACCACCACTGGCCTGTAAATTTTCTGGGCACTTTTGTCTAACATGTAGAAAGACTGTCCAAAGAGTTGCAGGCCTCAGGCCAAGGGTGTTAATAGCTACTATCTTCTTTCTGGGCTTTTATCAGGAACTGCTGTTCTCACAAATCCAACTGTGAGAACATTTGCCAGAGATTTCCCAAGAGCAGACTTAACTCTTTCTGTTATATCAGAATTAGCCTCTGTAGTGGTCTTCACACATCTTGGGGCCTAGGGCCACTACTAAGCCGGGTCCATTCTGTCCCTAGAAGCGGGTGCTCTGCTCTTTTGATTTGATGCCCGCTTCTCCTGGGTGGACCTGGGTGGGTTGGAATGTTTCTGTGGCAGTTTGCCAACAGCAAGAAGACTAAGCTTGCCCTGAGAATTTCCATTTGTGGGTGCTGAACCAAGTCCAGGGAGCCATCTACCAAGGAGAACATTTTGATTATATTTCTTTTGATTTAATTTCTTCCTTGCCATGTCCGCAGACTCTAATCTGGGAATTACTTTCGATCTTGAAAGACTTTTGCTTTCTGGACTTACGTAGACCAGGTCTGCCTTGTTTATAATGAGAAGGACATCATTCTACTATAAGTAAGTGTTCATCTGTACATTCTCTGAAGGCATGGGACTAAGAAGGGGTTATTGAAAAGAGGAGGAAAAGAACTAGGTGGGGTATCTTTTCTGGTCTTCGTGAAGATAATCCCATGATACATTGCCAGTATTGAAAAGACAGAGACTAATATCGAGCAGAATCGTACAGAAGAAAGAGCTCTACATTGGGCCATCTGACTTTAACAAGGCTTTTAGTCTATGTTGGCCTTGGTTGCCTGGTCTGCTTAAAGTGAGACTAATAATAACTAACTTAAGTAAAGGCAAGAGGTTCAACCTGATAAACACCTGGAATGACTTTCCTTTTCCTTAAATGTCAGAAATGTTGACAATGCCTCTCATTCATTCAATGAGTTATTATTACTTTATATCCTCATTCATTTATACATACATTCCCTCACTCAACAAATATTTGTTGAGGACATAGTATATGAAATTAACGATGCATGATACTATGGGAGATAAACGGTTCTGCCCTCAGGAATTTGTAGAGAATTTGCACGGAAAACTATAATGTACAGGATGTTAAATGCCATCAGGAAGGTGCCAGATGCTATGAGAGTTCGGGAAAAGAGAAATGGCTTCCAGGAGGGAACTTCAAGGAAGATTCCATGAAGAATGAAGTGGTTGGACTGAAGAATAAATAAAATGTGGATAGTTGTGGGGAAAAATATTCCACAAGCACAGCAAAAGCCTGAGCAGAGACCTGGAGAGGGGAATGTATGGTATATGTTTGGGAAACTATAAATCACCTGGAAAAGAATTGGAAACTCTCAAAGCTATTCAAGTCGAAGACCAATTAGGAGACAAGTGCCACAGTTCAAGGGATAGTTAGTGAGCATTTGAATTCAAGGGGTGAACTCAGGGGTAAGGGAAGAAGGAGATGTGAGTTTGGCCAGGAAACTATGAAGGGATGGGAGTGAAGGAGCTGGAGTCCAGAATCTTGATATTTGCTTCTTTTCCTCAAGGTTGGTAGTCACTTTCCAAGGCCTGCTGCCTCTCTATTTTTATATTTGAATAGCACTGGTTTTAATACCCAGTTATCTGTTCAGAGAGGGCCAGAGTCTGGCCAAGCAGCGATAATATTTGCATCGTGATCTTCATTTTAGGTGGTATTTGTGCTTTACTTAAGTGTGCCATTTTGCTCTAAAAGTCAATGAATGAGTCAGCAACATTTATTCAAAACCCATTGAGGTTTTACAATTTGTACATGTTTCAATAAGAGTTTTCTTGAATGTCTCTGATGTTTAAGGTGGTGTAGGGGGATGGAGGAAATTATAGCTTGCCTATAGGAGTTTACAAACTCATGGGGGGAGGGAAAGTTGTGTATGTAAATAATTATATAAAACAGGATATGTAAAAAGTACCACGAAATTAGAACAAGTTCAATCGAGGAAGCATTCGGGTCTCGCAACCTAGGAAAGCTTTAGGAGGGAAGTGGCCAATAAAAATATGTGTCTGTTTGAAATGCTCGAGGGTGGGGAACTGGAGAGGACTGAGAGGCTGGTGGCATGGAACTAAAGATCTGTGTAGCAGCAGTGGATTTTGTCAGGGGGAGCTGCTCACCAGTTGTATCTCTCAGGGCCTTCGAACTCCGTTTAACCAGTCCCCACCCACCCAGCTACACAGAGTTCTGCAATCTGCTCTCCTTTGGCTTAGTCTCCAGGGGAAGGGCAGTCGTAGAATGTGTCTGATGAATCAGGGGATGATGTTCGAGTAAACTAGGGGCCCTCCCATTGGCAGGGTTTTGACAAGACTGTAGTCTGACAATGAAACTGATATGAATGAGACACGTGGTGCCCCCAGGGCCCCTCGCCTTGCCTCCCCATCCTTCAAAATTGGTGTGGTTTGTTTTAAAAATCCCAACGGCTTTTACCAAGACCAGCTTTCCACACTCCGAGAATGGATTTCTCTTTGTGGTCTGGTAGGCCACTGTGGTTTCCCCTGCTGGATTCCTTTCTGTGGTTGGAGGTCAACCCCTTTCTTGTCTGCTGCTTCCAGGAACGCGTGGTGTGTGTCCCGGCTTGCTACACGGGACGGTTTTATTTGATCTCTCTTGAATGGAATGGCAGTCATCCAGCAGGCCTGGGTGCATGTATAAATAGAGGAACGCGTAAGCCTGCCTTTAATATCCAGAACATAAACCAGCCTGCACTGCGTGTTACCCCATCATGTTTTGATGAAAGGCTGCTGACAGCACCACAGACCATGCCGTGGGGCCCAGCAAACCACCTAATCCCACTGCTCTATCCCAGGCATCGATAGGACAGAGCTCTCTGCCAGGAACAATTTCTTTCCAGCCACCAGCAGCTCTGAGTTTCTTCGGCTTTTCTTGCTTCTGTCGCCCATTACTCATGACCCTTGGGCAGAGAGGCCACGGTGAACATGGGAAGATGGAGATGTACAGCTAAACCCCAAATCTTTTATTTCATTTTTCTTTAGGCAGAAGATTTAGACTCACTCACCTCTGAATCCCTGGGAAAATGGAGATAATGTCAAAAGGGCCCATTGAAAGTTCAGCATTTCGAGATCACCTGCCGACTTCCTACAATGTGCCACAGGAGAGCATCCCTTCCTCGCCTCTGCAGGATGAAGTATGCATTCCTGCCATTCGGATTCTTTACAGTCTGGTTCCAAATACTGTCCCCATCTTATAGCTCACCGCATCCTTACTTTAGCTTCTGTTTAACTGGATTGCTTTACTTTCTGTTTTCCTAGGCCCCTTATATCACTATGGCGTTATTGTATTGGTCTCCTCCCCTAAAATCGTTCCCCTTCTCTTTGACTGTGGAAAGGCTTTCTATCCATCAGGCTGAGTTTAATTCTGGGACCTCCATGACCACTCCCATCCAGAGGTGTCTTTCTCTCCATAGCATGCCTTATTTCTACTATTTACTCAGTGAGTAATTGTATTACTTGTGATATATTCCTTGTAGGCTTATATACTGATTAGAATTGACAGACTTTAGATTAGAATTCTGGTCTCCCCTGGGATGGAAAGCCCGTGAGGTCAGGGGCCTGGCAGTATCTTCTTTGTGACTCTGACAGTGTTAAGTACTATGTTATATACATAAGCGGGGCCAGGGAGTACTTATTGATTGAATGAATAATAATCTCCTATTGAAAAATCAGAGCTTTGGCAGTATTTATTAGTGAATTCAGCAACCTTTCGAGGACATTCTCTGGCTAAGCAGTGCAATATGAGGTAATAATTAAAGTTATTCTCAGGTCCAGTAGGGAGCTCAGAGACAATCACTCCACCGAAGTTCCCTGGAGCCATCTAGAATGTCAGCTTAACTCAGCTTCCATGTTGGGTTGCTTCCACAGTTTTAGGTTTCCTGGGATTCTATGTTATGAACTCAGAAGACCTGATTTTTATGATTGTCATCCCATAAGAGCCTTCGTATTCATATTAATCACTACTTGATGATTTGATTAAGCAAGGAGCAGTGTGTCTAACTTTTTACTAGATCTCGTGAAGAATGTCTGGGATGTTTGTATCAGAGGTGAATGCTTTTTATACAAAATTTAGGTTTTGAACAATGCCTTTGAAATTCCATAAGTACCTGCAAAACATAGTCAGTAGTTGCAAAACTTTCTTCCAATAGCGGCTTTGGCTTTTGTAAGCTTCCAAATACAATTTTTAGATAAATCTGATTAATAAAATGCAGACTCAAATATCGTGATATTTTAGCACAAAATAAGGAATACAAAAAAAAAAACGGGGAAAAAAATCCATGATTTTTGCATGTGGCTTATAGAGGGGCTTTGAAGGTAATTTAAAAAGAGAACATTCAGAAATGTATTAAATTATAGAATCATTACTGTAATAATAATAGCTTCCACTTACTGAGCACTTGTTGTGAGTCATTAAGTATTTGATATTCAAAATCTCATTTAATCCTAAAAGCAGCCTTGTGAAGAGGGATTTTATTAGCTCCATCCTAGAGGCATGGAAACTAAAGGTTATAATGGTTAACCTGGATTTCGACTCAGATTTGTTAGACTCCAAGGCGCATGCGGCACTATGGCGACAACCTTGGGGGACAAACGCTCGATTGGATGTGCTCAGTTTAACGCCACTGAGGACTGCTCACTACAAACTCCAGGGGGCAGCACTGAACTCCCGTTCACAGCATATCTGGATAGTTTTTATGACCAATTTCTAACAGATGGCTGTAGAGTGTCTTAAAAAAGATTTTGGTTTTTCCCCCCGTAATTGCTTAAAAATTGTTCTCCGTGCTCTATTGTCACATCTAGAAGGCAGGGTCCTTAAACTGGAGGAATTCGAAATCCTGAGCAGCTTCTAGATGAGCCACCTTGAAAGTGACAAATGAGAGTTCTTAGCAGGACCTGAAGTGATATCTCACTTGCCTGTCATCAGGGCACTGCCTTTCTTCTGTCTTTGGAGTGACTGTATTCCCTCCTAATCCTCTTAGTTATGAATTTAATTTAATGGAACTAACAACGTATTGAGAATCTCTTATGTGGATGTTGCCAGGACAGACCCTTGACGGGAGGAATGTGGCGTGGGGCGTGGGGCGTGGAGTGACGTGGTGGAGGTAGGAATTCAAGGGAGGATGCAAAAATGGATACGTGGCCTTGATTTCAATTTATAAATTGTAGAGGGGACTGGATGGCGAGGACTATACATAAGTATGACAATGGTGGCGGGGGGAGGATATAAGTAAAATCCTTTGAGAACAGATGGGAGAGAGCAGGTTATTCTGTCTGGGAGAGCTGGGCAAGCTTTCATGGAGGATGGGACATTTGAGCTCCCGCTTGAAGGATGGGCAGGTGCCTGACGAATGGGGGAGGAAGGAAGAAATAGCAGCAGGAAAAACATGAGGTGGGAATGGTTTCATAGTTAAGGCAAAAGTGAGGTGTGTGTACAGGCATTGGGGCAAGCAGGCACAGGAGTTTGGGGTGCAGCCGGAGAGGTAAAGACACTTGAATATCCTCTTAAAGAATTTAGATTCGATATGGGCAATGGGAGTCTCGGAAGATTTTTGAGCAGGAGTATAGCATCTATTCATCTTTT
This sequence comes from Mirounga angustirostris, assembly GCF_029215605.1. Classification (NCBI taxonomy): domain Eukaryota; kingdom Metazoa; phylum Chordata; class Mammalia; order Carnivora; family Phocidae; genus Mirounga; species Mirounga angustirostris. Next base: position 84,583,198 of record NW_026991721.1, on the reverse strand, counting down.
CCAGAGTTGGCTCCTGTTGTCTGTACAGCTTTTGGACGGCATTGGTTATATTATCTGGCATGAGTTGCACTTTTATTTTTCCTTTTCAGGGGAGTTCTCTCAAGGAAAAGATACTTACTGTGCTTTTGTCCCCTTTGGCCTGGAAAAAAGTTTAGTTTGATTTCCTATTTACCATTTCCCCTCTCTCCTCTGATGCTTTTGGCAAGGCAAGAATTCTCCCATTGGTCCTTTTTTTTTTTTAAAGATTTTATTTATTTATTTGACACAGAGAGACAGAGAGAGAGACGGAACACAAGCAGGGGGAGTGGGAGAGGGAGAAGCAGGCTTCCCAGGGAGCAGGGAGCCCGATGCGGGGCTCGATTCCAGGATCCTGGGATCATGACCTGAGCCGAAGGCAGACGCTTAACGACTGAGCCACCGAGGCGCCCCTCTCCCATTGGTTCTTGCGATTGGCATCTGAGTCAGATTTCTGACTCCTATTACCACATGACTATTCTTTTCGGTGAATTACATGGGTCATCACTACCTATGGGTTGAAAGCTCAAGAAAGTTTAGGGATAAAAGACTTGGGGAAAGAGGCACATAGACAAAGAGGTGGGACATGTATCAAAGCACAGGACAGCACATCGTGCATTGAGAGAGGTCTCAAAATAGAAAGTACTTCTCTTGGGATTCACACCACAGGCCTTGGCAGGCAGCCCACCCTTATCACCATTAATTTTTAGAGTTTGGAATTGGGCAACACACTCTGGTGTTAAGCTGTTAACCTCCAGCATCAAGGCCACAGCTGCTGGGAAGAATTCCTCTTTCAAGCTGTGGTCTCATCACAGTTCTTCATCTGGACACACCACAAAGGGCGAATGTTCCTAAATCCAGTCCCATGATTCTGGGATGCTATATATACCTGGGCACCTCCCACTCCTTTACTCCAGGACGTGCACACACAGGGCAGAGCCTTCCGGTAGTGGATCGTGGCACAGCTGTTGCAACGTGTGTGCGCGTATGTGCGTCGCAGAGTGTAGCTCTCTCGATGCATGGTATGAGAACCACTTTGCAGACTTTTTGTCTTCTACTTCCAGAAAGGATAAAACCTGAAACAACGTGCATAGTCTGAGACGATTCAGGACCTTTCTAGAACCTGGCTTTTCACAGCAGAAGTCTGCTCCAGGTCTAGAGATACGTTATGGCTCTCAGATTGGAGGGTTGTGAAGACTGCCCAGTTTTCCTTGCCTTGTCCAATGAAGTTACACCCAAGCCATCAGCAGAGGGCTCCCTCAACCTTAGAAGCCAGTATTGATGCTTGCAAGGGCACGCAAAGTAAATGAGAGAAGAAATGCAGATCTGACTGTGAGTTTAAAATCCAATGCCCCAGGGACACCTGGGTGGCTCAGTCGGTTAAGCCTCTGCCTTCGGCTCAGGTCATGATTCCAGGGTCCTGGGATCGAGTCCCACATCGGGCTCCTTGCTCAGCAAGGAGCCAGCTTCTCCCTCTGCCTGCCTCTGTCTGTCTCTCTCTCTGATAAATAAATAAAATCTTTAAAAAAAAAATCCAATGCCCCAAAGTGCTTTTGTAGGGAAGAAACCCTAACCCATCCTGAAAACAGACCACTTCAGCAAGAAGGCATTTGCTAGCGTTTACATTAAATGACACTGTTTAAATTCCTGGATCAAGGTCAGCATAATGTTTATGCTCAGAGTAACATGTAGCTAAGTTATCCTTCAGAGAACCTGAGAAGCAGAGCAACTCCCTGACCAAAGGTTTAATTGCTTCTGGACTGGTGGCTCGACGCTTCCTAAGTATTGAATCACAGCACTCTTGATCACCATGGGTCCCAGGCCTGAACCAAAGCTCTACAGATGCCAGATCCCTATGTGGCATTTGCCTAGATCAGGCTAAACATCAAGAGCGCCAGATTGATAAAGCCCACAATGCTAAGGTATAGTGGTCACGATCTGTGAGGACAGCTGGAATTGGCCAGCTGCTCTAACCTAAAATGGAGAAGGCTGCATGGTGAAGATGAGATCAGGAAAAGGAAACAGGACCCTGACAAAACAACATCTATCTAAAGTTAGTAGCTCTTGAGACAGTTCTGACTTTCTCCTCTGAAGACGCCAAAGCCTAGGATCCAATGCCAGGTATTAGTTAGAATCCTTCCTCGGAAGTTGCTAGACAACCTCTGCCCAGGTTTTATTACCTAACTCTTTTCCCTCAGCTCTAGGGAAAGAATCACATTCCTTTATCATAACTTCATCGGAGATGTGTTACAGTGAATGCCACCACTGTTTGTTGGACATCAGGTTTGCTTGGGAATTACAGAGGAACGCCCTGGGTTCCTTGACTACATTTGGAAGGTATCTTGGTCTTTTATTTGGGAGTGAGGGGGACATACACGGTTAGTGGGTGAGGTTTTCTGACCTTTTCAAATTCCAGGGAAAAGAGGCGGCACACTGTGGTCAAAACCGACCTCCCACCTGCCTTGTATAAAAACGTATCAAGGCAACAAGGGCAAACAGCCAAGGGGCAAACTACAGCACAGCACGCTAAGTGGACTTGAGGGAAAGTGGGGTTTGTGAGGTCATGGTTAATCATCACGATCTGGAGACTTTTCCGAGAAGAAGCATGTGTCCTCCTTGTGATAGAAAAGCAAACGTATACGAGGAGAAACCAGGCTACTGCAGTGGGAAACTCGGCAGTTTCTGTTTGTACTGGCTTCTTTCATTCAGATGTTTCCCATCAGTACGTTCAGATTGATTCCATTTGCAAAGCTCTCCTGGCAGCCTTGGTGGAGGAGGCTTGGTGGCAACATCTCTGGCATTTTCTGAGCCTGCCCAGGCCTTGCTCTTCTTGTGTCGTTTCTTGGCACTGGGGCTCCTAAGCAGAAATTGGCGAAGCAGACGCTGCTGCTGAACAAAACCAAATGTAAAACAGAACATTGGAACACGGAACGAAGAGGCTTTTCTAAATGTGGGGGGCAGGACTGCAGTGGAGAACAGCGAGGCATCAGGAAAGGGAGGGGCTTCCTTAGAACCAGGCTGAATCATGCTCTGGTGGGGTTTGTCATTGACCCATCTTGTCAGCATCCTCAGTAATTGTGCCAGATCAGGAGGTTACATCTTTTTTACTCTTCAATCTCACCTAATGGATGCAATATAAAATATTTGGGTCCCGTTCAGGGCCATTCTCTCATTTTCTGGCCCTTACAAAAGTTTGTGACCCACGACACCCTGACACCACTTACTTTCCCCCCCAATCCTTCAGCTTAGCCTGTCGCCTCGTATCACCTTCCTTCTGGGCATCTACCTCCCCAGCCCCACTGTTTTACACATGGGCGCCATCTTTGATTCCTCCACTTTTTTTTTTTTTTATAGATTTTATTTATTTATTTGACAGAGAGAGAGATAGCGAGAGCAGGAACACAAGCAGGGGGAGTGGGAGAGCGAGAAGCAGGCTTCCTGCCGAGCAGGGAGCCCGATGTGGGGCTCGATCCCAGGACCCTGGGATCATGACCTGAGCCGAAGGCAGACGCTTAACGACTAAGCCACCCAGGCGCCCTGATTCCTCCACTTGATGCTAACTTTCTTTGTACTCTTAGGGAGGACGCTTGTCATCCTACTCCTTACACCACCACAGCAGGGAGAGGACATGCAGTTGGAGAAATTTCCAATCCCTCTCTTCCCTCGGCTGAGACTGGGAAAGAGGGGGCTGTTGTCCATAGCCTGTGGCTGTCCCGCCTGGAGACTGATGGCATGTGTTCTGTTGTTCCTGTCCTTCACAGTGCTGTCTGGATTTGGTTTCCCCCCGCATGGGTCACGGAGTCTGAACTTAGGGTGGGGACCTAAGTATTAGGAAATGGGGAATCCACTGACTTTTGGTCCAAGACGTTTATCCAGTCCAATAACGCCACACGCACACACACACATATATGCACATGTGATGCAGGATCATCGTTATACAGTTCAAAATTCAAAAAGCACAAAAGGGCAGAGAGTGAAAAGTCTTCCAGCTTCCTACTCTCCTGGCTTCTTAGTCCCGTCTGTAGAGGTAACCAGTGTTTACAGTGTCTTATATATCCTTTTGGACATACTTCATAAGTCCGTTAGCAAATAATACATACATACATATGTGCATACATTTCCCCACGATCGGTAGCATACTATGTATTTTGTTCAACACCTTGTAGTTTTTTACTTTTTAAATGGCTGCATAGTATTTCATTGACTGAATTTCCATAATTTATTGAACGAGTCCCATCTGGATTGGCATCTGGTGGTTTCCAATCTTATGCTATCATAAAAAAATAAAGTTGACATTTTGGTCCTCAAATCTTGTATTTATTTCCCAAAGACTCAGTGCTCAGAGGGGAGAGGAGGGTGGTCCATACTCCACGTCTGCCAAGCTTGGTATTGGATTTGAAGTCCTGGACCACGAGTCAAATACGTCCAGGTTTGCAGTTTTGTTCTCCCTAATTCTCTCCAATGTGCCATCCTGCAGCGAATTATGCTGTGAGTTCCGGTGTTCACTAAATTAGGTAATTTTATTCTTTTTGTTCTCCTCTGCCTACATCCTCCTCCTATCCAGGGGTTTGATTGTAACCAGAAAACTCTTCCAGCAAGTGATGCCCCCAATCTCCTAATCCTTAAGGCACTGAATTCCCTCCATTTCTGTAGAATGTTATAATTTGCCAAAATAACTTCATATAACATTCTTTCCTTTGATTCTTACACAGATTTTCTGAGGTTGCCAGGACATTTTCTAGATGAAGAACCTGAGGCTCAGAGGGACTTTGTGGCTTGCCCACGGTCACCTAGTTGATGAATGACAGATATAAATCTTGAAGCCAAATCATCTGATGATTAGCCTACTGCTTTCCTAATACATATGCTAACCCTTTCGCCAGGTATGTAACCTCAGAGTCAGGTTTCAATTTGGAATATGGTGGGAGACTGGAGTTCTAGCAAATTCTCCCCCAAATTTCATTTCCATCAGCAGATAGATTGAAGCTATTCAGACAGGAGGAATTATGGACTAATTCCTGCATCGATAGAGTATCCACTGGGGTAGTCCATAACATGATGAGGGCAAAGCCAGTTGTCCAGGGAGCAGGAGGAGGTATGGTGGGAGAAGTACCAGGGCTGAAAGTACAGGTTTAATGTGGAAGTGGGGGGGATGGGCTTGCAAGATGGGGGACAGGAAGAGAGGCAAAGAATGTATGCAGATCAAGTGTCTGCCGTGCCACGCTCACCCATTAATCACTCACCAACCTGGGGAAGGACACATGCAGAGATATGACAAGGCCGCCCTAGTTTTCTCAGGGTGTGACAGTGGGGGGTGATGGTGGTGCTGGGGTGGTGGGACTACCTCTGCTCCCCCCCAGCAGGCAGGGGACAGTTCCCTAAGGTAGCAAGGGGCTCTGTAACTGGTGAAACCTAGTGCTGGGGGATAGACACCATGCTTGTCACAACCTCCTCCCTCCAGGAAAGAGGGACTCAGGTCAAGCTCACATGGGTGGCTCTTTCCTCCTGTGGATGTGTTTTTTCTCTGGAGTTCCTCAGCTCCTACGAGCTCAGGTTTCTGGCAGTTTTACTACATCTGGTCCTGAGGCCTCCTCAGTTGCACCACCTCTACTTTAGTGCTTTATGCTTTCAGGAGCTTTGAACAGGGTCCAGTGCCACTATAGAGAGGAGGGCGGCCCCAGGGTGGCAGGGAAGTGGAAGAAGACAGGAGCACCCAACATGCTCCCGAAGGAGAAAGGGGGGCTTTCCATGGGGCACCGTGGGGAGAGACACTGGACAGAGAGGCAGGGGCTGGGTCATCACAGCCTTAGAGGTTGTGCCAAGGACTTAGGAAATTATCCTATAGGCAGAGGGAATCATGAGGGAGCTTTGGGTGAAGGAGTAACAAGATTAAATATATAATTTAGAAATCCCAGTCTGTCAGCAATTCACACATTTGTTCCCTGAACACCGAGAGCACATACTCTGGATCCTGTCCCTGAATTCGTGTGTTATAACCCTAACCTCCAGGGCGATAGTATTTGGAAATGGGGCCTTGAGGAGGAGGTATGTTTAGAGGAGGTCATGAGGGTGATGAGATTTCTGGCCCTATGGGAAGATATTCTAGAGAGCTTGGGTTCTCATTCTCTCCCCCTCAGTGTGAACCGAGGAAAGGGGACCGTCTGCAAGGCAGGAAGTAGGTGCTCACCAGGAACTAATGATGGCGGCACCCTGATCTCAGGCTTCCAGGCTCCAGAAATGTCTGCGGTTTAAGCCACCCTGACTACAATACTTCATTAGGGCAGCCCGAGCCAAAGGAGCCCGCACATAGCCATGTGGCTGGTTCTAGCTTGGCTCTGGATATCCAGCGGCAAACAAAGAGTTCTTGTCCTCATGGACGTTCCAGTCTAGTGGGGAGGAGAGGGAGGCATGACACGAACAATGCACATAAGATATGTATAGTTATTAATTATGAAAGCGAGTAATGGGGCCTCGTTTAGACTAGGGAAAATGGGGGAGGGCTTCCTGAGGATGTGACCCGCAACCTTGGACCCTGAGGATGAGTTGAGGGGAGCCAAGGGTGGGCAGAGGAAAGAGCATCCTAGGTGTTGGAAGGGCATGTGTGAAGCCCTCCGATGAGAAAAGGCCTGGTGAGAAACTGATAAGACACAAATGTCACCAGAGGGGAGAGAGTGACATAAAATAAGACTGGGTGCTGTTATGTTCACTTAGGAACTTGTCGGTCTTGTTAAGAGTTTTAGATTTATATTCTTAGTGGATTGGGGAGCCATTATAAGGTTTAAGTGGGGAAATGAAGTGATCCAATTTTCATGTTCAAAAGCTAACTGAATAATGTGAGCATCAGATTGGAGGGATATCAAGCAGAATGGGAGAGGCCTGTTGTAGCCATCCTAGGGGGAGGTGACACTGAGCAGCAGTGGGGGTAGAGAGGAGTGGTTGCATCTGGGGGCTAGTGGATTGGATGGGTGGGGAAGAAGGAGAAACAGCAGATAGGTCATAGTCACAGCAGCTGGGAGGAAGAGGATGAGTTTGAGGACACTGAGTCTGGTGGGAAGTTGGAAAGACTTGGGCCTGTGGTTCGGGAGATAGCTCCAGCCAGAAAGGAGTGAACACAGCCGGCCTACCACTGCTGTCCTTAGAAAGACCTGATGGCATGGTGGGCCCTTGGCTGGTGGTGTCTGGGAACTTGGCTCTCAGAGTGTCCCAGTCAACAGTTGACTGATAAGGCTGGTTTCCTGCACTGTTTGTGCAGACAAGATGATTTATGCTGAACACCTACTTCCCTTCTGGGAGTCTGGAATTTTGGTATGTGCTAGGCAGAGGCTGCTTACCTGACTGTCCCCAATTAAAACATAGGGCACTGAGTCTCTCATGGGCTTCCCTGGGCAGAAACATCACATGCAAGTTTTGGAGCAAGACTGGGCTCTGTGTGGCCCCTCATGGGAGGAAGAGAGCACAAGGAAGCCTCTTGTGGATTCTTCCAGTCTCTGCCTGTGTCTTTGTCTCTTATAATTCAACTGTGTCTCTGTAATAAACCTCAGCCATGAGAATAGCTACAAGCTGAGTTCTGTGAGTTCTTCAGCGGATCTCCAAATGACAGCGTGGTCTTGGGGACCCCTGACACAGCCTCGGGATTTGAATTTGGGAGTGATCAGCGTGTGGAAAAGACTGAAACTGTGGGAGCGTATGGGAGATCACCCAGGAAGACTGAGTAGATCCCTGAGGATCTCCACAACTATGAAGGAGGGCCAGAACTCAGGCGGTAGGAGAGAGGAATGTCTGGATTTAGCACAAGGTCATTGGCGACCTTGGCAAGACAGTCTCTGTGGGCAGTTCTGGAGGGAGCTGGATTGTTAGGGGGTGAGGGGTGTAGCAATCTTCTGAAATGTGACTGTGGAAGGAGCAGAGAAGAATGTGGGGGTGGTGTAAACCTACCGAAGTAGAAAAAGACTTGATCATTTGTTTTTTCGTTTATGAAGTGCCTGCTGTATGCAAATGAACACAACATGTAGTCTGGCTATCATGGACTATGGGTCCGCAGTGAAGACTGTGTGCTGTGTATTTGAAACGTGAAGTGCACAATGCCATGAGGGTGTTTAACCCAACCCGGGGGGTTTCTTTGGGGAAGTGATCTTGAATCTGGGGCTCGATGAATAAATAGGAGTTTGTTGAAGTGAGGAGAGGAGAAAAGGGGAAAAGGACATTTCAGGGCAAGGGAAGAATGCATATGGATGTCCAGAGGGAGCAAAGAGTGCATACGTTGGAGGAACAGTAGGTGCTTAGCAAGCAAGGGGAGTGTGAAGAGATAGGGCCACAACATGACAGCAGCAGGATGAGGCAGCACCCTTCAGACTCTCATGGGAAGGAGCCAGCGGAGAGAGGGAGAAGCTAAATCTACAGGAGAGGGAGGGATCCTTGAAGGACATGAAAAGGTGCAGGGCCGTGGTGTCCAGAAGGGATTAATTCTGATAGGGAAATAACTCATCATGTAACAGAAACAGGAAGAGAGGATGGGTTTTAAAAGATAGGTGTAGGGCGCCTGGGTGGCTCAGTTGGTTAAGCAACTGCCTTCGGCTCAGGTCATGATCCTGGAGTCTCTGGATCGAGTCCCGCATCGGGCTCCCTGCTCGGCAGGGAGTCTGCTTCTCCCTCTGACCCTAACCCCTCTCATGTGCTCTCTCTCATTCTCTCTCAAATAAATAATCTTAAAAAAAAAAAAGGATAGGTGTAGCTACAGGTAAGACGCTAGGATTGGTAGCAAGAAATTGAGCATCTTGTATGATGACTTTCATTTTCTTGTGGGGCAGCTTTTTCCTCTTCCCTCCACCCCCTCCCCCTTCCTGAAATCTAGCACATTTGGAGGCTGAGAAACAGAAGGGGCCTGTGGTAAATAACTCAAGATGGAGAAGAGGGACACATTCTTTCAGCATTACAACACATCAGAGATAGGCTAGCAGGAGGCCGAAGTTAGCATGGTGGAAAGTCTATTGTCTTTAAGATATGTTGTCCTTGGATCTGTCCCTGTGAGGGCTTTTTCCTTTTTCCCCTCCTCCACCCTTGAGATCTGAAGACCCAACTCCATGTAGCAGTGACGCTATATGGAACGGAATGACTGACAAATCCTGTCAGGGGCCAAGTCCAAGAAAAGGCATTTCGCTGGGTAGAAAAGGCATTTACTCTGTGGAGAACAGAGGGGTCAACAAGGATGATAGGATGGGGAAGCTGAGGCATGTATGAGTCCTGGCTGTCTAGACCTGATGTGCTATGACCTTCAGAGGAGCCGAGGGATTAATTTAATAAGGTAGAGAAATTATCTCCTGTACCTTCACCCTCCTGTGGACTTGACAACAGTTGGAATATATCTCTTGAATCCAAAATAAGGTAGAATTATAATGTTCCTCTAGATTCATGTCTGTACCTTGACCTGTTAACAGTGAGACTGTCTCTCCTCGCTGAGCCTCTCTCCCTTCTATCATGGGAAATGTAATGTTTGGTACCACTTGGTAGTAGGAGGTAAGGTTATCTACTCATAGGAAGGGGAATGTGGCAGGATCATGAGCCTGAGGATAGTGGAGAAAGTGTATAATAATTTCCGAGAACAAGCAATAGAGCTGACTGAAGAAGCCTGCTTGGGTCCGAGTTTCCACTGGGGACCATAATTTTATAGTGGCACCTACGTGATTTCCTTCAGTGGTGTGAAGCCAGGCTGTTAGCATGATGATAATAAGCATGAGGCAAAGAGGTGAGGGTGTCTGGAGTGAGGCTCTGCTTGTTGACTTCCACAGAATGTCAGTGGGACAAGGAAGTTGGGGCTGTTGGCAAGACTGAGGTGAGGATTCTGGAACACGGAGTGTAAGCACCACAGGGAGAGACGAAGGGGAGACCAAGGAGAAATAAAGACCGGGGAATGCGTATATATGGAGGTGGTTAAGGATCCGGGTGTCCCTAGAATAAATTTAGTGGGAGCTAGTGAGAGATCTGGAAGGATAGGAGGTCATGGCTGGTAGTAGGATATTTAAATTTATGGCTTCAGAGGCGGAGAAGTTCTGAGTAATAAGCAAGTGGGGGATGTGGCCTTGGGAGGGCCCGCATTGACCCTTGTCATCACCGGAACCCTCTCCCTGATCCAACGTTCACATGGCTTTTCTCTCTTCTGTCAGCCTCTGATGTACATCCTACCTCAGCTACCCCTTTCCCACTTTCTGGTCCAGCAAAGGGAACTCACAGCACCTTTTCTTACTTCCGGAGAAATTTTTTCCACATATGTCTGATTCATTTGCGTTTACTGAAGTTCGAAATCTCCAGTGTCCAAAACCTCTTTCAACTTTTTTTTCCCCTGCCCTTTCTTAGAAACAGGAAGTTGTGTTTGGCTAAGGACAAACTCTTCCAGTGCCCCTGGGACTCACAAGAAGTTTGGAATGAGGAACGGTGAGGTCTGGGGAAGGCTTCTTTACTCTCTCCTTTCCTGGGGCAAGTGTGTGTCTGCCAGGGGTAGGCTGGGCAGCTCATGCGGATGGAAGACTAGCCAGAATTTTCCTGTGTCTCCTCGCTCAGCCCAAGGCCTGAGGGAAAGTATGTTCTAAAAGAGACAGGTGGCTTTGAAAGCTCCTGTATTTCTCTCACCCTGCACTCGCATCTACGGTTCAGAATACACTTCTACATTTGGTCTCACTTTTCTCTTCCCAACACTTGGGCAGTGTCTGTGAGGAGCCCTTTAATTTAGTTTTTGAGGGGTGTGGGCTCAATTTTAAGCAAGGGAGGCCAACTACCTCCTGAAGAAGAATGAGCCAGGCTGTGCAGGGATCACATCTATTGTGATAAGCCTGGCCAGGTTGTTGGCAAGGCTTACCGTAGGAAGCAGACAGGTGTCTGGTGAGGGCTGATGTGTGCCAGTGAGGCAGGGAGGGCGTGGAGGTCACAACCCAAGCACTCTGCTCACTCAGCGCTCCAACATTCACTTCCCCTTCAGTGTGTTATTTTCTCTTGCTGAGAATTTTTTCATATGTAAGCCCAACGTGACCACAATATATCACTTTCATGATGATCTAAATGGAACCAGCAGGAATGTCAGCTTAGGTGAATGACTTCTCTCTCTCACCTTCCACATGCAGTTTTCTTTCTTTTTTTTTTTTTTTTAAGATTTTATTTATTTATTTGAGACAGAGAGAATGAGAGAGAGAGAGAGCACATGAGAGAGGGGAGGGTCAGAGGGAGAAGCAGGCTCCCCGCCGAGCAGGGAGCCCGATGCGGGACTCGATCCAGAGACTCCAGGATCATGACCTGAGCCGAAGGCAGTCGCTTAACCAACTGAGCCACCCAGGCGCCCCACATGCAGTTTTCTTGAAGGACCACAGGAAAATACGCTGTGCCAGAAGAGAGCTTTCTCACAGACAGACATACTGTCCTGCAGCCAAGGGCCACCAAAGGTGGGCAACCCGTTCATAGTTCTCAAGGACGGGAGTGGGGCTGCCTCCCTCCCCTTCTCTACCTTCTGTCCTGGCGCCCATGGGCACGCCTGCTCGAGGCCTTGGGGTGGGGAATGCTGGCGAGGTGGATACACTTCTCTTTCCTTAGGGCCTTCCCTCCCACTCTGCATAGAGCAGAGTCAGGGCGGAGAAGGACAGGTGTCGGGGACGGTAGCTTAACCTTGCTTAAAATGTTGCCTTCATCGTCTTCCTCGTGGTCTCCCTACCTCATGTTTTGTTTTGGCTCTATGTCCCGTAATTGAGCTTCAACTGACCGAAGAGGCACAAGGAAGGGATAGGGCTGTGGCAGCAGAAATCTGGGAACCTAAGGATAATACTACATCTGATTCTCATTGGTAGATTCCATATTTCTGTTCACTCTCACAAACCATTCCTCATTCCCAAAAGTGAAGGGGACATGGCTGCTTTTCGAAGGGGCTTGGTGATCTGAGGCAGAGCATGTGGAGCAGAGATTGCCGTGGGCTCAGGAGCCTCTTTTCCTTCAATCAGGGGAGGCTCAGACCCTGGGAGGAGGGACAGTCCTTATTATGAGGGCCCACTTGGTTAAAAGGCCCAAACACGAAGAACCTAGTGAACATCATCAGAGGGGCAAGATGTGGGGCGTGGAGCTAGTGGGAAGATGGTCCCATCACCCCTGGACCATGTTCCTGGGAGGGGGATGGTTTGCTAAAGTGGGCTGGGGAGCAATAATATTGCATAGTTTTGGAACAAATCCTTCTGGTCAGCTACAGGGGAATAAAGGGCAGAGAGTAAACCCCAGGCAAGGATTCACTTATCCTGAGGATGAAAGAAATGAACGTTGATGCTAACGTACCACCTCTGAAGTATTTCTGGCAGGTGTTTGGAGGATCCAGATGAATGACCGCTGCAGTTACCTGTCGAGTCAGGGCCTTAAGGACTTTAGGGGACGCTAGTACTAGCTGGAAAATGCAAACTCTCAGCAGAGGAAATGTAGTCTTCCCTTCTCTGGCTAAAAGAGTGGTCGAGGTTGGCCAGGGGAAATGATGGTGTGGTCTCTCTCTGCAGATTTATTTGCTGAGTACCTGCGCCGCAGCTGTTGAATTTCCAGACACAAACAAGTATGTATCCTGTGAGCCTGGCCGAGCCCACACAGCAAGCAAGAGCCAAGCTGGATTCCATTCTGCTTTGCACATCAGCCGTTCTGCCGCGAGCTGAACTCCAGGGCAAATGCTGTGCCAGTAGGGAAAGCACCGCTGGATTGATATGGGCAGTTCATGGGGGACACGCCTGGCCTTGGTTATTCTGGGGAGAATGAGAAACAGAAGGAGACGAAGAGTTGCAGAAACATATGTCAGTCTCAACAAAACTGGGGCACAGCAAGGAAAAATCTGGTTTCACTAGTCATCCTCAACATGCCTGTGTGTGTGCTTGTTTATGTTTAGGTAAGCCTGGCCTCCCACGCACTAACGAGTCAGCAGACAGGGAAAAAGTGGCCAACTCCGTGTCAAAGGCCAGTGTGGCGTGCACCACACAGAGGTGACCAGCAGCGACCAGCCGAGGGCACTCTAGGGGCTGAAATCCCCTTTGTTTTGTCTCGTGCCCCCAGAGGGCCCCTTTTCCTCATTCACCCCAGGGCTCCACATAGCATCTTCTCCGCCCAGGTCACCAGTTATTTGAAGGGGTCTTGAGAGAAAGTGAAAGAGAAGGACAAAGGGGTCAAAGATGATAAAAAAGGGAAGATGTAAATGTATATATGTTTCTTCTTTTCACTAGAATGTCAGTCCTTGACGTCGCCTGTTGTGACCAATGACTACGTTTTCCTCTACATTTCCTCTACGACCATATGGAAGACTGAGCCAGGAAGAGGTGAGGAGATATGGAGTGGAAGATGGGATTTTGGGGGCTCTCAGGTAGGTTTCAGGTGGCAGGTGGGGAATGCAGCTCTGTGTAGAAAGGGCTGATGGGGGGAGCCTGGATGGCTCAGTCCGTTAAGTGTCCGACTCTTGATTTCGGCTCAGGTCATGATCTCAAGGTCATAAGATTGAGCCCCACATCAGATGCTGCACTGGGCATGGGGTCTACTTAAGATTCTCTCTCTCTCCCCCTCTGCTCCTTCCGCCGCCCACCCCCGGCTCACATAGGCGCATGTGTGCATGCATTCTCTCTCAAAAAAAGAGAAAAGAAAGGGCTGAGTGGGACCACTGCAAGTTGTTGGGGCCAGAAGAGTTGTGAGGTGGGGATAAAGTTTGATATGAAGGGAAGAAGCTGAGGTCGTTGGGATGATGGTGCTTAGATACAGTTCAGCATTCCTCAGGTCCTAAGAGAATCTGGTATCTCTGGCTGGTCGGTATATCAAAAGGAGGATGGGGACATTTGCAGAGTGGAATGGGATAGTCTTCCTCAAGAATAATGAGTCCAGAGGCATCACATTGCCACTGTTACCCCCGAGTCAGACATTTCCCCTAGGGCAGTGGTTCTCAAACCAGCAGGCTCCACATCACCTGGGAACTTTCTAGAAATGCAGATTCTCAGGAGCCCCTGCCCCCCCCCCCCCCACCCGGCAACCCACTGAACCAGAAACTCCTGGGGTAGGGCCCAGCAATCCGTATTTTAAGAAACCCTCTAGACGATCCTAATGCCCAGTCGAGTTTGGGAACCACTGGTCTAGATTATAATGAAGAGTTGCTCGAGTGAGCCGGATTCAGCAGGAGGAAGGCCCGAGAGACTGAGGCAAGGTGCCAGCTTCCCTGGGTGTGTTCAAGGTCAGCTGACCTAGTTTTAGCCTCTGTCCTTGGGCTCTGGGTCCTCTGCCCTTTCTAAAGAAAGACTGAACCAGCTCAGACCACTGCACTGGCACAAGATCACACTTTAGTTCAGAGACACATTTGCATAAATACTTGAAATGGATCCACCCCTGCAGGTGGAAGCCTGAGAACCCGTGGCTCTCCACAGTCCTGCGACTCTGCAGCCCTGCAGGCGATGGATTTTAATACCGAGGACAGTCACATTCATTTTTGAAGACAGCTCGGGGGCACAGCTATGGCGCTTTGACATTCATCATCGACTTCCCCACTCTGCACCTCTCTTTTACTAATGTTTTTCCCCTCTGAGGTAGATTATTTATCGGGGAAACCAAACAGGAAAAATTTTTTTTCATTTAACTCTGTTAGTCCTTTGCAAACAGGCTGAGTCTCCTGTTTGGGTCAATAAGTGCATTTTTTTTTTACCTTTTCACCTATACCCTCTACCTGAACCCGCACTAGGTCCAACCCGCCGGATAGTAGACTTTAGGATCTGTTGTCCCCATTCTCGTCTCCCCATCGTGAATTCACACCAAATTGGAGTGGCTGTGGCAATGGCAGGCCTGGGTAGGCCGTGCCGCCTCCATAGGTCGAGTCACCGCAGTGGGTGCTCCGGTCTGCGCCCCAGCACCCCGAGTCCATGAGCACGAGACCGGCCCCGCCCCCCGCCCCCCCACCCCCCCCCTCCAGGGATCACAGCGGGCACGGCTGGCTTCCACAGGGCTTGGCGTCCTCGGGTTTCAGAGCCTCGCTGCAGGTGGCGGAGGCCTGGCCGTTGGGGTCCCGGCACTCCACGGTCCGCCGCTGCCGGCCAGCTCCGCAGCTGCTGGAGCACTCAGACCAGTCCCCCAGGACCCACTGCGCATTGAGCAGGGGCTGGATGACGTTGGTGGTTGCCCTCTCTTTGCTGTTCTGTGTGCTGAAGTTCACGTCATTTGGAACGAAGAAGGTATATTTGACTTTGGGGGGAAAGACCTCACCAGGGACAGTCAGGAGCTGCACGGTCAGAGGCTCGGGCAGGGGCCGGAAGCTCTGCAGCCGCTCCAGGGTGGCAATGGAACCGCTGTATTTAAGGATGGTCCCCTTCACCAAGATGTCCTGCTCTATGGCAGAGATGGCCAGGTTTCCATTGAGCAGGTACTGCCCATCGGCCGTCTTCAGCGCCAGGTAGCTGCCGTCGTGCTGGACCCCCGGGTGGCTTCGTTGTTTCACATCAATGTTAGTAGCCCCGGCCGGGATGGTGACAATGTCGTTGTAGCCGTAACTATGGTAGGGACAGAAAGAGCCCCTGAGGACCAGTGGCTACCCAGCCCAGCGCCTCAGCAAGTTAGCATGTTGGTGACTAGGGTGGGCGGTCACAAAGCGCTAGCAAATCAGCAAGTGGTTGCCCCAAAGTTCCACATAACTTAGCTGCTGGGGCCGACAAGAATGTTTTGTACATTGGGATTTTCAAGGGTTTTTGCTTTGCCTGGTAACTCTGCTTCAAATGTGTGGAGTTCGGATGTGTGGATCTGGATATCAGCACAGAGGAAGACATCCCAGAAGGGCTTGCAAAACCGCATCAGTGCTGCCAAAGCCGACAGCTCTGGGCTCAAGGGAGATCTCAAACACACTTAGCTCCCTGCACGGGTATAAGCCTTTGCTTGGCCCCCTTCATACCCAGAGTTCAAACCCATGTGGAAAAATCTGCTCCCCACACCAGTCCCAGAATCCGACCAGAGTGGACATCTCACTCCACCTCTTAGAGCCAATCAGCCCCTAGTATTTGGTTAACATGGCCCCAGGGCAGGAGCCAGGGCGATAAAGCTGCTTCTGGTTGCCTTCCTCTGTGTTTCAACTCTGTTGTAGGTCTAGAGCTTTACGTGGGATGGAGAAACCTTAGTTTTTATTCTTCTCTTCTGGGGCAGAAGTGTTTGGATTACATAGGCCGGGAGGAAAACAAAGAAGATTGAGGACAGGAGGTCGGTTCTCTGCTACTCTTGCCTTCTGCCCACTCAGCTAGCTGCTGAGTCTAGGGTGGCTCTGAAAGAATCCACAGCCCCATATGTCTAATGCCTAAGAGAAAGCCAGCTAGCAGACCTGCTATCTGAATATCCCACACCACATGCTTCTTTTTTCTCTATCCTTTGCGTTTAGCTTTGAAGACTGCCAAGCTGTCTGCTGTGGGCTGGTTCTGTTCTCTGAGGCCGACAAGGTGAGAGGTGGCGAGAGACAGAGAGGAGCACAGTGTGGCCACGTAACATATGCCCTGGCCCTTCCTCTCTAGGAACTGTGTGCCATGGCAGGAGAAAACCAGCCCAGGAATTAAGACATCTGGGCTCTCTTCCTGGCTGTCGTTAACTATCAGTGTGACCTCAGGAGAGTCATGTGATCTTTTTGTGCCTTGATTTCTTCATCTGTAAATGGGGAATAACAGTATTGGCTACCTGCTGGACTTATTTTAGGAATCAAATGAGGCCATAGAAATGAAAGCACTTAAGAAAAAAAAAAGAAATGCAAGCATTTCAGTACTAGGGGTTTCATGAACATATGGTGTTCAGGTGTGCGAAAGCATCCAGAGTTCTCAGGTTCATGAAAGCACTAAGGCCACCAAGACCCCCCTCTTTGGACCCCCTTTTTGAAAGATCCACCTGCAGAAAGGATGGGACTCACCAGGTGTAGGGTGAGATGTCCTTCCCAAAACAGGCCTGGAAGAGCCGCTTTCTGGCAAGGGCCCTGGTTACTCAGCATAGCTCTATTGCTGGTTGACTCAGAGCTGATACACCCCTATCCTCAGGGCCGCTGGCTGCCCTGTGCACTGTCCTCTCTGTGGGCCAGACCTTGTGCCAAGCGTTCCGCCCGTCTCATGACTCAGTATGATGATTCCGAGATAGAGGGGACTCCCAAAGCTTTACAAAGAAACTACAGCTCAGGGCCGCATGGGTAATAAGTAGCCGCCACAATTCGCATTTAGGCCAGTCTGATTCTAAAGCCTGTTCCGCTCTTCTGGAACCTAGGCACAGAACTATGGTGAGACTCACCTGGAGGGGTTGAGGGAACCGGACACCTTCCTGCAGGAATTGCCTTTGCCCCCACACACCCCACATTTGTCCAGCTTCCTAGGCGAGTCCACCACGTGGTCACAGCCAGCCTTGACACACTGGCCACGGACGCAGATGGCTAGAGTCTCTGGTCCACACAGGGTGCCATCGATCACCTGCAGCAGGGAAGCAGAAGGTAACAGAGGGCATGGTGTGCACAGAGGCCACCCACAGGCGGGGTCGGAGCAGGTGGCCTTCCTCCCCACCTGTGGTTCTGAGCTCCAGAAGGGCTCTTACCTTGGCCTCGAACACTTTGAATTCACTCCTTCCCCGGGCTCGGCAGAACAACTTGCAGCGGTCCCGGGGGGACACCCCCGCATACTTGGGGACCCACTGTAGGAGGTTCCCATCCACGTCAGTGTAATTGTAGGCATTATACTTCTCACACTGCTGCTCCCTGAAGCTTTTCCCTACAAAGAGTAAGAAACGGCATGCAGTTAACATGCCTTGCTGAAGCAGAGAGGACCCAGTGGCAGAAATGCCAGCTTCAGGGCCCCTTTCTTCCTCCTGGTTTTGACCCAATCCCAGGACATCGGTTCAGTGTCATCTGGGCCCAACATTCCTAGACATGCCCGACCTAGGTCCATGTGGCAAGGAAAGGAGCATCCAGCCTCAAGCTGGGCTTTCTGGGATAAATATCCTTTCCATTTGGGGGAAGATACCAATTCTATCTTACAGATGAATAAACTTAGTAGGAACAGAGGACCATTCAGTAAGCTTGAATGATGCGTGGAGTATATTTTTGGGCCCCTGCTAATCATGCTCGATTTTGACTTCCTTCATGACATTTAACTGGTGACCCAAACTCTCAGATCGACATCTCTAGTTCTGATCCTGCCCCTGTAACTCACCTGCTGTAATTCTGGATGTCTCCGGGGGACCTCCATGTATAGCAGGATGATTACCTTCAGCTCAGAAAAAGCCTAACCCCATATGGCTCCTCCACGAACTGGTTTAGTTTTCATTTGGGGATACTGCCACATTCTGGTGTGAGATTGGCATCTGATATCTGCGGAACACTTGAGTATCTGCATCGACTATTTCCAACCTGTCCTTAAGTCCTACACTCTATTTATGACAATCTGCGATTTTAAGTGTCTCCTTCCCACTCTCACCATCTGAGTCCACCTCCCACAAGCCCAGGCCTCTCAGTTTCATGTGAGACCTAGTGCCCAGCCTCCTCTCCCATCCTGCTGCATGCTGCTTCCAGAACAATCTGTCAGAAGTAAGAAATGGGTTTTTTGGTTTTTTTTTTGGCCCACAATCCTGAAATTAAACCTGCTCTTACTACTGAGGTTTTCTACCCCTGCATCTCTGCACGGCCTATGGAGACTTTTCAAAACACAGATGGCCATGCCCTACTCCTAAGATTCCGATTCAGTGCACCTGAGCGGTCTGGGAATGCTGTGTTTCAACAAGCTTCCCAGTGACATGATGGGACAGCCTGCACGGAGAACCTCCAGATACCATTTCAGCTTTCACAGACCTTTGCTGTGTAGCCTTAAAATGCTAGTATGCTGCTTGACTCCACCCAAGTGAATGCTAGCCCCTTTCAAGCCCCCCCATCTCCACGCGGGCAC
Organism: Mirounga angustirostris; assembly: GCF_029215605.1. NCBI lineage: Eukaryota > Metazoa > Chordata > Mammalia > Carnivora > Phocidae > Mirounga > Mirounga angustirostris. Next base: position 84,564,275 of record NW_026991721.1, on the reverse strand, counting down.
ATGTCCTCCCACACCCCGTCACCATCTCCATCCTCCAGGCCCTGCTCAGCCCTAAATTCCTGTGACGCTTCGGACTAGCCCAGGCTTTTCCTTGCTCTGAATTCTTCATAAGCCGGGGGTCCGGGCCTCAGAGCTTAGGGCTTTAGTTGCTTTGTAAAAGGCATGTGGATCTCTAACTAGATTGCAAGTTCTTTGAGGACAGAGACCATGCTTTGTGCATTTTTACAATGTCATTTGTAACATCTATTATAGTTTGAGCCACACGAGAGGCACTAAAAACCACTTGTTGATGGAGAGGCTGATCCCAGTGCAACTGAAATCATTCCGTCTACCTTGTGCCTTATCTTCATCCCTTCCCCTCTTCTCTCTCTCTCTCTCTTCACCCCATGTGCCAGGCAAATTCTCACGATTCCAGGGCAAAGTTTCTAGAGCTGCATGCCGCTGCCGATCCTTCTTGTCTTGCAAAACTGCAAAGCCTACAGATTCCCTCATTAGACACCAACCCAGTGTCAGTGTGTCTTTGCACTTGGATGCATCTCTCTTAAAACTCTGCATGTCTTTTGCCGTCTGCCAGTATTTCCTGGAGCTGCACAAAGGGGAGCTGGATGGGATGGTGGGGAAAAACTGCTAATGATTCCCTCTCACCAGTTTTGCTGCTACCCCTGCTGCCTCTGAGTTAATGTGTGTGCTTTCTAGTGGGTACTAGGAGGTAGGAATGTATGCCAAGGGGAGGTAGGGGCGGTGCTGCTCTCTGTTAAGGTTCCATCAGGCAGTTGCCACAGCCTCAAGGGAAGATGGGCAACTCTTTTCAGAAGGAATGTGCGTTAGAATCAGATTCAAAAACCCTCCCTCCACCCTGGGCTGAATGTTGGCTGGAAAGACAGTGGAGGTTTGGCTCTGACACTTGCTTTGGAAAACACTTCTATTCTGCACACAGACAAGGGTTCAGATGCCTCCAGGAGGATTATTATCCTAGACTCTAGCTCCTCTGCTGAGCTCCTCCCAACTCCCTGAATAAGTTTGGTTGGGAATGACATCCTCTATTTCCACATCTTGGAAGATCGGGGCAATTTCTTTCCTTGACTTTGCTACACTCTCCCAGCACAGTGAGAGTTGTCTAGGGGCCACTAGGCTTTGCCTTAAAATTTGGTGCCTTGCAGGGTCCCTTTATGTCTGGCTCACAGGAAAGCTCTGCATCCTGGGAGACCCACCCTACTTCTTGTCTGGGGATCTGCTGCAGTGACAACAGTAGTGACCATCAGTGGCGATTACCGTCAGGGGGGCATTCCTCTGTGTGGCACGACTGATACTTGGCTCTCCGACCCAGGCAATATCTTCCTCCGTTCTGAGGCTCAGGGTCCTTGCATTCACGGTGTGAAAACTGTACTCCTCCTCCGCAGGTCCGGGAACACTCTCCCCAGGGTCCCCATGGGGCCCAGCCTCCATCCACCACAGCCTGCAACACACAAGGCCACCCTGAGTCAGGAGCGGGGCGGGGTGGGGGGGGAGGCTCAGCTCTCAGTGTAACAGGGGTCCCTGGCCCTGACCTCCTCACCTAGTTATGCTCATCCTGGTGGGTGTTGTTCAGTAAACTGCCCTAATCATTTGCTAGTGACTGTGTGGCTTGCTTGGCGATTGGCCTCTTGAACACAGAGGATGTGCTGGACTTCTTCACTGCTGACCTCCCAGTGTCTAAAACAGTGCCTTGCCATTAGTAAGGTGCTCAGTATTAGTTGTTGAATGAAACAACATTTTATGGGAATAAAGTTGTGTCTAATGCAGCAGTTCTCCATCAGGGCCATTTTTATCCTCTGGGGACATTTGGCAATGTTTGAAGACATTTTGGTTGTCACAGTTGGGGAGGGCGCATGCTGCTGGCCTTTAGCGGGTAGAGGTTGGGTGCTGCTAAACATTCAACAAGCAGCATTCAACAATGAACACCCACCATGAGCACCCAATAATGAGTATCCAACGATGAACATCCAACAACGAGCATCCAACAGTGAACATCCAACAATGAGCACCCAACAATGAACCTCCAACAATGAGCATCCAGTGAGCATCCAACAGTGAACATCCAACAGTGAGCATCCAACAATGAGATTCCAACAATGAGCACCCAACAATGAACATCCAACAATGAGCATCCAACAATGAACCTCCAACAATGAGCATCCAACAATCAGCATCCAATGAGCATCCAACAGTGAACATCCAACAATGAGCATCCAACAATGAGATTCCAACAATGAGCACCCAACAATGAATACCCAAGAATGAGCATCCAACAATGAGCACCCAGCAAGCATCCAACTACAAACATCCACCAATGAGCACCCAACAATGAGCATCCAACAACGAACATCCAACAATGAAGAAGACAGCCTCCTACAACCAAGACTCATGCAGCCCCAAATGTCTCTAGTGCAGAGGTTGAGAAGTCCTGCTTTAAAGGAATAATTGCTGGGAACTGTTGCTATTGATCTACCAGCTACCAGTTCCAATGGTAGGATAATGCCTGGGAAATAATCAGATTTGCTTCCATCCTTACAATCAACCTATGAGAAGTAAGCTTTGCCCTTGACTGGTTCACAGAGTTTTCAAAAGGGAAATAATTTTAAAAAATGACAAAAGTTGCTTATATAAAAAATGAAAAATACAGAAAAGTATAAAAAAGGAAACCAACACTTAAAAAAACCACTCCCCAAATAAAACCACTGATGTGATTTTCATCAATAACCTCTCACGCTTTTGCTCTGAATAATCATAAAGATGTGATGTTTTAATTTTACATAGTTATGATTCTGTCATATATATATAGTGTTTTATGATCTGTTTTTTGCCCTTAAAAATAGATGATAAACATCATCCCATGATCATTCCATGTCAAACTCTCCCTGCATTGAGCTTGGCTCTGGTGCCGAGGAATGTTGGACAGACCTCCTCCCCTCCCCTCAGTAATGTATGAAGCACGTGCTTTGGACGGGGGTAGAGGGAGTCAGTACACGGAAAAGAAACTCAGTGTCTGAATGGGGAGGATGAGAAGTGGCTGAGGATGAATCTGTGAATCCTGCCCTGGTTCAAGCTTAGCAAGAGTGTGGCTTACCTGGCCCAAGCAGGATCCTGAGCCTCAGTGCAAAGGACATGCCACTGAGGACAGCCCTCTGGAGAATGAGTGCTCAGGCCACCCTGGTGATTCAGTGCTGGGCCCAGACCGGGCTGCGAAACTCGGCGGATGCTGTTTCATAGGCAGGGCTTAGTGACTTGCAGTAAGAGAAATGTGATCAGCCTCACAGTTTGGAAGTATTAAGAGCAGGGCAAAGAAACGAATCATTTAAAAACTCTCGCTGGCATTGCCTTGGTTTTTCTTCTAAGTTTCCTCAGTCCTAGGCCAAGTTTTCTCTGCCTGGTCAGAGACAGCTTGATTCCTTCTCCCCTCCTGAGTATGGAATTCCCACAAGTAGTCTCATTCTCCTGACCTCTGAAGATGAACGCAGCTCAGACATGGGTAGGTTATGAATACTTTTCCCTCAGCTCTTGCCTGAATGTTCCTCTTCTGCCATCACACTATCTGTTTATAATGGAATTCATAATGGCCTCCCTTTATTGAATGGCCACGATCTGATCTTTGTGCTGGAATGCTTCATGCCTATCACCTATCCTCATAAGCCTTCTGGTCCGCCCCAAAACAATTCCAAAGGGGGAGTTCTCAGAAGGCCCTGAGCACTGGTGGTGTCGTCCGTCTGCTCTGAGTCCAGCCTCGAAGGGCTCCTCTTGAGTTTGGGTAAATATGCTTTGCTTTGTTTGTTAAAAGACGAATGATTTTACTTAGACGTCATAGTTGCAGCCTGGCCCAAAGTCTCTTAGTTCGTGGCTCTCAAGTGTGGTTTCTTCCTTGAAAACAGCCCTCCCCCTCCCTCTCCTCCCACACCCCCAAGTGGCCATCCCTCACCTTGGGCCTGTCCACTTCCTCCTCAGGCAGACAGCTGCCATCCCAGCAGAGGTGCCCAGGCCCACAGGGCGTCCCATCAGCCCATGGTAGACTGCCGTTCTTCGTGTGGCAAAGGGGCTCGGTGCCACCCGTGTGGCACCAGAGCTGGGCGCAGATGTCCTGTGCAGAGGTGTTGGGGCAGTGGCGGAAACCCAGCCCAAAGATCTGCTTGCACTGCTGATCCAGCTCATAGAGCGCGCTGCGGCCTGGCAGGTCTGTGGGCAGGGGCAGGGCCGAGGTGGGGGCATCCAGGAGACAGTCTCCTGAGAAATGGAGGAAAGCAGAGGAACGAGAATGAGGAGCGGGGGTTTCCCTCTCTCAGCTCTCCAGTGGCCTCCCACATTACACTTAAATTCCTACTGATGGGGTGTAAGACCTAGCCATCAGAATTTCTTTGACCATAAGCTAAAAACTCAACACTCAATCATCTACATGAGCTTATCCAATTTTTGACTATCAGTTAAGTAAAATTTTATTAGGATTGAATTTTTTTTTGTTATCCAGAACATCTTATATACATTCAGCGTGTACCTAGGGAATGCCAGCTAACTGTAATACTAATCTACGGCACATATAACGGGGGATGCAAATGCGCTCTCAAAAACCATGGCAGGCAAAATAAAGCCTAAGTACTGATGTTTGGATAATCTATTACTTTTGTCTCTTAGGTGTCCCTGTCTCGTTCGATGAGAACAATCAAGAGTAAGTTGTGTTTTCACTGCTTTACTGAGTAAGTCCAATGGTTTTAACCCGGCATGCCACCCACCCCCATCCCCCACCCTTGCTGTCACACTGACCTGTTCCCTGCCTCTTTGCCATTCCTAAGCTACAGCATGATCTATCTCTCCAGCCGGGATGCTCCCTCTCTCCTCTGTACTGCGTTCTTCCATTCCTTCGAGCTCTGTTCAAACCCACCTCCTCCAGACAGACCTTCTCAGACTAATTCTACCGGCTCTGGGACTAGTCATCTAAATTAGCCCAGCCACGCTGTCTGCTGGAAGATAGGGCAAGGAAGAGTACGCTTTGTGGGGAGGGGCACATCCCCCTAGCCTGCCATGGCACAGGGCGAGGCTGGGTGAGGAACACCTGTCCGACATCTGTTCTATCCGAGACACCTCTGATGCTCCGTGAAGGAGCTCCACCAGAAGCTGCACACGTGCCACCGGCACCCTCGCCATCATGGAGGCGGGTGGGGCAGACCTCAAACACCAGCAGCGGGCCAGAAAGAGGCAGGGAGCAGCCTGCGGGACACCCACCGTGCCCACCGTCCAGGAGCTCCGTGAGGTACATGGCACTGCAGGGAGACCAAGGCAGCGTCTTGTTCAGGTGGACGAAGAGCGGCGCCATCATGTGGTGCTTGCCCATGGGCCCAAAGAGCCGCGCGCAGGGCTTGGAGTCGTCGTGGGGCATGCTGAGGACGTGCCCTGGGGTGGAGAGAGACCTGAAGTCCACCCTAACCAGTCTCCACTGCCCTCCAGCCTGCCCTGTCCCACCCCAAGAGCTCCCCACACAGCCCAGCACCCCTCTCCCTCTCTCTGGGGAGACAGCCACCCTCCGCTGACAGAAGAGGGAGTCTCGGGCCAACCAGTCACCAGCTCCTCATGGGGATGGCCATGCCCTTCTTCCTTAAAGATTTTTTTTTTTTTTTTAATCTCAGAGAGAATGGGAGACAGAGAGCATGAGAGGGGGAGGATCAGAGGGAGAAGCAGACTCCTCACTGAGCAGGGAGCCCGATGTGGGACTCGATCCCGGGACTCCAGGATCATGACCTGAGCCGAAGGCAGTTGCTTAACCAACTGAGCCACCCAGGCGCCCCCTTAAAGATTTTTGTTTGGGGCTTCACTCTGGGCTTTTCTCTTGCAGAAAACTTTCTCAGAGTACTGGGGGAACCTTGATAGCCCTTTGTTTTCTGCCTCAGCCTGTCCTCAGTGATTCACTCCCTGACACAGCACTCTCTTTACAATAGATTTCCCCAGAATTCTTACTGTGACTGCTTAGCTTGGGCAAAGCATCGCAACTTTACCCGAGCATTTCTTTCATTTTGGCATTTTCCTGGGGACCCCTGATGATGATCCAAGACCCTATTTTAATATTATGGCCTCATGTTCAGGGTGGGAATGGAGAAAGTACAGTATCTATTTACATATAATCACTCTGTCAGAACTCTGAGTAGAACCTGGCCAAGTGTGAGAGCTGCATCTTCCTTAGACCCTGGGCTGGCCTGGATTTGGAAGAGGCAGTTCCCCCCTGACAGAATACAGTAGGCTTGGCATGGCAAGTCTTACCTAGCTCATGGGCCAGGGTGTAGGCCGCCTGGAGCCCCTCATCCTCGATCACGGAGCAGCTCTTGTTGGGGTCGCAGATTGTGCCGATGTCCGCCACGCCCAGGGTGTCACACATCCCCTCCTTCCCACAGAAGTTCTGCTTGGCAGAGAGAGTGAGGGCATGAGAACAGATATACAACAGAAAATCTTCCTATTTCTGCTTCTCCTAAGTTGAAGGAAATTTTTTTTTTTTTTACAGAGGGGGAGAGTGAGGGAGGGGGAGGGGCAGCGGGAGGGGATGAGAGAGCATCTCAAGCAGACTCCATGCCCAGCAAAGAGCCTGACACGGGGCTCGATCTCACAACCCCATGACCATGACCCGAGCGGAAATCAAGAGTCGGACGTTGAACCTACTGCGCCACCCAGGTGCCCCTGAAGGAAAATTTGTAAGCCAAAGGCCTTATTTCCTCACAAAGGCCACTTGTGTGAGGAAGCCCATTTCTTTTTCTACACAGGTGTGTCCTAGGGCTGGCTGGGACTTTGTGTCCTAGAGTTGGCATGTCCTAGGGCTGGCTTGTTTTGGGAGGCAGGATAGCACAGTGCTGAAGAGTACGGACCCTGCAGCAAGACGGCCTAGGCTTGACTATGACCCCCTGTGTGTGTGGGGGCAATCTATGCCTCAGTCTCCTGAGTTGTAAAATGGGGCTTGGTGGGGTTGTCCCGAGGACTAAAGGCGTCAACAGGGCAGCACATATTATTAGATTTTCCAGCCTTCGGGAAGCTATCTGTTTCAATTGCACCAGCTAGGAGGGCAGGCCTCCTGATTTGGAGAAATCTCAAGGTGACCTCCAGCTCCCTGCTTCTGTGTTTAACAGTCATTGTAGATGGACCTTCTCTCTACATTCCAACTCAAGATCTTTTACTGGGCAGTTTGAACCCATTTCCTCTTGTTATGACCTCAGCAGACAGCTGGTCACAAACTTTTGGAAAAGAGGCCTTACGAGATTCCTCTCCTTCCCTTGCAAATACCTCACACTTGTCCTCATGACCTCGCCCTCATCATTCCACACACGAGGCTCCTGGCGTCTAGCTGGGGCCAGCGGGGAGACATTTCCCATGTTTGCGCAGGCCTCGTGGTCCTCCCTTTGATGCGCCATCCCGCCTCCCTTCCTGCCTGGGCTCTCTGGAGCTAGCCCACAGACCTGTCTGGTGAGCAGAATGGCTGTGTCAAAGTGTTCTGGGTGCCGGTCACTGGGCTGGTTGAAACGCCGCTGCCAAGTGCAGAAGTTGCGCAGGGTGAGCCCCCCGTTGTCAGACACTTCTGGGCCCCACTTTTCATCCTCCACGATCAGCACTTTTACCACCATGAGATTGATGGAATTTCTAATGCTGGGGTGCTTGTAGATTCGGGCTGCCACGGACATCAGCGTCAGGATGTGGTTCTGTCGGGAAGATGGGAGCAGGGGGAGGGAGGGGTTCGATCTCCCGGCCCGTTGCCTGCCCGCTGCCGCCCCGCTCCGTGTGCCGGGCTCTGCACTGAGCGCTGGAGATAAAGCATCTTGCTGAAGACTCACAACACCCCGGAGGTCCCGGCATTATTTCCCTTCATTTTACATATAAGAACATGGAGGCTCCGTAACTGGCCCAAGATCCCAAAGCTAATGAGTGTACAGCCAGCCCCTGAACCCAGATGGCCGGCCTCCAAGGCTTGTGCCTTTAACATCTCGACCAGCCACATGAGGCTGTGTAAATCGAAGTCAGTTAAAATTCAATAAAATGGAAATTACAGTGCCTTGGTCACACTGGCCAGGTTTCAAGTACATCGGTAGCCACCTATAGCTCAAGGCTTCTGTATTAAACGGAGCAGACAGGACATTTCCATCATCACCAGAAGGTCCTACTGGACTGCACTGGTTATTATTCTGCCTTAACTCTGACACCAAGCAACTCCCTGCCAGCCCCCCCCGCCCCCTGCCCCCGCCCCATCCCCTCTCTGTTCTCAGCCCAGGAGCAATTATTTGAGTGTTCAAGGTTAGTAGAATGTGTCCCTTAGAATCCAGTGGAGCATTTTCCTGATGCCTGCTGGGGTAACTTCTACTCTGCAGGATGGGCCCTGTTAACCCTGAAATCGTTCCAGTAGTCACTAATAGTTAGTCTGCCCCCGTCACCAGACCTGCACCTCATTAAACACTCACACTCACTCTGTGAAGCAGGCATTGTCATCCCGGTCTTACAAATGAGGGAGAAGAGGTTCACACGAGTTAAACAAGCTGTCTAAGGTCTTACAACTCTTAAAGCCAGGACACCGGCCCAGGCACGTCTGTCTGTGAAGCCTACACTCTCCAAACGAAGTTTCCCAGGGCTTGACTGCTGGGTTTCTGGATGACCCTGAAAGGGTTCTTCCTTTCTGCCACGGGCTTGAGAGGGGGCAGTGGGCCTAATGAGATCCAGGCACTGAGGATCACCCCTGCTTCCAGTTTTGCCCAGACCAGCTGAAGGAGTTCACATCATTGCTTGGCCTCTGTCCTATCCCTGGGTTGCCAACTACTCCCAAGGCTTTGGAGGCAGCCAGATGGAGCTCACTCTCCTGCCTCAGGGACCTCTAGAAGTGAGTCCTCTTGGATTGTTTTGCAGGAAAGAAAGGGGCAGGGGCACGCAGGCCTTCAGCTGGGAGTGTGGCCAGCCAAGCTGCCATTCATTTGCCCCCGCTCCCCGTTCCCTAGGGCACCATCTCCCGTCAGCCTTTCTTTTTTCTCTCCTGTGGTCTGGAAGGTAGGAGGGGAAGGAGGGGAAAAGAGGGTGAAAGGCTAAAGAGGGACACTCCGTCAGTTGAGGCCATGTGTGGGAGTTCCAGACGAATCCTATTATTTGTGAATGGGATCTGTCTGTTCACCTCGTGGGCAACAAGCCAAGTATTTTGTAAGCCCTACAAACAACGGTTGGCAGGTTTCTTAGCGTGTCAAGCACTCTAGCTATGTTTAGGCTGATGTAAACATCTTATCAGCAAAGCTGAAACTTGGCGCTTGCTCCTAGAGCTGGATTCCTGAGGGAGAAAAGCAATCACATCATTATGCAACTGGGGGTGAGGGCTGAGGAATGGGAGCTCGCTGAGACTACTTCCTGGCCAGGCCTTCGCTGTTTCCAGGGGGCAGACAGAGTCTCCTGCTCTCTTGCCCCAGGAAGGGTCAAATCTGATGGGCCAGGGACCAAGCCCTGGAATTTCTTCAGAGGCAACCTGTCACTCTCCTCACAAGATCTCTTCCCTTTGAGTCCCAGTTTCACAATCTCAAAATTGGGGAGACGATGTTTTACAAAGAAGGTGTGACCACAAGAGATATCAGCTGCTCAGCATCAGTCCTGGCAGGCTTGAGGTTTAAGAGGGCTCAGTGTTCTCAAGCTGACCAGATCAGACTGAGGCTCTGGGGCAACGCGGCTGAGTGGGGACCATGCACTGGCCACGCCCCCAATGAAAGCCAAAGGCACACGGGTGTCAATTTCTGCGCAAAGGAACGAGGTGAGGCACCAGGGGAGGCTTCCCGACATTAGGATTTTCAGGGAGCCTCCCTTGCGGTTCCGGGAGCTCAGAGCATCTTCTCCGGACACTAAATACCTGTCAGGCTGAGCGGGCTTGAGGGCCATTTCCCTTCAAGGCAGACGGTTAGAGTTGAGAGCATTTGGATGTCTTCTGGTTGCTATTTCAGAAGACAATTTCCACTGCAAGAGAGCTGCAAGGTCTATGTGGTCCAATGTTTCTGTTAAAGTCTCCAATCCTGGTCCTGCTCACCTCCCCTTTCGTCTTGTCTCGCTGAGGTTTTGGAGGTGGGAAGCACTGCTATCCCCACTGTTAGCTCCTCTAAGAAACCATGGGAGGAATGTCTGACATTTGCAGTGCATCTTACAGTTCCCTTGGGGGAGGGACCTGGGCGGGGGGGCAGTGGCCGAGAGAGTCTGTGAGCCTCCGAGCCTCGGCAGTACCCTGGGCCAAAAGGCCAGGCTTGACTTACAGTTCCACAGAGAGAGGGCTCAGGAGCCAGTCGAGGAGAAGGTCAGATGGCTCACTCCACCACCTGGTGTCTATTTATACTTCTTTGTGCACCACCCAAGTGTGGGCTGCTTGCTGAAGAATGTGAACAAGATGGTGCCCCTGGTGGAGTGGGGGCCCCAGCACAGCAGACAACCTCCAAGAACCACGTCAGGTAGGTGGGAGCCCATGGCCAGCCTGGCCAGGGGTGGTCAAACAACCCTGCTCTTGAATGACTTGGGGACCTCATGCCCTTAATTCTCATTAGGAAAAGACACGGCATTTTTTTTTTTTTTTTGTCTTTGCCACGAACCAGATGTTGAGAAGTTTAAACACTCTCAGTTCGTGTATTTAATAGAAAGATTGAGCAAATCAAGATAATGTCTACTCTTTTTCTAAACTGGGTTGGAAAGAATATATTGACAGGCTCACATAGGCTTCTGTGTATTCATTTGCTGCATATTACACCAAGAGAAATGTGCATGAAAAGGAACAAAGATATTAAGATCGTGGAGGGTACAGTGATATCGTAGACATACAAGTTGAATAGCTTACCAAGGTCATGCTCTATTTTAACCTGGAGACAATTATACCATCATACATCTGATTATAACTTCACTGGATCAATAATGATTATTATAACGTATCATAAAAATTATATTCATACTAAATATAATCAAATTCTGGCAGTAAAATTAACAAATGCCAAAAGTAAAAGTTGTCTAGTTTATTGCCTATCGTCTTCAGAACTAAGATTGTTTTGACTGTTTTTTTATAAGTCTCCTGAATCAGGAATTCAGTCTGGTGCAAATAACTTTCTTTTCTATACCTTCTCTCTCAAATTACCATGGATTTTTAATCAGAGAGAGACAATTATCATATAATTTCACTCATATATGGAATTTAAGAAACAAGATGGAGGATCATAGGGGAAGGGAGGGGAGAATAAAATCAGACGAAATCAAAGAGGGAGACAAACCATAAGAGACTCTTAACTCTAGGAAACAAACTGAGGGTTGCTGGAGGGGAGGTGGGTGGGACCATGGGGTAACTGGGTGATGGGCATTAAGGAGGGCACTTGATGGAATGAGCAGTGGGTGTTACAAGACACGGCATTTTTTAAGGGAGTCTCCTTCTTCACTGGTGCCCCTATGACCTGAAGAAGAGAAAGAAATGCCCTAGGCAGCTAGGCTGGGACACAGCCCTCTTTGATTCTTTGTGATACAACTAGGGACATTCCTCCCCCAGAGCTCCCATGGCAGCCAAAGCCAACTCTGGGGGGAGTCTAGAAGTCTGGGCCTGGGCCAAATGCATTTCTAGCAGCTCCTTCTGCTCAGAGTGTCATCCCTATGCTTTGCTCATTTGCTCTTCATACTGTGATTCCCATCGCTTCTCCTTGCAGCATGCCTGGGAGAGGCAAGGAGGAGAAGAGTGGCCACCTGGAAACCTTCTGACCTCAGCAACTGGTGCCGCACTTTTGCTACTGGGAGTCCTTCTAGGGCCCAAGACTGCTGAGGAGGTGGTGGAGGAGCCAAGAAGAGTAAAGAAGCAATTGGAGAAAAGAGAGGGTCCTGCACCGATGTCCTTCATCTCTCCTCATTCTCAAAATAGCAAGGGGCAATGTCACCTCTCCAAAACTACACACGCCACAAGGAGTCAAGCTTAAACACCCTGAGCCAAGCAAGCTGAAAAGGAAGGCCTCCCTGCCGCGTAGGACCGCGGAGTTGACATGGCAATGGGCCGACTGTGAAGGCACGTCCTACTCTGACAAACGCCATCACAAAAGGCAACTCCACGATTAGCTACGCTTTATTGAGCACCTACTATGTGCCAGGCACCGGGTCAGGTGCTTTCCATATTTTATTGTATCCTCAGGGTAATGCTGGGACGTTGGTATAACTGTTCCTGTTTTGCTGGTGAAGAAATCAAGGTGCGGAGAAATCGGTAACTTGCTCAAGGACACTCAGCTTATTTCGAGGACCCTTCAAAGTATATGCTCTTAATCACCACACTGGCTGCCACCTCTCCTTGCTGCTACAAGACAACTATGGCATAGCCAAAACAAACCCAAAGCACGCCAGCAAGCAAGCTTTCCCCTGGCATTGTCTACACCTGCGGAGGCAGAGGTGGTAAATCAAAGACCTTTGAATATTAAGGCATTTTCTTTGGGAAAAGCTTCATATTGTTGGTCCTTCTGACTGGAGCAGACAAAAGAGACAGAAAAGACTCATTCTCTTGCCAGGAGGGGAACAGAGTTCACACACGGATAGAATACAAGTCTTTCCCCCATGAGGATGTAGGTAGCTACAGAGCAAGTGGGGCATGCGTCTGCTTCTGTCACTATCCAAACCAGGACGCTTTTGAGAGCGAAGATGATGCTATTAATAATCATGCCAGAACAGGCCTAAACGGCGACTGTGCTGGGAGATGTGGTCCCTTTAGTGTTAGGGCTTGTGGGAGACATTTTCCCAGAGGACATGGGTAAGGGGGAGACGGAATGGCTGGGATTTAACCCTTCCCTGAAATCACTTGCTGGTAGCCTGACATCTTGGGGATCCTCTGGTCTCTGGGATTGAGGAGTGCCATTCCCCGGACCCTCTCTGCTCAGCAGAGAGTTCAGAGTTCAGCTGATACACTGGCGGGACGGATTTCGAGTCCGCCGTGGGGCACGGCCCAGCCCGCCACTCACAGCTTTCCTGCGGCAGCTTCGTCCAGGCAACAATCGGAGGCAGCCCGATGCAGACAGAGTTAATGGCCTCTTCCGAGGTGGTCCCTCCTTTCAGAAAGCCCCCTTTGTCTGAGCTCATTAACTCTGAAACCAGATAAGAAGGTGGGAGGCGGGGGCCCCTTCTGTCAAGGGATTAAGTGAACTCAAGTGTACAGAGTTCTGGAAAACTTCATTGTCGCTTCACAGTGTGACCAGCCTCGAGCGTGGCTAATTCTTCCTCTTGGCCTTGAAGGTGGTTTCTTCCCAGGATAGGGCCTCCCACTTTGGCTGGGCATCTTAGGACTGCTGGATTCAATGCCCCATTCCCACAATACAGACAAGTGTAGGGGGTAAGCAGAGCCACCGTCACAGACCCTCCTCGGGCTAAAGAAACCTCACGGCACAGTAAGAAAGAGCACTGCCCCCAGGTTCAGGAGACTTGGGTCATGACCCAGCCATGCCGCTTACTAGCTGTGTGACCTTGAGAAAGTCACAGATTCCCTGTGAGCTGAACCTTCTTCCTCTGCCTCTCTCACAGGTATTTCTGCTGAGGTGATGCATGCAAACCATTGGGCAAATTGAATGCACTCAGACAATGGCTGAACTTTCTAGAAGACTCATCATGAAGCAGCCTCACTGATGCTTATATTAGTCCTGATGAGCAGGGTCTGGCTTCACAGAGGAGGAAATGCAAGCCCTCAAGGGGGTGAAGTCTCTTTATCCTTACTTACACCCCTGGTTGCTAAGACACCCCAAAGTGCCTTCCATCCTTTGATTGTGAAGTCTCCAGGAGATTCCTTGAAGAATAAAGAACTGGATTCTATTTTGGGGAGATGGGTCTGGGCAGGCAAGGTCTTGGGGAACTAGAACTTGACATTCATTCTTGTTTTGGCTGAGCTCATGGACCTGTTTAGGAAGCCCAGGGGACTGAGCTGAGAAGTTCAAGTCTATCCTGTGGCATCTCCACAGCTGGGGAGGAGTCAAAGCAGAGGGGTCAGTGGGAGGTCATAGAAGCAGCCGTGCCTCAGTCCCTGCCTCATCCCAACATGGCGACAGCAGGGGTGTAAATGGGCAGTGACATAAGGAGACCAAGGCGGGGGTGATGGAGCTGGTCAAGCCGAGAGAGCACTTTTCCTTCGGGTGTAGGACCTGGAAGGAGATACCCTACGGAAAGGACCTCAGCCTACACAGGGGCCTGATGTGCTTTCCTGACCCACATAGGCTGGCTGGGTGCAAGAAGCGTGTCTGTGAATGGTCCAGAAACGGTGTGTGTGGAGGGACAGGGGGTGGGACAAGCATGCACTGGGTCATCCACCCAGAAATCTGTAAGGGTGGGAGCACTCTGGGGTGTCTCTGTGAGGAGAACCTGGGGCAGACCCAGCCCAGCCAAATACCTCCTTGAGGCAAATACTCAGTGTCTTAAGTTACTGGGTGATGATGGGCTGAGAGAGCTAGATGGTAGGAAGGCACTAGAGAAAACATTTTGGCTCTGAAGCCTGAAAAGTCCTTTTTCTGCTGCTTCTTTGTGTTCTTGTTGTCTTTCCTACCTCCTGGTTCTTAGGCAGACGTCAGAACCTGGTCCCTGCCTGGGGATGGGCTCAAGGCTCTCAGCTCTGGGTTTGCAGTGATTGTACTTTTAGCCTCTCTTTGGTCGAGCCCCCTAGTAGCCAGGTGTGGTGGTCCTAACCTGCGATGGGAGAAGCCCCGCTAGCTACGCTCTTGAGGACTTGCTTGAGGAAAAGGAGTCAGAGGAGTCAGCTGGTGCCTCCCTCTGCTCTCAGGGTAGTCATGGAAACAGATATTCAATCTTCATAGACCCGAAGCCTATTGGGAAGACCACACTGACGGCTCAAAGCTGCCTTACCGTGCTCTGGGAGAAGCGAATACTCCAACAGTGTGCAAAGGATACTGCTCCTGCAGGAGCCAGAGAAGCAGCCACATGGACCTCTCACCCCTAGCTCTTCCCATCCTTCCATCTAGATGTGCTTCCCAGTGATTGCAGAGTGATGAAGATGGCGTGCATCATCTAGACTGTTCTGCACAGGTGATGCGGAAGCACTTGGTGCCCCCAACAGTCGGGCATAGGCTGAGCCTAGAAGAGGGTCACTGGCCAAGACTGCCATTATTGAAAAGGCATTAACTGAGCTGCGGCAGTGGCCGGGATCCCTGCTGCAGGCATCTCTGACCTCTGGGCAGGTCAGGTCTTCTCTATCTGGCACACCTCTGGTTTTGTGCTCCTCAGGGGAAGAGAAAGTATAGCCCTCCCCTGGAACCCTTGTACTTCACCTGGTTCTTGGGGGAGGTGTTGGGACACAAGGTGACAGAGACTCCTCCTGCTGAGTCTGCACCACCTCTGAATCTAGTTAGACATGGTCTGGCTACAGGAGCTGTCCCCTGAATTCAATTTTCCTGCCCAAGTTCAGTAGAGAGCTGTGTCTGGGCTGAGAGCAGCTGGGGTGGACCAAGCAGAGTTCTGGCTCCACAAGGAACATTAACTGAAAGCGTTCATATGCCCTTCCTTTTCCACTGAAGCTTCAGTTTCCCAGGCTGAGCCCCCAGGCAGAAATTCTGTTCCCCACCCTTTTTGTGCTGATGCTGGCACTGCCAAGTTTGGCCGGGGCCGAGTGCCAGGTTGGCAAGGTAGTCCATGCCCCTTGATCAGAACCAGCTGGGCACACAGAAGTTGGGCAGCCCCTTTCCAGGTTCAACTCCCTCCAAACAATATCTTTTACTTATGGCAACCTCAGTTCTGTCCGCAAAGGGAATGAAATAGACACATCTTTCCGTCCCAGCTGACTATCCTTGGGAACCTCTCAGCTCTGGAGACAGTAGAGGGCTGAGAAATGGAGCATAGGGTGGATGCTCTTCCAAAATGTCCAGTTTTCATCTCTGTTGGGAGAGGCAGGTGCCTGGGGGAGGGGGGGGTGCGCTTTAAACCCCACTTTTAGTTCAGTTTGCCAAGTGCTGAAGGAGATTCAGGATGCCAGGGGTGAAGGTGAGCGGCAGAGGTCAAGGAAGAGCCAGGACCTCCACTCTATCCTGGAAGGGACACGGGGGAGAGGGGCAGTAGGTACCCCAAGGGTCAGAGGTTAAGAAGTGAGTTACTGCGCTTTCTCAGAAAGGAAAGCACCTTGTTTGGGGTAGGTCTTGGGAGGATGAGGAACGTGAAGGATTTTCTCAGAGGAACTGGAAAGGGAAGATTTGGGAGGCTCTAGGAGGTGACTGGGGGCCTCCAGGCAAAGTGAGTCCTACCTGTAGGTCGGCTCCATAGAAGGCAGCCATGGACGCATCGGCCACCAGCAGCGTTTCCACGAAGCGAGCCTCGGACACAAACCGCTTGGTCCTACTCGTGGCCCCCAGGGGCGGTGGCAGATCGCCGGCGCCTTCTGTCTCCTCTTCTTTGCCCCCCTCCTCCTCCATTTCCTCCTCCTCCTCCACCTCTTCCTTCTCCTGCTCCTCGTCTCCTCTCTCCTGCCTCCGATCCTCTCCCTTCACCTCCCACTCGGGCCCTCCGGGGAGGGGGTGGGCTTCGGAGGAGGCGAGCCCGGGGGTCCCGAGGCGCGCCCGCGGCCCCCAGCGCTGCAGGCGGTGCGGCTGGCGCAGGGAGCGCCCCGCGCCCTGCGGCTGGATGGTGAACTCCTCGCCGTCCAGCAGGAAGGAGCCGCTCAGCCCGCGGCACAGGCTGACGGCCGCCAGCGACTCGGGCTCCCCATTCACCGTGCCGGAGAAGAAGCAGTCGCGCAGCTCCCGCTCGCCCCCGGCCGCCCGGCCCGAGCCCCCGAGGCGCTCGATCTTGAACTCGGGCGCCAGGAAGCTGGCGTCGGGCGCCAGGCGCAGCACGAAGCCCTTGCCGAAGGCGGGCAGGTGGAACGCGAGCTCGCCCGCGCTGCCCGGCAACCGCGTGGGCTCCACCAGCTCCGAGGCCTGCCCCCGCGCGCCGGGCCGGGCCGGGGCGCCGCGGGCGAGCGGCGGCGGCGGCGGCGGCGGCAGCGAGAGCAGCAGCAGCGGCAGCAGGAGCGGCGGCCCCCGGGGGGCGGCGCGGGGCATGGGGGCTCCGGCGGCGGCGCGGGAGAGGAAGACGGCGGCCCGGCGCGGGCAGGTGCTGGCGGCGCGAGCGCAGCCCGGCCGCTCTCTCCAGGAAAAAGCAAATCAATCAGCTCGCTGGCCGACTCGGCCGGTGGGGGCCTGGCGGCGGCGGTCCCCGAGCGGCCCCTCTGGCTGGCGCAGGCCGCTCCTCCCGCGCCCGCCCGCCGAGCCGAGCGCGAGCAACTGGCTCCCCGGCCCGCGAGCGCCGGTCCTCCGCCCCTGCCCCGCGCGCGGTCCCCGCGCAGCCGCCTCCTGCCTCCTCCCCACCCCGGGAAGCACCGAGTGGGCTGCCGAGCCCTTCGTATTTATACTTCCTTCCCGGCTTTGACATAAGAGGTTTATTTTTGATCTCTCACTATTCCCGTTTCCCCTCCCCTGGGATCAGAGAGAGAAACTGAAAAGAGGGAGCGAGAGAGGAGCGAAAAAAAATTTTTGGATGAAATGTAAAACCAATCAGGAGTCAGCAAGACTCGCCCCCCCCACCCCCCTCCGTAAGTGTCAACTCCAACTTTTTTACCCTTCCCTTTACGCGCGGTCCCACATTAACTCCTACAATGCTGGACTAGCCCTTCAGGCCGAGTCCTTCGGGAGGCCCCAGTCGCTACCTCCTTTAAGGCCAAGTGCCCAGAAAAGAGCCTCCAAGAGGCTCCTGCACTGGCCCCAGAGACAGTGTTCCCATCCCTGCAGAGTCACTCTGGGGATCCGACAGTTGTAGCTCTGGTGTTGGGGATCCGATGTGTAGAAGAGAGGTCTCCGGAGAGGTTCCAGAGCTTTTCATTGTCAAGCAAAAGAGGGAGGCAGGAAAGGTCATGCTAAAATCCTGCTCCCTACTAAAACCCACATTTTCACCGCCAGCTTCGGATCAGGGGAAAAATACCACCTGGTTAACACAGCCAAGGACTCTGTTACTTGCCTTGTCCAGGGGCTGCAGGGCAGAGCCCAGCACAGTGGTTAATTATCAGAGGTGCGGTTGGCAGCAAAGTGGAATCACCCCAGAGGGAAGGTAAGCATTTCCCTAGGAGGGCAGCAGATCTTCAGGAACTGCACGTTGGGCCCTGAGAACTTGATCTGGGTACTGCTCAGTTCCCTGGGGGGCTTCACGAAAGGTTGCAAGCTCCCTCTCATGGCACTGTCCACAGCTGTGGGTACGAATGTGTCAGAATTGATTTCTTCTGCCCCACCCTGACATCTCCCCCTAGGATGAGGGGGGTTGCAACCCAGGGAGAGGAGTGGCATGATCTGCTGTCTCCACGGAGGACCACAAAACCCAGCAGTTCATGGCACCCTCATCTTAATGGCACAGCTCTGAATCGGATTCAGTGTCTTGTTCTCTCTAGGGATAGGCTCTAGAGTCGCCCCTCTCTGCCCTTGCTCCGAGTTGTCAGTGTGGGAGATTCGCTGGGACCGGGACCTTTAAGTCCTCTGCCAGCTCACCTATGCCCGGCTACCCAGTTCTCTGCCTGTGTTGGGAGTACTGACAGTCGAGGTCCTTCCTGCTTCTTTTTAGCCCATCGAACTGACAGCTATGGACGTTCAACATGCATGTGAGTCCCTCAGGGCTTGTCATCTCCAAAGAGGAGGCTCTCACAAATATAAAAGTACTTTTGTGACTACAGAACCAGGGGTAAACCCTGCCAAATTCTCTCCAAGTGTCCCCTCTGTTTACTCTCAGAAACACGGAAGGGCGCCTGGGTGGCTCAGTCGTTAAGCGTCTGTCTTTGGCTCAGGTCGTGATCCCAGGATACTGGGATCGAGTCCCACACTGGGCTCCCTGCTTGGCAGGAAGCCTGCTTCTCCCTCTCCCACTCCCCCTGCTTGTGTTCCTGCTCTCGCTATCTCTCTCTCTGTGTCAAATAAATAAAATGGCTTTCATTTAGATAAAAGGATGAACTAGCAAGTTGTAGGATTGTTTTTCTAGGATAATTTACAAGATAAGAATAACTCGAGTCTCGGATGTTTCCGGGAAACACTTCTGGAGAGAGGGGTATGGAAAGAATGGCCTCTACAATCCTTTTCCAAAAAGGAGCAAAATGCTGCATCCCAGCACAATGGCGTGATAGTCCTGGGAGAGTCTGACCTGGATAGGCAGTTGAGTCATCCTATTTACTTCCAGCCTTTTGTAACATTTGATCATTGGCCTTTGCTTCTTAAAGCCCCGTATCACCATCTCCCAGAGTAAATCTGATTTTCAATAGCAATTATGTCCCATACATTTCCCTTCCTTTTCCTCTGTAAGCATCTGAAAGGAGAGGGATGGGGCCATTGTGCTTCATACCCCTTCCTATCCTCTGGAATGTATGAATAACTTCAGGCAGGAGACTTATCCAGAGCAGGGAAAGTCTTGAATGTCCTTGGAACCCTCCGGTCTCAGTTGTCCTTCCAGCCCCCTGGAAGTTATTTATTTTTTCAATAGAATGAAATGCCCCTAAAGACAGCCCTTTGGAGAGAGAAGTCAGACAGTGATCTGTGGACTTTATCCTGCCCCATTTCAACAATAACAACAGCTGCTGGCTGGCTCACTGCTGAGTTGAATCTGCATGGCTGCCCCCTCCTGGATTCATACTTCCCAGGAGATGGGCCTTGCTGGTTAATTTCCAGGGTGGCACCTGCCACTTGCAGAGCAACCTCAAGGTGTCAGGCTTGCCTTACTTATGCTTAAACCCAGTGCCTGCCCTTGCCCTAGGACTGAGAAAGGGTCCCTGGTTTGTGGTGAAAACCTTCGGAACATAGTAGATGAAAACAGTACAACAAAACAAACACCAACCAACCAACCAGGGAAAATCCCAGAGGGGTATTCTGCTAATTCTGGATTTCCTACATTATCAGATTCTTTCCCAAAGTATGTAATTACAGCAAGGGATGGCAAACTTTGGCCCATCGGCTAAATCCTACACTCCCCGTTTCTGTATAGCCCACAAGCTAAGAAGGGTATTAACGCTTTTTAAATGGTTGAAAAAAAATGAAAAGAAAATTCATGACGCTTAAAAACAGTATGAAATTCAAATTTTAGTGTCCACAATTACCGATCTATTGGAATGCAGTCACAGCCATTCATTTACACATGGCTGTTTTTGAACTACAAGGGCAGGGTTGAGTGAGCCTAAAATATATTTACTGTCTGGTCCTTTGCAGGAAACATTTGCTGACTCCTCAGTCACAGTAAAGCAGCATTAGCTTGGAGTCTTCACATTTGGAATATGGGATTATTTAAACTCACTACATGATTTTTACAGAATGAGAGACTCAAAATAATTTCTCAGTGTGAATATAAAGGAAATTATATGAAAATTGAAATTCAAATATCTATGTTTGTGCTTGATTCTGTATCTAGCAATTATTCATTATTTAGTCAGTCCTTAAATAATGAAAAGACTTTTATGTTTATGGTACTTTATATTGTAGGGCTATTGTGAATTTTAATTTTTAATTCTACTATTGCTCACTGGTTATTTCTTAGTTCACAACTGGAGTTTTACAGAGTGTATATTATACATTTATTGTGTATACTAAGCTCTGGTATTGTCTAGAAACTTTTTCTAGAACCAGGTGGAAGACACATAAGTGGTCATCTAATCCACTTGCACTCTCATTGTGCAGAGAAGAAACAGAAATGCAGAGGTTTTAGTGACTTGCCCAGAGACACATAATTAGTGGTGAATTTTTTTCCCAAGATACTATCATACTGCTTGTATGAGTAAGGTAAAGAAGCTATATTACTTTCAAATTCCATTTGTAATTCATAACTTTTCATTAAACTTGAGTGCTTACTCTGGGTCAGGCATTGTTCTAAAGGCTCATTTTAATTTAATTTTCATTTACTCCTCAGTAAATGAAAGCTTCCACCTTTTGAGAGGGCTTGCTCGGGGATAGGCACTGCGCTGAACAGCTCACAAACATTATTCCACTCTATCATCAGGATAGACCTCTGAAAAAGGCATCCTACAGATAAACAGATTGAGAGAGGCTTGCTTAGGGTAGCTCGGTTAATAAATAGTGGAGACATGGTTTTTAACCAAGGTCACATTCATAAACTACCAATTAAATATATTATTTTCTGGTGACAGTGTTCTGCACTGAATTAGGGTTCTTTTATTTATTTAAAACCAAGGATTAAATCATGGCATTACAGAGCTGGAAGGGATTCTAGGATTCATCTTTAGAGATCCCAAAGAAGGGAATAAACAGATTTTCTCAAAAGCCTGTTCTAGCACTTAAATATAAAAAGAGTTCTTTCTTTCTAAGCAAAATAATAGTCTTTTTGCCACAATTTTGTTCATTTTCTATAATTTTGGCTATTGTGTAATCACCATAACCCTGCATTGCCTAAAACAGAGAGACAATTCCCTGGTCTTTATTTATCACACTACTGAGCACCTATCCCAGGATTATGTTTGGCTTTTGACATCACTTTTGTGCTAAGATTCACATTATTTTCCCTCTGACATGCAAGTATTCCTATGTACTTTTTATTTAATTATTTCTTAGTACTATATGTCCTATCTTTTGGAACCTTTGGAACTTGACCCAGTATTCGGGAAACCACCAATTCATATTCTTGAGGCCACTTTAAGTTCAATTTCCTAACTCCTGTAAAGTGCTAGCTACTTGGGATGTTTTTCCTACCTTCATCAGGTCGTTCTGGTGCTTACAGACACCGGTTCAATGGATGTGCTCCCAATCCTGTTATCTCTACCTCTGAGAACCAGATCTAGCACCAACTTTTGTGTGATGGTGACGCTGACTTGCTTGCCGACCAGATTTAAATGGATTTTAATACACCAAGAGGCAAACAAATAAGCCTTTTTGTTCTCGCTGTTTGTATGTTCAGTGACTTAATTGCCAAGTTATTGGGTTCAGTGTTGGGCACTCAACATATAAGGTTGCCCAAGATTCCATGTGCAGTGCGTCTGTGATTACTACTGTAGCTTGCGCATTCTAAGTCTTTTTTTTTTTCTTATGTTAGTCCCCATACATTACATCATTAGTTTTAGGTGAAGTGTTCCATGATTCATTGTTTGTGCATAACACCCAGTGCTCCATGCAGAATGTGCCCTCCTCAATACCCACCACCGGGCTAACCCATCCTCCCACCCCCCTCCCCTCTAGAACCCTCAGTTTGTTTTTCAGAGTCCATCGTCTCTCATGGTTCGACTACCCTTCCGATTTCCCCCGCTTCATTCTTCCCCTCCCGCTACCTTCTTCTTCTTTTTATTTTCTTAACATATATTGCATTATTTGTTTCAGAGGTACAGATCTGAGATTCAACAGTCTTGCACAATTCACAGCGCTTACCAGAGCACATCCCCTCCCCAGTGTCTATCACCCAGTCACCCCATCCCTCCCACCCCACCCCCCACTCCAGCAACCCTGTTTGTTTCCTGCAATTAAGAATTCCTCATATCAGTGAGATCATATGATACATGTCTTTCTCTGTTTGACTTATTTCACTCAACATAATACCCTCCAGTTCCATCCACGTCGTTGCAAATGGCAAGATCTCATTCCTTTTGAGCGCATTCTAAGTCTTAAAAGCAATTAACAATGGACCTTGTGATAGTAACAGTTTAGGTCATACTTGCTTTACCACATTATGCCCAGCAGGTGGCACTGTTGCAACTTAATATCCTCTCAGAACTTTCAGAGCAATGTTTTTAAAAGTTAGAAATCTCTATCATGCCATAAAAGTCTGAGACATCAATTCTTCAAAAACTGTACACATAAGAAGCTGAGTATTTATTATGTTTCTTACACCCAGTCACTGGGGAAGGTTGGAGGAGGTGTACAGTAGTCTTGTTTATCATACTGTGTACTTCTCTCCTTCCTACTGTTCTTTTCTCACCTTGATTTCGGGTCTTCATCAGCCCAGTGTCTCTCAACTCAAATTTTCAGGCACTCTTGGAGAGCTGGCCAAGTTGAGATGTCTCCAGGGCCTGGGACCCCCTTAATTGTGAGGATGGTTTGGTTTCTGTACATCCAGTTAATTATTAATGCAAACATTAGGTTTCCCCCAAATCTTCATTATTGATTCTAACCACTAGATGGGAGTCTCGTCACATATACCTTTTATAGCTGATCCTAGGAGGGTCTAAAATCTCTCTGAACAATGGTTTTAATTAACCACATCTGATAACACACACACACAAATATATTTATAATATTAACTTGCAAAGCTGTACCTTCTCTCCCTGTTTTAGAGGGAAGGAAAGAGGGATGAAAAAAGGAGCTGGGTAGGATCTTTTGGACGAAATTATCTGCTCTAATTTCTCAGAGCAGATAAGGCGCTTATTGAAGGTCTTTATTTGGAGAGACTTGCTGTGAAAATTATCTACTTTGTAGAAATGTGTTCACAACGAGTTGGAATGTGAAGCGCTAAGAAGAGTGGTTGGCACATATTAAGCACACATCAATGTTAATTTCTATCATCAACATCATCATCATCATCATCATGCATTCTTACCTGGCCTGGCAGAATGATTGTCCAGTATCTGGAGTTTGTCTCGGCATCATTCCCCCCTCATCCTCAGTGTCTCCCTTCTTTTAGAATTGCCCAGGGTGCTCACCTGACCTTCTGCTCTCATGAACAGAAGGGGGTTCTCTAAATCATGAACACTTTGGCTTGATAGCAAGTACTACCAAGAGTATTTGAATTTTAAGAGACCAACAGAAATAAACAACTCATGGTAGAATTTCAGACACTGTGGTTCTAGCATGAGGCGGAAGGGACAGGGACACACGCCAGGGCTCCCAAGTAACAGCCCTGTTACCTCTTCCTGCGAGCATCTCTGTAGAACTTTGCAGAGGTAGAGCTTTCTTTTCTTTTTCCTTAAGATTTTATTTATTTATTTGAGAGAGAGAGAATGAGAGACAGAGAGCATGAGAGGGAAGAGGGAAGAGGGCAGAGGGAGAAGTAGACTCCCTGCAGAGCAGGGAGCCCGATGCGGGGCTCGATCCTGGGACTCCAGGATCACGACCTGAGCCGAAGGCAGTTGCTTAACCAACTGAGCCACCCAGGCACCCGGTAGAGCTTTCTGATCATTGGAATTGTTCAAGCAAAAACAGGGGGCACTTGCACAAGTGTTAAAAGAGGATTCTTGAGGGCGCCTGGGTGGCTCAGTTGGTTGAGCGACTGCCTTTGGCTCAGGTCATGATCCTGGAGTCCCGGGATCGAGTCCCACATCGGGCTCCCTGCTCAGCAGGGAGTCTGCTTCTCCCTCTGACCCTCCCCCCTCTCATGTGCTCTCTCTCATTCTCTCTCTCAAATAAATAAATAAAATCTTAAAAAAAAAACCTTAAAAAAAAAGAGGATTCTTGAATTGGGTGAATTCTGTTTTTCAAGTATTCTTGAGTAGTGGAGGAAATGAGCATCCTTTTGATTCTGGATTTAAAAAAATCCAGTTTTTCTTTTTTTCTTTTAGACATCTAGGCCTAGAGCAGCTGTCCACTGATGCCCCTTCCTGAAGTTATAGGAGTTCTTCGTTCGTCCGTTCTTTCTTTCTTTTCTTTTCTTTCTTTCTTTCTTTCTTTCTTTCTTTCTTTCTTTCTTTCTTTCTTTCTTTCTTTCTTTCTTTCTTTCTTTCTTTCTTTCTTTCCTTTCTTTCTTTCTTTCTTTCTTTCTTTCTTTCTCTTTCTCTTTCTTTCTTCGTTCCTTCCTTCCTTTCTTTTCCTTCCTTCCTCCCTTCCTTCCTTTTTCTTCCTTCCTTCCTTTCTAAAACATTCTTCCTTGCAGTCTGCTCTGTCTGGAGTCTCATCAAATTCATTGGCACTACAGGATTTTGAAGGGACACAGACATTAATTAACTTCTCACTTTACAGATGTGGAAATTGAGATCTGTGACAAAGTCATTTTCCCAGAGATTCAGGGGAATCTGGATTCTCAGCCCAGTGTTCTCAGCCCAGTGTCACATCTAATCCCACTGTTCCCCTGCAGAGCAGAACCTGAGCTTATAGGGTTTGTGTGACATCTATCACCCACTCACAGCCATGCTCTTTCTCTCTTTTAAAGTTCTTAGTTTATTAATCCTCTCATGAAAAAATCTGCACAATCACCACAGATAAAGTCCCTACAGAACCTTTAGTCCTTCTGTTATCCAATCTCCGGCTCACTTTTTGCCAGCACCCACATTGGCTTCTGCAGTCCCTCTGACTTTCTTCATTCTGTTCTTGTACTCTTTTCACTGTTTTCTTGACGTGTTTTTCTTCTCATATAGGCCATGTCTTGCAAGTCTATGTTGGGGTTCATTTTTCATCGCATATGGCAAGGAATCCTAAATCATGCTAGGGCCAGGTGTCTTGCCACCACCAAAATGGGTTCTGAATCCAAATACAAAGATGACATCTGGGTGGGCTTGGACATTTCGGCTAGTTTTCCCCAAATTTCTGTCTTAGGTACTGTTGCCTTTCCAGGGTGATGAACACCAATGACCATTTGTTTCTGCTGAAGTAGTCAGTTGGTCATGAACTTCCTGGTCTGGATAGCTACTGTGTTGTTTATGATGGCGGCCGAGCTTTAAGCCATGCTCTCTTCTCTAAACACACACACACACACACACACACACAAACTTTTGCATTTGGGAAAGTGAGTCTTGCAGGTTTGGAGTGTAAGGTGCTGCCCGGGAGTGGTAGGCAATGAAGCTGGAAGAGTCAGCTGGACCCACGTGTGAGGGTGTGTGTTTGTCCCCCTGGGTGCCGAGAGCTTTCTTTCAGAGGGCGATGAAGACTCCCTAAAGACTTAAGCAGCGAAGTAACATGACTGCTTTTGTCTTTTAGAAGGACAGCTTTAGCAATTATGTAGACTGAGGACTACGTGAAGAGAGGGATCGGGAAGATGGGGACCTGTCAGGACAAGCTTTCCAGAGACGGTGTGGGCCTGGGCTAATGAAGTGGTGGTGGTGATGGAGAGGAATACACTGGGACCTCTTTGAGTTTGCCTGTTTGGAGATGTGGTAGGGTGGGTGCAGAGGCCAGGGTGGGAGAAAAGAAGGCTGACTAGCTGAGGGGTGAGGTGGATAGAGATGCCATTGGCCAAGTTAGGGAAAACAGGAAGAAGGTATGTGCGTACGTGTATGTTGCGTAGGGCATGTGCAGAAGAGGGACTAATTAGTTTTGGGCCTGTTGGGGACTCACTGGGATGTCACAGAAGCTCAGCAGTGATGGGGACTAGGAATTGTCATTGGGAGGCAAATGCCGAGATGGGTAGTGGAAGCTGTGAGTAAGAATAATGCACTCTGCTGGATAAATATAGGTGAAATGAGGGGTTTTCTTTTAAATTTCTACTCTTCTTTTCAGTTTCTCCATTCCTCCACTTTTCTCTTTTCACACTTCCAAGAGCAGAAATGAAATCTGCCTGTCCAATCACTGATCTTGTTTTCTCTTCTCCCACATCTGGGCCCCTTCCAGACACAATAAGCACTCTTGATTTTCCTTTATGAAAGGCAGTGATTTCCACCCAGTGGAGCTCTGTAGTCTGCAAGTGTTTTCCAGCTGGTCTGTTGGCGGATTCAAAATGCCAGGATGGGATGTTCTGAGGGGAAGGAGGAGGTTCCTGGGTAGCTGGGAGAGAAAGAGGGGAGAAAGGGAGAAATCTTTACTTGGAGTAACTTGATGCTTGGAGTCTCATCAACCACAGCTTGAAAGTATTGGACAAGTTGCAGGGCTACTCCTGTCAGGTTGGCTAGGAAGTGACATTACCATGTCCGATCACCTCTCGGTGATGTCAACAGTGATGAGGGAGGCTGCATGGAGGTGCAGGAAGAAGGAAGCAAGGGCAGGCAAAGAACAGCAAACCTTTATAAGGAGATAATGTCTGGCTTCTCAGCAGAGCATTGGAACCCAAGGTGGGAGAAGAGTGGGGTCTGCTGGTTGCCTTGGGCTCTGCTCTGGGATCCACACTCAGGTGGGAGGTGGGTCTGAGCCAGGAGAGCCCAAAGCAGCTTTTCTTCTCCCACTGATCTGGGTCAAGGTCTAGTTTTATGTTCTTCTGTAGTTAAATACCAGAGTTTTTTGCCCTTTAATTTCTGATGTTCTTGAGGATCAGAGAAAACTGACACCTACAAGCCTCATGCATATTAAGGTTGTGGACTCTCCGATGAAGTCTTCTCTGCGGCTCTGGGCTCACTGTTCTCACCTTGGTGAAGGAGCTGTCCATGATGATATCCATTGCTCGTTACCTGTGGCCTACTCACTTCACGTCCAGAGTGAAACAGAGGCACGAAGCCTGACATGAGGCAATGTGCATTGACTAGGTTAATAAGAGATAGGGAGAGATGAGGTAGGAATTCCACGAAGTATTTGTAAATGGGAAGCCAGATAAAAAATTTGAGGGCAGTAGCTTCTAAGTGGAAGTCCTCCCATCCTGGGAGATTTAGTAAGAACCCTCCCTCCCAACCTGTTGGGTCCAGTAAGAAGTGTGATGAGTGAGAGCAGGGTGGAGAGATGGAATCCTGTGCTGTGCAGGTGGTTTGTTTCTTGTTTATGAGAATTGTGCCCCCTAGTGTTGGGCTATGTACAACCCTCAAAACTTTAATGGTGACCTTGCCTGGGAAGGTCTTTGTGAGACTCCTTTCTCCCTCCACCCCACTTCAAGGCCCTGCCTTGTTAACATCTTGTTAACATTGGTGAAATTCCACCATCAGAACTGTGTTTTGAAAAAGACTCTGATGCTTTTAAAGTGTAAATATATGTGAATGGGAAGCATTTTTAAAGCTGTTACCTGTTATTTTCACCTGAGTGTAAATTAAGACGCAGGCAGCAACAAATTTTGAGGAAAGGAGGTGAAGATATATGAGAAGAATTAGAGAGAGTGTGGAAAGCAGGGTGGGGGCTGGGGTGGGGTGGGGAAGACAGGGAGTAGCAGGTGGAGGGGATGGGGCAAGAATGCTTGGAGGAGACAAGAGTGGAGGAGCATGGTGCCAACAGGAAGGGTTGGCTGCCCTGGGTTTCCACAGGCTATGTGCCTACCCCCTAATTTTACCTACATGAAGAGAGCAAGAGCCTGCAGCTCACCTCAGGTTTTCTTTTTTTTTTTGCAGAACAAATCAAATAAATTGCAAACTCCGGAAGTGAGAACTGTATCATACTTTCTAATTACGAGAGTCCCAAATAATGTTACTTACTCTGTGGGCTCATTGTGTTGTTACTGATGATAGTAAGAATATTCTTGCTCTTTCATGAGTGAGGAATTCAAAGTTCCCAGAGACTGGGTCATTTAACTAGGATCCCCAAATAACCCAACATCAAACAGAGCTGGGGCTGAGCCCTGGCTTGAAGATCTGCAATTTTGGGCAGTCGGCTTGACTGTTTCATGCTCCTGATCTCTCAGTCATATAAGGGCTGGTGTTTTAGGCTCAGGTCCTGGAGCAGCTATATCTGGTTTTAAAGTATTTTAACAGCGTGTATGAGGAGAGGTTTCTTCCTGTTTGGGTGTGGGCAGGACTTGCTTGGCACAGTTCAGGGGCTGGGGAATGGGCTTCTGAGAGTACAAATCTCCCAAAGTTATGGGCCAAATTTTGAGTGTGTGGACATGCCTGGGTATTTTTCAGGGATGAGGTTTCACACTATTTATGACCTCTCCACAACCACCAAATGGTTAAAAATCACATTAGAGCAAACTGTGATCTCTGTTGACTTCCATTGAGTAGAGTCCCCTTAGTGCCATAGGGTGGAGGGGAGGAAGTGAAAATGAATACAAGAGAAAAAAAAATGTTCTCGTAAGACAAATTAAATAATACTCCTCTGTTATGAGTGTTCTCTGTGGCTTTTTGTAAAGGCTCCAAAGACAGTAGACCAGCCACGCTGGGGCCATCAAGTTAATTGTTGATCCAGAGTAGGGCTCGGCTTCCAGGCAAGTTGTTGTGTTCTTATAAATCCTATTTAAATTAGCTTGTGAACATGCATTCCAGAAGTGTGAGGAGTGTGTATACGGAAGGAAGATGAGGTGAGAACTGTGCGTGGTGGGAGTGTATGACGGGACAGGAGGGTTGTGCCCACGATGGGAGTGAGGAGGGTCCTGTGCACACGTGCAGATGGCAGGTGTTGCTGGAAGAGAGGCAGTTGAGTGAGGTACAGAATAAACAGGCTGGGCTGGGACTTAATACCAGCTGAGCGTTTCAGTTTTCCTTTTGCTACTCACTAACCAGATGACCTTTGCCTATTCCCCTATACCCTTTAAGTCTTAGTTTTACTTGCCCAAAGTGGAAATGTTAATAATTCTTGTCCCACCATTCTCCCTCCCCAAGTGTTTCTGTGAGGATAAAGTCAGACAATATATAGGAACTCATTTTATAAATCACGTACTCTTTTGTATATGTCAAGTATTTTAATTTTTTAAAAGATTTATCTATTTAATTTTATTATTTATTTACTTATTTTTGAGAGAGAGAAGGAGAGAGAGAAAGAAAGAGAGAGAGAGAGAGAGAGGGCACGAGCAGGGGGAGGGGCAGAGGGAGAGGGAGAGAGAGAATCCTAAGCAGGCTCCATGCTTATCGCGTAGCCTGCCCCGGGGCCCCATCTCACGACTCCAAGGTCATGACCTGAGCCGAAATCAAGAGTTGGAAGCTTAACCGACTGAGCCACCCAAACACCCCGAGATTTATTTATTTATTTGTGGGCCGGGAGGGGCAGGGAGAGAGAATCTCAAGCAGACTCCGTGCTGAGTGCAGACCCCATCACAGGGCTTGATCCCTTGACCCTGAGATCATGACCTGAGCTGAAACCAAGAGTTCTGTGCTCAACCAACTGAGCCACTTAGGCACCCCTCAAGTATTTTTATTAAGAAGAACACTCTGGTGGAAGAAGACACAGCCACCTGGGAGGAATGATGCATTTTATATTGGAGCCTTGTCTAATATTCTGAAAGGTAGAAGGGGTGCTTTACTAATGAAGATGGTACATGGCCTGAGGCTCAAGTTCAAGCTCACATCTTGAAGCTACTATTCTGGATGCTGATGGTGATGGGAAAAGGGTATCCTGGGAGGAACAAAGGGGATAGAAGATTGCTTGGCAGATAAAATTGCTCTCTAAATCCCCAGATAGGAGTGGAGGATTTAGTATTCATTTCTTCTCCCTTCTAGGTACTCCTCCTCCACCAACCTGAATGCAAGCTGTATCCTCAACAGCCAAAAAATCCAAAGTAATTTAAGTGTGTGTTTGTGTATAAATCTATACAATGAACTGTTAAATTGGGAAGCCTGAGATCCAAGGGTAGTGGCTGTTATTTAAAACTGTATAAGGTGGGGTGGGGGGAGGGATTCAGGGTATAAGCAGGAGGCAACCTGGAACTATGATTTGATGAGTTTCCCCAAGCTAAGTCAGGACCCTTTGTTCTAACCTCCTAGTGTCCAAGAGAACAAATACAGGACTTAAGTACCAGAGGGCCTTCTATGAAATACTTGGCCCCAGAGAACAAATCAGAGTGGGTGGCTGAGTGGGGAAAAATAGAGTTAAAGATTTCCTCTGTGCAAAGAAGAATGGACCCAGGCCCAGGGTTATAATTCATGGGGCCTCAGATGAATCTCCAGCTGCTTCAGCTGTCTCCACATCTGGGAGAAGACTGGCCAAGGAATCCAGCACTGGTGGAAGCCAGTGGATGATGCAGCTCAGTGGTTTAATGCTCCCTGAGTCTTCCAAGAAGCTTCCTTGAACCCGCACCTTTTCTAGATGTTGTATGCTTTGCCTATCTCTGTGGCACATTTTCCATGAAGAACACTTAAACACATCTGGGACTTTTAGAGATCTTTAACAAAGAATGGTGAAGACATAAAGCGCACAAAATGGTAAGTTCTTAAATCTATTTTCTGTGACAACCTAATCTGAATCCTAACATGGTAAAGTAATGAATTAATACTATCTGACTTGAGCAATGGGAAGACTTCCTTCAGTCACTTCCCTCCCCATTAAAATATTGCCTAGACCACAGAGCTTCTTATTTCTTTGCCTACCCACTCTCTTTTCTCCTTGATTTTTTTCCTCCCATTTGGGGTGATAGTCCAGGATGCTTGATTTTCCAGGTAGGCAGGTCCTCACATTGAATAATCACAATCTAAGAGAAGTGAAGTCTAAGTCTCCAAACTAAAACGTTGTACCTGCCTCCTCTGTAGATGCCTCCATGCATCATCCTTTTGGGCTGATTTTCTAGCTAGAACCTTCTGCACGCATCCGGCTCAGCCAAGCAGTCAATGCCTATTCTGGGGACTGTCATGGAGGCTGACATAAAAGTAAAGGAAGCCCTGGTTTTGGTGAGTTTCTAGTCTAGTCCTGTGTAGCCATAGTCCAGTCCAGGAAAAGGGTTTAATATTTAATTAGCAAAAGGGCAAGTTCAAATAGAATATTCTTATGCTAGAAATGGAATAAGCATACACTGAAGGAATTGAGAAACAAGGAGCAAAGCTGCGCTGTGTGAGTTAAATTACGTGGTTTCCTGGAGGAGGTGAGAGTGAAATACGCAGGCACCGGGGAGGCTGAGAGGACATCCTAGATGGAAGGTATGGTTTACAAGAAGCCATGCATGTTGAAACAACAGCTTCTGGGCAGAAGAAGCCAAGCTATTCAATTTAGCTAGAGCCAGGTTTTCACGTAAAGCGTAAAAAGAAACGAGTTTATGACCTGAGCAAAGCAGCTGACCGGGTAGCCTTAGACAAGTAACTATCCTCAGCTGCCTCAACCAGGAAATGAGTGGGTTAGTTGACTAGGGCACTGGGCGAAGGTCTCCATCAGAGGTGAAGAGAGTTAATAATTATGGGAGCAGTGTGTCAGGCACTCCAAACTCTCCTAAAAGATAGTCTTATCCATCCCCATTTCAGAGATGAAGTATCTCGTCCCGAGTTTCATAGACTGTGAGTGACCAAGCTGGGATTAGGGTTGAGTCAATTTCTTCATTCACTATGAATGGACAGCGTCCATTTACCAAGAACCATGCCAGGCCCTGGGGGAGATAACAGTGAATGGGACAGATAGGGTCCTGCTTTCATTTTACTTGGGGTGTGGGGGAGGACAGTCAATAAAAAAGTGAAAATCCAAGTGAATAAAATAGGTTTAAGTAGAAGTACATGCTATGGAGAAAATAAAACATGGAATCATGGTCATGATTTGGGGCTTCTTAGGTTGGGTGGCCCAGGAAGGCCTCTTTGAAGAGGTGGCAAACTTGGGTGGAGACTGGAAGGACAGGAAGAGGTCTGCCTAATTGGCAAAGGGCATAACTGGCCAAGCTGAGGTATTTAGATTTGGCAGCATGGTGAGGCCTCCAGTCTTTCTTTTGGAGAAGGAGTTGCTTTTTATTTCTCAAAGATCTTAAGATGGTGGAGGACAGGCAGAAGCAAGTGGGTGGCAGCAGCAGAGTCCTAATATGGAAGTGGGGTGGCAAACGTGACCTTGGAAATTTCAGAGCAGGGCTGGGAGACGTTGCTCCCATTCACTTCCATCCCTTTCCTGTTAGCATCACCAGAAGACTTCTGGTGTTAGCATCACCGGAAGGTGATGCTGGCAGTCATTTTGGAGGGCCAAGTAAGGCTTGGTAATAATATTAATATTAATAATAAGAATGGCTAATGAGAATATTAACTATTAGATAACATTTAAGGAACATTTTTAAAAAGATTTATTTATTTTAGAGAGAGAAAGTGCATGAACGGAGGGAGGGGCAGAGGGAGAGAGAAGGGAAGCCAACTTCCCACTGAGTGCAGAGCCCATGTGGGGCTCGATCCCAGGACCCTAAGTTCATGACCTGAGCTGAAACCAAGAGTCAGATGCTCAACCAACTGAGCCACGCAGGCGCCCCAAGAAACATATCTTATGTACCAAGCACGTCTGAACACTTTTTAAGCATTAACTTATTTAATCTTTGTAGTAACTATAGGAGATGGGTAGTATTATTATCCTAATGGTAATGATGAAGAAGCTGAGGTTTAGGGAGGTACAGTCACTTCCCCAAGATTGCACAACTGAGATGGGTGGAGCAAGGATGCTCATCTGGGTCCTCTGAGCCTAGGCTCTCAATCCTCATGCAATGTTGCCTTCCATAGGTTTCAAACAGTCATGTAATATTTGATCTGGAAGTGATCTTAGATATCATATAGACCAGAAATTTTTAATTCGGTCCTCTGAGAGAAGACCTCTGATTTAGGACAATCCCTCCTCTTTTGACAGATGAGAAAATTAAGAGTCAGAGAATCAGATTAATGATGGAAATGGAGGGTTGATGCTGAGTTCTGACTTCTGCTTGAATGCTCTTTGTAATCTACTTCAGCATATCCCTAGATACTCAAATCCTGGTTAGGAACCCCTGGCAGAAGTGATTGCACAGAATTACATCCTCCAACTGGGGAGAGACAAGCATGAAATAAGATAATGCACATAAAATTCTTGGTGTGGGGCTCAGCACAGGGTAAGTGCTCAATGCATGTCCATGTCTTTGAGAAAGTCCACATGGCTGGCTTCTGGGCCCAGTGGTGAGAACAGCTTTGCCATGATTGGGGAAGGAGAAGCAAGACACATAGGTGGAGAAGGGCTTCCTCTCCCTGAGCCTGCCATCTTGATCGACATGCCACAGTCCTTACCAAACCCCATCCACCACAGTGAACATAAAATATCTTTGGACACCTCATAACCCATCATTAAAACTGCTGGGTGTGGGAAAACAATTGTTTGCCCTAAATAAGTGACTTATGATTGCCCTTGGTTTGTCGGAATTTTCCTTTAATTATAGGCATAAACACCCATCTCCTTCTCATTCACGTAATGAGTTTCAGCCTTGTGCATCTCAATTAAAGAGGGGCCCAGGAGAATTATGGGTATCTGAGCAGTCTTCCTCTTCCAAGTTGCCATGGGGCTCTTGGAAGAGTGGGTCCTTTATGGGGAGAAGATAATGGGCAAAAAGTGCTCTTGACTGATAGACCAGTCACAGCCTTCTCTTTCCTATAATAATAGAGTTGTTCACTAGAGCCATTCACTAAAAAAATTCCAAATTTCTTCCACACCACCCCACTTTATGCTTCAAATCATTGCATATGCCCCTGTCCTGTCCTCTCTTCTTGCAAACTCAATGTGGAGGCTTTTGGTTCTGGGAAGACTTTCTAGGTATTAGGAGAGACTAGGAAAACCTTCCTTCCTCTACTTGTATTTCTTCTGTGTCAGAAGAGAGAAGTGGGTTTTATGGAGAGGTACAGAGTGTCTTGGGGACCAGTGCCTGAAACAGGGCTCCTCAGAACTAGATGGGAACTCATGGCTTGATGGTCTTGTCCCCAGTGACCCACACTCAGCCTTCCCTTCCCTACATGACACCTGGTCAAGGGATGGATGAGAGAAACTGTTGGAGGAAGTACTGGTAGATTTCCCTGTTGCCCACCAACCAGCCCCTCAGCACCTCCCCGGCAGGAGGACAACCTCTTTCTCCACATGCTCTCCAGGCATTGGTGCTGTTCCAATGGTTCTCTTTCCTTCCCCAAGCCCTGGGTGATAGCAGTTGCCCATTGGGTGGTGTTAGTACCCCCACTGGGACCTGTTTCAAGCTCCTGTTGTGATGTCCCTGAACGGGGAGGGACTGACTGCCCAAATCCCTGAAAATTCAACACTCTGCACCAGCCACTCAGCGCACCACTGCCCCAGGGCAGAAGGTGGGCCTACAGGGCCCTGGGTTTGAGAAGGGTTCTCCATCTTCCAGAGAATATGCCCTTCTAACGACAGGACATTTTACAGGGACTGGGTCTTTTAGGGGACTTTTAGGGGTCTTTGGTTCTGGGTCTTTTAGGGGACACTGTAATGAAGAAACGGCAGGGATGTTGCAAGGGGGGGAGTGGATGAGGCGGGCCTGGGAGAGGGGGATCAGTGGGGAGTCTTAATTCCCAACTCCTGACCCTGACTGCTTTGAGAGAAAGGCTTGGACCCAGGGAGCAGACAGATGTCGGTCGGGGTATAAGTAACTGATGAGTGGGGGCACTGGGGCATAATGGTTGGGCAAAATGCGAACCGAGATACTAAGCGCTGGTTTCTCTAGCCAGCCCACGCCTCCTGCCTCAGCTCAACGCCACTCCCTCCCCGCCAAGTGGCTCTCCGTTCAGGAGGCGGGACCGAGTTCTCCGGGGGCCCCTGGAGGCTCGGGGCTGCAAGCTTTGGGAGGCTGGAAGGGGAGAGAGGGAGGGGCGCTGACTGGGCAGTCCAAAGAGGAGGGGGCCTTTAATAGGCTCGCGCAGCGCCTGGTTAGCAGCGCCGCGAGTGGCAGCCGTTCGAAGAAGCGGCCCGGCACCTCCCTCTAGCTCTCGGCTGCAAATCTCCGTCCTTGCACTTGACAGCGATTGTACTTAAGCTCCCAGGGCGCGCTTTGCTTGGAAAGGCACAGGTAGGAGGCGCGGGCTGCTCGGTGCACGCTCACTGCTCTGGGAGGAGTCTCCCTCCCTTTGCTCTGCTTTCTGGGAGCTACGGACTGCCCCGGAGCGTTGGTGGTTCCCGTGTGCCGGCTGCAAGGAGACGCGCCAGCGGCCGGGAAGCCGGGCCGAGCCCTTCCGAGAGCGCGGCCGTGCGCTGCCCGGCGCCATGCTTCTGCTGGGTATCTTAACCCTGGCTCTCGCCGGGGGACCGGCTGGGGGGTCAGAGCCAGATCAGGAGGTGGTGGTCCCCATCCGACTGGACCCGGACATCAACGGCCGCCACTACTACTGGAGGGGTCCCGAAGACTCCGGGGATCAGGGACTCATTTTTCAGATCACAGCCTTTCAGGAGGACTTTTACCTACACCTGACTCTGGATGCTCAGTTCCTAGCGCCCGCCTTCGCCACTGAACATCTGGGCGTCCGCCTCCCGGAACTCACCGGGAGCTCTCCAGACTTGCGACGTTGCTTCTACTCTGGGGACGTGAACGCCGAGCCAGACTCTTTCGCCGCTATGAGCCTGTGCGGAGGTCTACGCGGAGCTTTTGGTTACAGAGGCGCGGAGTATGTCATTAGTCCGCTCCCCAACGCCAGCGCGCAGGCGGCACAGCGCAACAGCCAGGGCGCACACCTCCTCCAGCGCCGCGGCGCCCCCGGCGGGCCTCCCGGAGATCCCACCTCTCGCTGCGGGGTGGCCTCAGGCTGGAACCCCGCCATTGTGCGGGCGCTGGACCCTTACAAGCCGCGGGGGACCGGCTTGGGAGAGAGTCGCAGTCGGCGGAGGTCCGGGCGCTCCAAGCGCTTCGTGTCTATCCCGCGGTACGTGGAGACACTGGTGGTGGCGGACGAGTCAATGGTCAAGTTCCACGGCGCGGACCTGGAGCATTATCTGCTGACGCTGCTGGCCACGGCGGCACGACTCTACCGCCATCCTAGCATCCTCAACCCCATCAACATCGTCGTGGTCAAGGTGCTGCTTCTCGGAGACCGCGACACAGGGCCCAAGGTCACGGGCAACGCGGCCTTGACGCTGCGCAACTTCTGCGCCTGGCAGAAGAAGCTGAATAAAGTGAGTGACAAACACCCAGAGTACTGGGACACGGCCATCCTCTTCACCAGGCAGGTGAGTTGATCTGTCATCTCTTTGGACCCCAATAGCCCCATTTTCTTAGGGTCACCTCCCTTAGCTCTCCAAATGCCCTTTGTGCCAAACAAGTGACCCCGGGTTAAAATTTCATTGATCTCTTCCGACTCCCACTTTGGATCTTCCAGGGACAGGCCGCTCTTAGGCTCCGAGGAACTTCGGCTCTAGGGCATCTGGATGCACGTGGGCGGTCGGAGGAACGCCCGCTACTTCAGAAGGTGTTGGCCCGGCGTGGCCAATCAGCGCCTCCTCGATCAGGCGCCGAGGGGCCGGAACCCAGGAAGTTGCCGCCCCGGAGCCGCAGTGTGTCTCCGCGGCAGATAGGAGGCGCTCTGAGGATGGTGTTGGAGGGGTCGGGAAAGGTCCGCCCCTATTCAACCCGGGCGTCTAAATCCTTTCAGATATCTCTTCGCAGGCTTCTCTTCTCTTCTTGTAAAACTGGAAGGTGATGCAAGCATCCCAGTTCAGAGCCTGGCTTCGTTTCCTCTGGGCATGTTGAGTTATCCTCTGTCCTGGGCCTGCAAAACCTGGATTGGGATGGAGGGAATCATTTGGGATATTTTGTGGTTGAAATGGAAAGGACAGACTCAAGTACCGGGAGCATTCCGTCCTTTGTTGCTGCTTCTCCCATACCCTCCTGTGCTGGCCCGCCTTTTACCTGAGGGGATTCCGGTCTATTCAGAGCAGGCAATCTAGTTAGACACTGAAACTTCCAATGACCACACTTAACGGTAGCGCTCCAGCTTCTGTCCCTGGCGGTGTGCAAGTGGTGTGAGCTTGGTAAAGAGCGTCTGGAGACCCCAGGTGTGGGATTGGAAAGATCCTGAGTATGGGGCTTAGAAAGATGGTCAGATCACAGAAGCAGCTCTGCCTTTTGCTATGGGTCTATGAACATTTACATTCATAGATACTGGAGTGATTGGGTACTGTGAAGTTTTTGGATTCTTGCAATTTCTCAGATTCGTGGATGGGACTGGGAGGAAGATGGGCATCCAAGTGACCTGGTTCCTCTGATTTTGGGGGCTGCAGCTCGAATCTGTGCCATGCTCTTGTTTTGTTATTATCGCAACCACGTCATTCTGGGGATGGCCCAGAATCCTCGGTTGCCTGTGGGGCTGCCACTCCCCACTCTTTCCAAAGGCCACTCAGAGCTGTCCTGGCACACACGGGGCTGGAGCTAACGTCTTCCACACGAACCCATTTGGCACCGCTTGTTCCCTCCTGGAATTGAACTTCCTCCTTTCCCAGCCTTCTCCTCCCACCACCTGGTTTCTCCAGGGAGGGCTTTGGCCTGAGGCTGTTTCCTTGCACTCATTCTTCCAACTGAGGTCTGTAAAGCTGCCACTGCCCCTATACACACTGCCTGAGTCATGGGGAAACTGCAGCGGAGGTGGCTTCCACCTCTGCACGCAGACCGACTCGGCAGTCAGATGGCTGGGGGAAAAAAAAAGCAAAGGCCAAGAACAGGATATCTTAATGGGCAAAGCAGCTGTTGGCCCATCTGCTACCTGGGATGCCCCCGTGGAGGTCATTCTCGGCTTCTGAAGTAACAGACCTCAGTCTCCGCCGCTTAGTGGCTAGGCTGACTTTTGGAACCAGCCCTAGAAAGAGGACTCCTGCTGGGAATACGGGCCACACCACCAGAAGGATTCACCTTTTGAAGAAGCAGCAATCAAGCAGCGTGACAACTTCTGTCTGTCAGTGGTTGTGTGCGAGACCCAGGGGCTATGCTAACCATGCATAATGGAGACAAGATGCATGAGCACTTGGGTCAGAAGGAGTGATGTTCAAGATGTGACTTTTAGAAGCTGTCTTTCTCTTAGGCGTCTAGAGGGCGAAGCCGGAAAGTGGGGAGGCTGTGTTGGCAGGACCGATATCCAGGTATGTGCTTAGTGCTTTAGAGTGAACATCTCTCTCTCATCTCCTTGCTGGCGCAGACTTTAGGGCCTGCTGCATTCTCAGCGTCTTAGGAACTGCTCATTCCTGAACTCCCCTGGGGAAGGTGCAGTATGGGATGAGAGCAGAGTGCACAGCCGCTCTTTGTAGACCAAGGCAGATTTGGTCTCCGGGAACCAGGAGTCTCCTGCTGTCCTCCAACACAAGAGGAACTTCTGTTGTACTTTGTAAGGATTAGTAGTAATCCTTTAACTCAAACATGAGCTTCCCTGATTATTACAATGTTGGTGTAATCAATGCTTTTTCAAACTAAAATTGGAATATATATATATATATACACACATATACATATTGATTCTATGAAGATAACATTGATCCTTGAACAACATAGGTTGAACTGCATGGGTCCACTTGTATGTGGACTTTTTTTGATACCATACAGTACTCTAAACGTATTTTCTCTTTTGGTTTTCTTAATAACATTTCATTTTCTCTAGTTTACTTTATTGTAAGAACACAGTACATAGTACATACAGCATACAAAATATGTGTTAATCTGGGGCGCCTGGGTGGCTCAGTCATTAGGTGTCTGCCTTCGGCTCAGGTCACGGTCCCAGGGTCCTGGGATCAAGCCCCGCATCGAGCCCCGCATCGAGCCCCGCATCGGGCTCCCTGTTCGGCGGGAGCCTGCTTCTCCCTCTCCCACTCCCCTTGCTTGTGTTCCCTCTCTCGCTATGTCTCTATCTGTCAAATAAATAAATAAAATCTTTAAAAAAAATATGTGTTAATCGACCGTTATCGGTAAGGCTTCCTGTCAACAGTAGAGTATTCGTAGTTTAAGTTTTTGGGGAGTCAGAAGTTGTATGTGGATTTTCGACTGCATGGGGTTCAGTGCCCCTAACCCTCATGTTGTTCAAGGGTCAACTGTATATAGTTTGTTTGGATAAGAAGTTTTCAGAAATGTGCTTATTCTGTTAATCACCTTTTGTCTATAACGGATCTTGAACTGTCAGACATCTTAGGGTCACCTATTCCTTGGTCCCCCCAGAAAATTCTGAAAAATGGCTAGTGACTCTGACTGATAGTACTCTAGTTGTGGTTTTCACAGGGAGGAGGCGGTAAAGGGTTGGGCTTGGTCAGACTGTATTTCCTCCTGTGAGGAAGAGGTGAGCACAGCTCCTGGAGAGTTCCGGGTGCCGGGTACCTGAAGGGAGGACAGTAGGAGCATCAGGACTGGCAGGCACTGGAGCTTCCCCTTCAACCCACTGTCAGAGTTGTTGTGTGTTTAAACAAGGCTGGGCCAGGCTACGGGGAGACTGCTGTCCTCTTGGCAGGCAGAGGGAGGGGCGTGGGGCGTTGAAATCAAAACACTGGGAAGACGTGACCCAGGGAGGAGCCTTTGCTGTGTGCAAAGGAGAAAAAAAAAAGATCATACAACAAGTATCTTGACAACTTGAGGAGTTTACTTAAAGATTCAGAGTAAGTTCATGTTCCTGGAGAAGGAGCACACATCTGATTTTGCAAAGCAATCAGTCTCCAGACTCATAACAGCAGGGTGAAGTCAGCACGGGATTGGAACCAGGATCTGCGGAGAATTAGAGCCAGTCTTTCTGGGTGGACATTCATTTCTATGAGAAGAAACGTTTCTATGGCTTCTTGTTGCCGTGGGCAGCAGGAGCGGGATTTGGTGCTGGGACGTAGTAGGAGTCCCAGCTGAGCCTGAGCTGTCTTCTCTCTCTTTACCTCTGATGCCTCTGCTATCTGGGTAACTTTGTGGTAGACCCGGTTTCATGAATTTGTTCTACATTTTAAAAATACTTATTGAGCATCTGTTATTTCCAGGTACTGCCCTGGGTTGTGGAGGTACAGATATTAAGATGTGGCCCCTGGCTTTCAGGAATTCACCAAATATCAGGGAGCCTGATAAGGAAGTAGCTTGTTACACTAGGGTGTGTTAAGTGCCATGAGGGAGACATGGGCCCTCTGTCCGAAGTCCAGTGGGAGACATTCTCCTTGCTTCGGAGCCAGGGAAGCCTTCGGGGATGGGGTGGGGTGGGGGGACAAGGGACAGGTGGCAAGAAGGCACTGGGATGGGAGCTAGTGGCGATGGGAAAGGAAGCTTGTTTCCTGTGTTGCAGGAGGCTCTCTCCTCCATTCCACCATCTGTTTTGCTATTTGTAACATTTTCTCCTTTGAATTGACTTGGTCTTGTAGGATTTACAGTTTGTGGTTTTTCTGCTGGCTTATTTCTTCATTTATGTTGTTTATTCTGTTGCCCTTAGTACCACCGTGTGCCATTCCCTTGTCCCCTCCTTCCTTCACCATTTTTTTCTGTGCTCTCTTTCTCCTCTTTTGAGATTCTCCAGGGCAGGCTCCCTTTCATCTTTCTCTTCTGTTTCCTTCATTCATGTCCTCACCCTTTCTGCCTCTCAGTCCCAAGCTTGGCACTTACCTTCTTGTTTTGGCCTTGAGTTGTACTACATTGTGTGTGTGTGTGTGGGGAGGGGGGGCGGCGAGCATACATGTATTCTATACTGTGCAGAGTGGAACAGCACTCTGGAACCTCATTTGAAATAGAAGCCAGTTTTTTCTATAATAAACAACTTGCCATATGGCAGTGAAATTTAGTGTTCGATAAAAAAAGGTTAATAAAATGATAATATGTATTTTATACATATCTCCTAATACAATAAAGAGAATCGTAATTTTGTCAGGATCTTTTTTGAAGTCAGGACTTGGAAGATATTAGCAGAGAGGGGCATCTGTAATTTCGGTATTTAAGAGTTTGTAAATTTTTATCACTGAATGGAAACTCAACACTACTTCTAGGAGGGAGGGAGGCGGGAGGAGAAAGAGAGAGGAAGGATTGGAATACGGTTCCTCCCCAACTTGGAAGGTGATTGCTCTTCTCCCTCCTTCTTTTACTTATACCAAATAAGAAAGCCTGTATTAATGGTGGAGGATGGGGGAGGAAGTTTGGAGGAAGGAATGTGTACCAGAATCTCTCTCTCTTTTTTTTTAGTTTTTATTTAAATTCCAGTTAGTTTACATACAGTGTAATATTAGTTTTAAGTGTACAATATATTTTTTGAAGATTTTATTCATTTATTTGTCGGAGAGAGATAGAGAGAGAGAAGGAACACAAGCAGGGAGAGTGGCAGGCAGAGGGAGAAGCAGGCTCCCCGCTGAGCAAGGAGCCCGATGTGGGACTCAATCCCAGGACCCTGGGATCATGACCTGAGCTGAACCGACTGAGCCACCCAGGCATCCCTCAGGTGCACGATTTAGTGATTCAACACTTCCGTACATCACCCGGTGCTCATCACCATAAGTGCACTCCTTAATCCTCCTCCCCTCTGGTAATCATCGGTTTATTCTCTATAGTTAAGAGTCTGTTTCTCAGTTTGCCTCTCTCTCTTTTTCCCCTATGATCATTTGTTTTGTTTCTCAAATTCCACAGATGAGTGAAATCATATGGTATTTGTCTTTCTCTGATTGACCTAACTTGGCATAATGCTCTCTAGCTCCATCCATGTCATTGCAAATGGCAAGATTTCATTCTTTTAATGGTTGACTAATATTCCACCATATGTGTATACCACATCTTTATCCATTCGTCAGTCAATGGACATTTGGACTCTTTCCATAATTTGGCTATCGTAGATAATGCTGCTATAAACATCAGGAGGAATGTGTACCAGAATCTTTTTCTTCTTCTTAAACACTGGTTGAATCACGAAGGCAAATGAGGTCTTTTCCCTCCTTTGGTCCTGCTCTTGTCCTACCTTTGAACTTCTTGGTAGATGTTTGTATCACTCTTGGTGCATACCCCCCGCCCCCCACACCTTGCCTTGATGCCTATCCTTGGTTGTGTGGCCCAGTGGAAAGAACATAGGCTTGGAGCCAGGCAGATCTGAGTTTCAGTCTTGGCACTTGACTTTTAGCAATGGACATTGAACGAATCAGCCATTTGAACTTCACTTTCCTCATCCATTAAAGGCAGTTTCAAGGATAAGTTAGCAAATGTTCCAGAATAGGCACCCAGTTAATGGCAGCTACTGTCATCGTTACCTTCGTGGTCACTCAGCACATGTTTGTTGTTGTTAAATAATTACCTACAGGTCCCTTGCCAGAACTTACATTTGGGATAGCCCTGTTTTAAAGCATTCTGTCACCTTGCACTTGCAAGTATACTTAATATTTGTCTGTTTTTGTGTGGAAACCATGGTCCCAGCATTTGCCATTCCCACTGACATGTAAACTCCTTTAAGCAAGACCTTTTTGTATCTTTGTAGCCCCTCCAGTGGGCCCCTGCATGCAGCTGCCGCTGTTCAGTATGTATTCATGGGAAGAAGGCACTGATGTTAGCAAAAGGACTGTGTGTGGCTTTGGGTGCTTAGGTAGTTCACCTCCCTTACTAGGGATCATTAATCCAGTGTTTGTAGCTGTCAGGCTGCAGGGTTGGGAGAGGGAGTCTTAGGTTCTTCTGGCATTTCTTCTTGGCTCTTTGCCATCAGTTTTTGCCCTGGAGAAAGGAGAGGCCCCAGCGAGGAGCCAGCAGACATGGTGCAGAGCAGGGATGGGGTCAGTGTGTCAATGCAGGTGTGGGGCAAGGAACCAAGAGCTTGCTCAACCAGGAAGGGGGTGCAGGCACTGCGCCTAGAACACTCTTGGCTCTTAATCCTGCCATTTCCCTCTCTACCGACCTCTCCCAGGTCTCTCCCCACTCAGTGGCCAATGTGAGCTTTGGGGGCTCAGGGTAAGGGGTGGACAGTCTCGAGGGAATCTTGAGATTCCCTAGCCCCTTCATTCGTGGGGGGCCTCTGTACCAGGAGCAGTCCCAATGCAAGGGAAGCATTCAGCTCTGAGGCTGCACTTCTGGATTTCAAACTTCACTCTGCCTCTCCCTTCCCGTCTAACCTTGAGCTCACTGACCCTGTGCTAGCATCTTACCTTCTCTGAGCCTCATCGGTAAAATGGGGCCCAATAATGGCATCTCCCTCATAAAGCCTTTGTGAAGATTCAATGAGCTAATACAGGACTCTTAGAACAGTGTCTGGCTCACAGTAGCAACTCAGTAAGTGTCCACTATCAACATTATGTTAGGTGTGTACCCTCTCTTGAACTGATGATTTCTGGAGAAAGCTTGGTCTTCCTGCAAGCTTCAGATTTCTGTTCTTCCTCATTGAGGTAATTCTTGTCTCGGTTATCTCAGTCTCCCACTGTGATACCATTTTGTACACCTTGAGGAATTTATATTCTAACGAAACCGAACCTGCTGATGGACGTCACCAGGGTGCATTCTCTTCTTCACCAGGCATCCTTAGCCACATTGCCCAGACACCCAGGATCGCAATCCCATGCTTGGGGATTTCAAACAGCAGTGGATTTGGGGTTGGACAAGGAAATACAGTGATGCATGACAGAAATTCAGATGGGAAACCAGTAAAGGTGCAGTATTAATACCAGTGCGGGGTGGTTTTCAATAGTAATTTCAATAGTAATTATGGTATCCTGACTAGCATGCTGTGGTTCAGCCTGAAGACCATTGCCGGCCTTGGTATCAAAAGGCATGGGGTCCTGTTCCCATGTTAATAACTGTGTGGCCTTGGGTGAGCAATCTTAGTCCACTGAGCTTTAGTTTCCCCATCTGCAGAATGAGAGGATGGCTCTGGGGTTGTGTGAGTGTGATACTCGGGTGCTATGGTGTGGCCATGAAGCCCTTCCATGAGTAGGAAGTTGGCCACATGAGAACATGTGTCTTCTGCTACGTTAAAAAAATGTTAACGTGCTTGATTTATGTGGGTCCTCCACCCTCCATACTGCTGGAAAATATGAGCATCACAGTACATGGCAGGGGGAAATGAGAGGAGGTGAGAAGGAGGCCTGTGGGGAGTCCTGGTGGGGCATGGTGGGAGTGAGCGTGGGAAATGTGGATTGGGCCACTGCAAGGTGCTTGCCTGCTTGCTTTCTCTCAAACCGTGGCTCCAATCCTGAATTATTTTATGAAGAAGGACAGTTAGAAAACAATAATCTGGGAGGGCTAGGTTCTTGGCCAAGATGATTCTTGGGTCATCTGGAAAAGCAGCCGCAGCTTCAAGGAGAAATGGCAAATTACCAGAAATAGTGAGGTAGGTAGGGGTTGGGTGGGAAGTGCCTACACTCTCCAGGCAGAAGGAACCCGAACAGTTTCTATTCCTGGAGACAAGTGCCTGAGCTGAAGAGGTTAAAGCCATTTGAGTGCATCTGAGTTCATTCCAGAAGGGTGGAGACATTCAGTGCCACAAATGAGGCGCTTCTGAGCCCTGCGCACTCGCCTGTGGGCGTTCAAAGAACTCAGGTCCAGCGATTCTTCGCTGAAGTCCCTGACTGGGGGAAGAGGGACAGGCAGAGCCTCTGACCCCAAACAGCTGCATCTTCCCACA
The DNA here is from genome assembly GCF_029215605.1 of Mirounga angustirostris. Classification (NCBI taxonomy): domain Eukaryota; kingdom Metazoa; phylum Chordata; class Mammalia; order Carnivora; family Phocidae; genus Mirounga; species Mirounga angustirostris. The sequence continues at coordinate 84,519,388 of NW_026991721.1, read as the reverse complement.
GTGAAGACACTGGTTACTGCAGGCTGGCTGCTCTCAGCTACACCCTGACCCTCAGGAAATCTGCCGGCTCCTTCCTTGTTCCTCTTGTTTGATCCAGGGAAACCGGGATTTCTTGATGGAAAGAACAGGTTGCTCCTGGCCAGGAAGGGCCTGCAGCTGCATGTCTTCACTCCAGAGAGAATCCACCCTCCCAGAGAGGAAGGAGGCTCTTGGCTTTAAGGACCTTCCAGTGGCAGAGGCGGGCTGCTGGGCAGCGGAGGTCCAGTGGCTGAGCTGTCAATCTGGCCTCACCATTTCTGCTGAGCAGGGCAGCGGCTAGGACTCTGAATGTCCACGTGGGTGACCTTCCCTTTTCTGGGATTTAGTGTCATGGGTTAGTAGACAAATCAGGGTTCTTTCCATTCTCAAGTATATCATTCTGTGTGTTCCTTTTATAACCTAGAGGGCCAAAAGGGGCCGAGCACCCTGGGATCGGGGCAGGAGCAGAGGCTTAATCAAGGCACTGGTCCAGTCTGGGTTCTAGTTGAGAATTGGCCCTTCTTCGGAGGAGGAAACTGAGGCCTCGAGGAGAGAAGTGACCTGCCCCAAGTAACACATCTACTTTGTGGTGGGGCCAGGACAAGAATCTAGCCTTCTTGGTTCTTCCTCCCATGCCCTTTCTCTTACACAAAGTCAGCAGTGAGTGTGCATGGTGGCCCTGGGGTAGTGTCGTGTTTGTCCTACAGGCTCTCCTTATGGGCTGTGACCACCAGACAAGAGTTTTCAGAGACTCCTGCCTTAGTGGGGATGTCCCAGGGACAAATGAGCCCAGTTCTCCCACGCCCTGCCCCATGCCCCCATGCAAACCTCCATTCCTTCCCTCTTGGTCCCTTGCCCCCTTTTCCCTCCATTCACAGGCTGTTCTGTGCGACCCAGTCCTGTTCCTCAGCAGTCATATTCCCTAAACTGCTTGTCTGGTGGACTTCCCCTCCCAAACTCTTCTAGGTTTCAGAACTCTAGCGGAAGGAGAGCTTTCAGGAAGGGTGAGCCTTTGGAGAGGGAAGAGTATTTGGAAGATAGGGAATTTGAGGTTCACCCCAAGGGTTCCCCGAAGTGGCAGACATGCCACATGTGAGCCCAGGACAGCAGATCAAGGCTGGGCATGCATCACTCATTGATGACCGGTGTACTCTGGAGTCTGATCGCCCTCTCAGTTCTTTGGCCAGAGAAACTGTTAACTCATTAGGAGGTGTGACTGTCACCTGACCATGGGAAGCCAAGTTTGACTGCTCAGGTGGTAAACTTCTGAGTGCTCTGGATTAAATTTTGCTGATTTTCTGTACTCTGACCACTTTCCTCCTTTGCCCCCTGGCCCCACTAAGTCTGCTGCCCACCTTTCCCCCCATGTCAGCATGTGCCTGCACACGCACGTGCGCATAGCCCTAAAGGGAATGAAAACTGAGAACAGTTCTGGGTGTGTTTATGCGGACACCTTGGCTCCCATGGAGAACACACACAGCTCTTTCTCCGGAGAGTTAACTTAGGAGTTGCTGAGGAATCAGCTTTGACGTGGTGGAAAGAGTGCTGATGATATCCAATCATACAGACCCCAGTGCACGTTTCTGCTGTGCGACTTGGACCTCTCTAAGCTTCAGCTTCCTTGTCTGCGGAAGGTGCTAATAGCTGTCATTCTTCCAGTGGGCTCTTGCGAGGATGAAATATGGTCATGCATGTGAAGTGCACACACGATGTCAGCATTTAATAAATCATCACCATGATTAACTATGAGCATGAGCCTCAGTTTTCACCTTTGACAAATAGGTATAATAATATATCTGCCGCCTAATGCTGCTGGGGATTATGATACCTAGAGTAGTTTCTTGTTAACTCTAAAGAAAGGCAAGGATGTAATGAAGACAGTCCCAGTATCACTGATTTCAACAGTGTCTTCTCTGTTAAGTGATAAGGGCTCTTAAGGTATGTAGGTGCATTGCTGGCCCACGGTGCTCAATAAATTCATTGAGATATCTGCCCCCAGTACCCCATTTTGCCCTTTCACATCCCTGGAAGTGCTTCCCAATAGGGTTGTTGCAGGAAGTCTTGGCGTCCGCTGCAAGTTTTAGTACAAAAGGAGGGACTATCTTAGGCGGTGATCCATTTCTTTTTTCTTCCTAGCAGCCACTGAGCCAGGGGTCCCCTTGAGCTTTTGCAGCCAGTTGAGCTGTGTCTGGATAGCAGCTCGTATCCACCTCAGTCTGCCCCCTCCCAGCCCAAGGAAGCCAAATCTTTGGTTTGGGCGGGTCCTTGGCCCGTGAACCTTTGGCTGAGAATCTGAGCTTAATTCATGGTTGTCCAAAGGCAGTCGCTCAGCAAGGACTGAGATGGCTCAGGGCTGACTCCGGATGAGGAACACACTGACCTTCCGCCCCCACCTGCCTCAGTCAGCCCTGACCAGAACCTCGCCCAGCTGTGGAACTCACCGTTTTCTGGTTTGGAAATCTGTCTCTATATAAAGCAATGGCCTTGTGGTTTAATTTTGAACCTCCTTACAGGATCTCCCTGAGTAGGATTTGGGTAGAATCTTAGAGAGCCACAGGGCTTTCTTCCTGAAGCCTCCTCCCTCAGCCTGGGTTGATTCCATGAATAGCCCTGCAACCCCTTGGGAGAAAGGACCTGGCTAGGAAGGTGCTGGGCTTGGTTGGATGGGGAGCGGGGATGAGCTGCAACATCCCATAGGATGCCTTTTCTTCCCATCAGGTCCCTTCTGTACCTGTCACTAATTTCTGGCTGGCTTCTGCTTCCCCACCCCCCCCCCGGCAGGACCTGTGTGGGGCTACCACCTGTGACACGCTGGGCATGGCTGATGTGGGCACTATGTGCGACCCCAAGAGAAGTTGTTCTGTGATCGAGGATGATGGGCTTCCATCAGCCTTCACCACTGCCCATGAGCTGGGTAAGGCTAGAGGGGGTTCTTGGGTGGAGCGGGGAGGACTCCCTTCTGGGGTCTTTCTGGGTTTGTCCTGGGTGCTTTGGGCAGGGGGTAGACATTTGTCTTTGCTTCCTCATGTCCTAAAGCCTTAGGGATTCCTTCTTAGGGTCAGAGTCTGCCTTAGCAATGGCTTTGTTTTATTTTTTCCTATTGCCCCAGCACAGTTGGCCAGCGATATTGTCTGACTCAGCAGCCAGAATATCTCATCAATTAGGCACTAAGGGGAGAATATTTTAAATACCCTGCTGTCCTCACTGAGCCCACAGCCTGATGGACAGGACCGAGAACGCAAGAACACCATCTTGACATTTGCAAAGCAGTCTATCGCTAGGTCGAAATGACCATCCTGAAAATTGCTGACATAGGCTCTCTAGCTTCCCCAGCTGATCCCCCCTCCTTTTAAAACTGCAGAGCCCACATCCTTCTGCCCTCTGAGTCCTCTTGCCTCACCCCACAGGCCACGTGTTCAACATGCCCCATGACAATGTGAAAGTGTGTGAGGAGGTGTTTGGGAAACTCCGAGCCAACCACATGATGTCTCCAACACTCATCCAGATTGACCGTGCCAACCCCTGGTCAGCCTGCAGCGCTGCCATCATCACCGACTTCCTGGATAGTGGGCATGGTAAGCCAGGAGGACAGAGGAGGGATGTGGATTTGTCCCTGGAGAGAGTGCTCACCACCTCTCTGGACCTGTCTTCTATTGTCTAAGGCATGCGTGACCCCAAAGAGTCGGGCTCTCAAGGGGGTCCATTCCACTGGACCTTGCTTCATTGTCTCCTTACCATTTAGACTCTGGGCCAGCCACATCCCACCTTTCTCAACTCCTCTCTCACGAATGCCCTTGGCTCCCTGCAGGCGACTGTCTCCTGGACCCGCCCAGCAAGCCCATCTCCCTGCCTGAGGACCTGCCAGGGGCCAGCTACACCCTGAGCCAGCAGTGTGAGCTGGCCTTTGGCGTGGGCTCGAAGCCCTGTCCCTACATGCAGTACTGCACCAAGCTGTGGTGCACTGGCAAGGCAAAGGGGCAGATGGTGTGCCAGACCCGCCACTTCCCCTGGGCAGACGGCACCAGCTGCGGCGAAGGCAAGTTCTGCCTCAAGGGGACCTGTGTGCAGAGACATAACCTCAATGAGTACAGGGTGAGTGTGTGGGAGCTGCGCATCGGGGCTGCTGGGAGGCAGGGGGTGGACTCGGAGGCCTCCAGGGGCAACAGGTTTGCAGCGCTGTGCCTCTGTTTCCCTGTCCGTGGTCCTCTCCCCGTCTTGACTCTGAGACTGGAGACAAGACATACGGTAGGTCAGAGAACTTGCTGAAACCTTCCTCAGACATGTGAGAGAAGTCTCTCACGGGGCGCCAGGAGGTCCAGCCCTCAGCTCTGGGCCTCATCCTACCTGGGGAGGAGCTCTGAACCCAAAGCCCAACACTAGCTATTCGACATTCCTCACTTGTTGGCTCCTTCCAGCCTCCCCGTATCAGCTATTTCTGAACGTGTTTTGTTTCCAGGGAGCTCTGGGCCAGAGGTGAGCCAGCCTCAGAGCTGAAAGGAAGCAGATCCCTGGGCAAAGCTGCAGTAATTTGCTGCATCCCGAACCCAGCTTCACTTTTTGTCAAGATTGTTTTTTGAAGCTGAAACATAATAGGGCAAAAGTTATTTTTTTCCTGGTAAAAAGGAATAACAGTTGAATCAGAACAAATCCCAAACCCCACATGTTCTCTGAATATAATAAACTCTTCAGGTCTGGGGTTGGGGTCGCAAAGGGATTGGGACTTTTTCAGACAGGAATAAGACATCCATCCTCTCCCTTGATCCTGGTGAGGATGATCCCTTTCTCACCCCTGCCTCGGCTGCAGAGGGGCTTGACTGGGGGTTTTATGTACATGGACGTATCGGCTGCCCTGAGCTGGGTTTGGTACACAATTATGTAAAATCTTTTTCTGTGTTTTGGAAACCTATATTTAATTAAACCATTAGCCATTTATTGGGCACCAGCCCACTGTATTTAGAGAACTGTGTGAGGTAATGTGGTAGTCAGAAAAAGAAATAAAACCTGGGCTGTCTCTCAGTGGGCTCACTGTCTAGTGGGGAAACTAGAAATGTTACTATGGTCCGAGACGCAGAGACGTGTGTGTTGTGTGTTAAGACTGAAGTGTGAAAACGTGTCATGGGAGAATAAGGGATGGGAGATTAATGATGATTAGAGAGGTCTGAACAAACTTCGGTGAGGAGGTCAGATTTAAAGAGAGTCTTGAGGGATGAGTAGGCTCTCTCATCAGGCAGAGATGGAGCAAAGTTAGGGAGGTGGGGCAAGCTGGAGGGGTGGATGAATGACGGCTGTTTGGGAAAGATCTTTGGGGGCATGGTTCAGGGCTAGTCTGGGGTAGCTTTGACCATCAGGCTGTGGGTTTAAACTAGAAGGTCCTGAGGACAGACCAACCGTGGTCAGCTCCTTCTCTTGGGAAGATGAGTCTAGCGGATAAAGACGTTGCCCAAGAGGATATTGGATATAGGAAATGTGATCTGAGAAGCATATAGAAAGATAGTCCATCAGCAGCAAAATCCGCTATGTCCTCAATCTCTTCTCTGGACAATCCCCTTTACCACCCTGGCCCTTCACAGAGGACGCTGCCCTAATCAGCAGAGGTCAAAGCACAAACTTCATCTTCCTAATCATGCAGCCTCCCTGGCTCCCCGGGATCTCAGTTGCACGATCTCCTTTAATTCTGACCACCAAGGCCCTGTTGTCCAGCCCTCTAAGTTTTGGACTCCAACAATTCTTCAGTCCCACTTGCTCTTCTCATGCCCTCATCAACCTTCTTCTTGAGATTCCATTGTTAAAATCACTTCTTCATGTACACTCATGGCTCCCATGTTCGGGCCTCTCTCAGCTATACTCGCTTGGATAAGGCACTGCCCTGGTGGAATCCAGCTCCCATGTGTTCAACTGTGCTATTGTGGGTGAGTGTGGCTGGAGAAAGACATGGAACCATGCTCAGCGGTTTCAGTTTGAACTCATAACCTGACAATGTAGGTGGGCCCGCCCTCCCAGCGTCCTACATGATCATGTCACACCTTCGCTTCTCTCCTCCATTACCGACTCTTTCTCCTCATTTCCACTTTTGCCCGTGACCTTTCTTCCTATCTCATTAAGAAAAAAAAAGCAATCAAGTAATCAGAAGAGAACTTCCACCATCTCCCACCGCCACATCCGCCGTCTGCCCTTCTTCGGTGCCTGTAATATCTACCTTTCCTCCTTTGCGATGGATGAGCTGTCCATGCTCTCATCAGAGGCCCGGAGCTGTGCTTTGCACTTAGGATACTGTCCCCTCTTTTCAAGGAAAACACTCCTTTAATTCTTGATCTCTCTTCTGCAGTGTCAGATTTCCCCTCTCTTGAGTGGAATCATTCCTATCAGGATACAAACTTGCTGTAATTCCTCCCACCTTAAACGAAACTTCTCCTAATCCTACTTCCTCTCCATAAATTACAGTGTATCTCTCTGACTCCCCTTCCCACAAAGTTCCTGGAAAGAGTGGTATGAAATTGTTCTCTCCAGTTCGCGTCTTGCCATTTTTTCTCTGGAGCCCATTCCAGTCTGGCTTTCAGTCCTACTCTTCCTCTAAAAATAACTCTCACTAAGGTTGCCAAATGGCCTCTACACTGCTGAAGTCAGTGATTGATTATCATTCCTCATATTGCCTGACCTGTTAGCAGCATTTGATACAGCTGATTACCATCTCCCCTGGGAACACAGGCTCCACTGTGTCTTGGTTTCCCTCCTCCCTTACTAGCTGCCCCTTCTGGTCCCCTTCACTGGGTCTTCCTCACACTCTTGTTTTTCCAATGTTAGGCATTCTAGCTTTGTCCTTAGCCCTTGTCACTATCCACACTGACCTCTTAGGTGATCTAGACCAAAGGCTTTAAGTACCGTTTACATTTATATGTTGAAGTCCCCCAGATTTGTATCTCCAGCCCAGACCTCTGTCCTGAACTACAGACTGGCATGCCTCACTGAGTCTTGATGCCTCCATGTGGATAACTGATAAGCATCCTAAACATAACATCTGTAAGACCAAGCTCCTGATCATCTGTCCTGAACCTGCTTTGGCAACTCCATCCTCCTGCTGCTCGTGCCAACCCTTTTTTCTCTCACATCTATCCATCTGATATTTCAGTAATTTCTGTTGACTCTATCTTCAAAATAGAGCCAGAATTGAGCCTTTTTTTTTTTTACTACCTTATCTGTGATCACCCCACGCCAAGCTACCTTGGATTATTGGTCTTGCACCCTAACTGATCTCCTTGTTGCTGGTCTTGCTCCTCACAGATTGTTCCCACCATAGCAGCGAGAGAGATCCTTTAAAAGTAGGTTAGGTCATGCCACACGCTCAGAACCCTTCAGGGGCTCTCCTCCATGCTCAGGATGGTGAACCCTATCTCTGCCTACATTTCCTGCTTCTCTTGCTCTTGTGATGCTGGAATACTCCAGGCCCATCCTTCCTCAGGGTCTTGACATTGCTCCCTCTGCCTAGAGTTCTTTCCCTCATATCTGTGCGAGTCCCTCTCGTACTTCCTTCAGGCCTTTGCACTGCTGTCACCTCTACAGTGAAGCCTCTGTGACCCCCTGTAATATAGAGCAGCCCACCTCACCAAGGCCCTCCCTCCGTCCCTCTCCCACCTGACATTCTGTATGCACTGGCTTATTTTTAGTTTTTTCTGCTGGGATGCAGTCACTTCGAGGGCAGGGATTTGCTGCACATGGCACCAGCCATTAGTAAGAATTCAACAAATATTTGGTGAATGAATGGCACACGGCAGGGCAGGAGTGTTTTCTGGGGGATGAATGTTTTCTGTAGGAACAGGTAGGAAAAAGTGATACCAGGCTAAAAACAATAGTAACAACAACAACAACAACAACAACAACAACTACAACCACACAGCATCATCTCAGAAGCCACAGAGACAATGTTAAGAACTGAAGAAAAACTGGAGACAACGAGGTCTAAGCTTAGACTCTTTCAGTTTATGGATGGTCATCTCTTTGAGAGGGAGCTTCCCTGCTGTGATGGGGACCAAGCCCATATTGCAAGGTACTGCGGAGGGAAGAGGTGCAAGGAGCAAATGTAGACCCTCTTAGGAAATGGAAGGCTGGAATGAGGTGGGACGTTATTGGAGGAAGAAGCAGGGCTATTGGCAAGTGTTTCTTTCATAGGAGGAGAGACATGGTGACACCATGAAGCAAGAACTATACGACAGAAGGGCAGATAGAATAACTATGCTGCATGTGGGCATAAGTTAAAGTATTTAGATGACATGCAGCCAGTTCCTGATTAGCTCCATGCGGGTTAGTCACTTTGGATGACGTATGACAGCATTTTAATCCCAGGCTTGTACAACTGGGCTGCTTCCTCTGTTGCCTGACTGATGTGAGTTCAGGGGATGAAAACTTGCTTTACTGGCATCGTATGAAAAACATAATGAAGAGGATACATTTTCTATCCCTTCTCCACCCTCTTAAAAAATGAAACAACACTGCCTAATTCACCTTGAAGCCAAATAGAGTTTTGGGATTGCTTTGTAGTTTCCTATCCTCATCTCCTCCGAGCACAAACATTAGAACCTCTTATGGTGAAACTTTCTTAAATTCAGCCGCTGATTGAGCCTAAGATCTGGTTCAGTCTGGTTTGGAGAGAAGTCGGAATTATGGAACATTTACAAATAAAAATATTCAGACATCTATGGCAACAAGGTTTCCTGGCAAGGCTGGGGGCTGCCTCTACTGTAGATTTAGAGACTTTTGTAAATACACTAACAATAGGTAAGGAGAAACTGAACTCTTGTTCGGTGGCAAGCACAGTGCTAGGAATTTTCATACACGTCGCATCATTTAAACTTCTGTCTGATCTCACACCTGAGTATTATTGGCCTCATTTTTGCAGACGAAGCACTTGAAGTTTAAAGAGGTTTTACTACTTGCTCAAGGCCACCCATATGGTGAGGGCAGAGGCGATGATAGAACTTGGCCACCGAGCCCAGAGCTCAAAGAGGTCTCTCTTCTGAGCAACCTCACTTATAACTGGGTGTGGCTGGCATTTGCTAATTACCAGGTTGAAGTGTTGTGTGGGCGCTGTGTATGCTGACCATTTGCTTGTCATTTTTCCCTTGGGATACACAGTGGATTTCCTTCTGGTGGGATGGGATCATGGAGGCTGTACCCGTGTAACTCTTCTGCAGGGTCAGGGTGTGGATGTGCATCCCAACCCCTGCAGGTGTAAGACGGACTCTTTCTCATAGGTGGACGGCTCCTGGGCCAAATGGGAGCCCTACGGCGCCTGCTCGCGCACCTGCGGTGGGGGCGTACAGCTGTCCCGGAGGCAGTGCCGCAATCCCACCCCTGCCAACGGGGGCAAGTACTGCGAGGGAGTGAGAGTGAAATACCGATCCTGCAACCTGGAGCCCTGCCCCAGCTCAGGTGAGGAGGGGAGGGCCCCTCCCCCTGCCCCCCCTCTCCCCCCCACTTCTTGGCTGCAAATTACACAGTCAAGATTCTCTCCCCTAGCGCAAAGTCTGGAAGTGCCAAGGAGCAGATTCCTCTTGGGATCACTTCTTTGCCCACTCCCCTTGGGCAGGAGTGTTTTCTTCTTGATGCTTAGGCTGGGATGCTAAGTGGCCCAAGGGTATGACACACCAGATGGCCCTTTAGTTAAGAGCTTACAAGCCCATCTTCATAAGCAGGAATTCTTTATCCAGGGTCCATGAACTTGGGTGGGAAGGAAATTACATCTCTATTTTTACTAGCCTTTTAAAATTTCCTTCAATTAGAAATTTAATATTTTTATTACTACTCTTTCTATCTAAAATTTATTATTTCTTTTAATCAGGCAAACCTGTAATACTACTAGTACCCATGACTCTGTCACCAATAGAAATCGTGGATATTTTCATATGGCATTTCAGTTGTTGGGGTTTCTCAGAATGCTTGAAAATGACAGTGGTTATTAGACTCATCACTGAATCTTGTTATGTAATGGGTTAACAAGGAAGCGCAAGTATCACAAATATGTTTCAATATATATTGATAGTTGTATATCATATAATCGGTATTGTTTGTAACCTATGTGATTTATTTTATCCGCTTGATAACATTCTGCAAATAGTTTCAAAAGACTCCTGGAGGGTTTGATAGCCCCAAACTGTCCGGGATACCTGTTATAGAGGGAATTGAAGTCCAGATTACTGTGGAAGGTGGCACAGTGCCTGGCGGATGCATGATGCTCTGTGACCTGCATCCTTTGGTCCTAGCCTACTTTAGTTCTTTGACATGGAGTGGCGTCAGTGATGAGGATAACTTGGCTGAGGGTAAGAGCTGCTGAGATCCGCAGGTGGCTGAGCATCCTGGGGAGGGCTCTCCCTACACCGCCCGTCCCTTTAGCTTCCTGCCTGTTCTTCCTCCCTCCTCAGCTTCAGGCAAGAGCTTCCGGGAGGAGCAGTGTGAGGCTTTCAATGGCTATAACCATAGCACCAACCGGCTCACCCTTGCCGTGGCGTGGGTGCCCAAGTACTCCGGCGTTTCTCCCCGGGACAAGTGCAAGCTCATCTGCCGAGCCAATGGCACCGGCTACTTCTACGTGTTGGCACCCAAGGTGAGTGAGCGCGGGGCAGGAGACCAAAGCAGAGAGAAAGTCTTTGGGGATCCAGCCGGCTGAGCTGCCCCTCTCTCCTTTTCTGCCCCACGGGGGGCACTGCAGGTGGTGGATGGCACACCCTGCACTCCTGACTCCACCTCGGTCTGTGTCCAAGGCAAGTGCATCAAGGCTGGCTGTGACGGGAACCTCGGTTCCAAGAAGAAATTCGACAAGTGTGGCGTGTGTGGGGGTGACAATAAGAGCTGTAAGAAGGTGACAGGCCTCTTCACCAAGCCCATGTGAGTTCTGGGTCCTGGAGCAGGGGGAGGAGGGCTGAGTGGAGCTGACCCCAGGCGGTGAAAGCTTGGGTCAGACTGGGGTAAATGGGCAGTGCCCTTATACTGTAGAGGCCCCTCGGACTCTTCTGCGAGTGTGATACTCATTCATTCATTTCTTCATCCATCCATCCATCCATCCATCCATCCATCCATCCATCCATCCATCCAGTAGAGATGAATGCTTGCAGAGTCCACCACTGAAGAGGAGAGGCTAGTTAGGGAGATGGCAGAAAGTCATTAGGGTCTATCTAGAGTTCTAGAATAAGACTCACCCATGTTCAAATCTCAGTTCTCCATTTTCTGGATGACCTCGAGCATGTGACACAATCTTTGGTATTCTGGATTTGCTCACTTATACAGTGGGTATGACATGAATATATTTCCTGTCGTGCTGTTGTGAAGAATAAGGGTGTTAATCCAAGTAAAATGCTTAGTGTTGTACTTGGTGCATAATAAATGCTCACTAAATGTTCATGATGATAATCACAAAACAAAACATGCCTGGAAACAAATGTGACAGCCTCCCCATCTCACTGAGGCTGAGGCCCTGTCCTCGGGGATGAGATTGAGGTGAGAATGGCAATAAACAGCAGAGCAGGAGGCTAGGACCGAGGGATTCCCCCTTCCTGGGAGATGTGTGCAGGGTCAGCTGAAGAAGTGTCGCTAGGCCTCTCTGATTCCCACCTCCAGAGCCCGGGGCTCCTGGCTTTCCGAAGTCCAGCATATTCCCTTTTATTTTCAGGGGGTATGTGCTCCTTGGAAAGTCCTGACCCATGCTCTGGAAGAAGCTGGGGAAAGCAGAGCCCCCGAGGTCTCAGTTGAGCAGGGATATGGTGGGCTCTGAAAACTTGGGAGTCCAAGGCCTAGATGGCTGTTCAGGAGTCTTGGCTGCCCCTCTGGACACAGCACTCTCTGCTGGGCCCCTAGCTGGGCGACTTTTCTGGGAACTGGGGGCACTGCAGGTGGATGGCGTTCTCAGGGGTCTGAGAGGGAGGCCAAGTGGAGAATTAAAGGTAAACACTCCCAGACTTGCTTCACTGGCTAAATGGCAGGTGCTCCTTTCATAGATGAGTGGAGCTGGAAGGAGACTTAGAAATCGTCTATTTTGACCCCCTCGTTGTATAGGTGAGGACACCGGAACCAAGAGAGACTGATTTGCTTGAGCCACCAGGGAGTTGGTGTCCAAGGCTTGATCTGGGTGCCCGACTTCAGGGCCAGCGTGTCTTAATGGGGTGTCTGGCCCCAGCCTTGGAGTCAGGGATGGTAGACTTATTGTCTGCCGCTCCTCCTCATCCTTCTCACAGTTAATATATATTAAGTGCTTACTGGGGGTGGCAGGTACATGTCATAGGCTTTATGTGCTTTAATGAGGTATGTGGGATTATGATCTCCATTTTCCAGGTGAGGCAACTGAGAAGCTAAGTGACTTATCCAAGGCCAACAGCTGAGTCAGGAGTAGGGATGGATCTGGCTCCAAAACCTTGGCTTTACTCTGCCTCAGAATTCACCATGTTATAGAGGCACTGGGTGGCACAGTCGCTTGGGCATCAGACTCTTGGTTTCGGCTCAGATCATGATCTCACGATCTCAGGGTCATGAGATCGAGCCCCGCGTTGGGACTCTGAGCTCACTGGGGAGTCTGACTGAGATTCTCTCTCTCCCTCTGCCCCTGCCCCTGCTCTTGCTCTCTGTCTCTCAAATAAATAAATGTTTTTCCTTTTTTAAAAAGAGTTCACCACAATATAAATATACTGAAGAAGAAAGATCGCAGCCAGGGTATGCAGCTCTAGATGATGTGGTGACACACTCTCATACTGCCTTTCAGTTTGCGTGTCCCCCCTGACCTCCCTCGGGGTGGTTGAAGCTGTCTGGTTAGTCTCTGTACCCTCCCTGCCATCTTGGTGACCTGCCACTGGGTTTGTGGAATGTGAATCAGCTGTGACTTCTGTGGGGAACAAGGGCCTTATGTCCAGGCGTCTGTCTAAGGCACAGTCCCCTTTCCCACCCCAGGCACGGCTACAATTTTGTGGTGGCCATCCCCGTGGGCGCCTCGAGCATTGACATCCGCCAGCGTGGCTACAAGGGGCTGATTGGAGATGACAACTACCTGGCCCTGAAGAACAGCCAAGGCAAGTACCTGCTCAACGGGCACTTCGTGGTGTCGGCCGTGGAGCGGGACCTGGTGGTGAAGGGCAGCCTCCTGCGCTACAGCGGCACGGGGACGGCGGTGGAGAGCCTGCAGGCTTCCCGGCCCATCTTGGAGCCGCTGACCGTGGAGGTCCTCTCCGTGGGCAAGATGACGCCACCCCGGGTCCGCTACTCCTTCTATCTGCCCAAAGAGCCTTGGGAAGACAAGGCCTCCCACGCCAAGGAACCCCGGGGCTCCTCTGTGCACCACAACAGCGTCCTCAGCCTCTCCAATCAAGTGGAGCAGCAGGACGACAGGCCCCCTGCACGCTGGGTGGCAGGCAGCTGGGGACCTTGCTCTGTGAGCTGTGGCAGTGGCCTGCAGAAGCGGGCGGTCGACTGTCGCGGGCCCCCCGGGCCACGCGCGGCATCCGCCTGCAGTGCAGCCCATCGGCCGGTGGAGACAAGAGCCTGTGGGGAGCCCTGCCCGACCTGGGAGCTCGGCGCCTGGTCGCCTTGCTCCAAGAGCTGCGGCCGGGGGTTTAAGAGGCGTCCACTCAAGTGTTTGGGCCCCGGAGGGCGGCTGCTGGCCCGGGACCAATGCAACCTGCGCCGGAAGCCCCAGGAGCTGGACTTCTGCATCTTGAGGCCGTGCTGAATAGGACCGTCTTTTTCTCCTCCTCACTCTCCACCCCATTGGTGCTGCCAGGGTTCTGGCCAGCTGGAGCCGTGGGTAGAGGGCAGTGGCCGGGGGTCCAGGCCATGACGTCACCCACTTCGAGGGACGAGGACCACAGGAAGGGGTGAGAGGTGCCCTCCTCCGCCCTGGCCTGGGCGGGGGAAGCCAAGTGACTAACTCACAGTCTACCTCACTCCCGGCTCCTCCAGGGCCCAGTCTCTGGGAGAGGCTGAGAGGTGCGGGCACTGGGCAGAGGCGCTGGGGCCCAGTTTCCGAGGGACCTGGAGGATGGGCACCTCCCAGGCAGAACTTCAGGGACCTTGGCCCCCGTAAGGGAGGCCACAGGCTGCTGGAAGAGCCATGGCCCAGCAGCTTGGCACCCTCAGGTGGCCCCGGGGGCTCTAAGCCGTTGCTGAACAAGGCAGGTTTTTATGGTGCTGTCAGCCCACCTTTTCTTTCTGACTGACAAGGACTGAATAATAAAAAAAAAAGGCTGGTGTGGGCAGAAACCTGGTAGGAGAGTGGGATTAGGTATAACTGGAGCCTGGGCTACCCCATTTGGAAAGAGGTTTATGTGTAGGGGGAGTCGGGAGCTTGCTCATCTTCCTTCTACTCCTGGCCCTCCCTCAAGAGCCCCCTCTTCTTCCTGTGTTGTCCAGGACATCAGGCTGGGGGGGAGGGCTTCCCAAGTACGTGCCCTCTGAGGCTTTGCAAATAGGTACAGGAAGTCGATAGGGAGTTTATTGCCTTCTTCAGGAGGGATTGGACTGTTAAAAAAAGATATAAGGGATGATGGATTCTGTGGTGAAGCAGGGAGTTTGAGGAGTGGCCTAGAGGCTGTCACCGGGGCTGGGCTTGAGCTTTGGGGGAATATCACCCTGGGTTGGGGAGGAGGCCCCAGTTCCAATGGCTTCTTCCTCCAGAGAGGCAGGTATAAATAGGACTGCTGCCTTAGGCTCTGTGTTGCCCCAGAGAACCTTCAGAGTGGCCACGGTCCTGTCCCCACTAAGAGGGATGTGGGAGATGCCCAGGAGGGCTAGGTGCTGAACATCCACATGCCTGTAGGTGGGTCTTCATCTGGACAGCTACATGTGGTCTGGCTTTGGGCACATCACATGGCGTTGCAGTTGGATAACCGGGTTCACTGTTTGCTACCTCAGGCTATGCTCTCTGGGTATCCACACCTGTCCCTCCCCTGGGCCAGTGGTGACCCTGGTGCTTCCAGCAGACCTGGCTGTTGTCCTCTGCAGACTGAGCTGTCCAGACACAAAGATGAGTGTGTGGCACATGGCTTCGAGCTCCCTATGGCCTGGCCACCCACTGGGGCTCCAACTATGAAGGCAGGACCTCTCTCTTCAGGTGCCTTGGGGACAGGTTTCAGGAGACACAAGAATCAATGGCCTGACCCAGAGGCACTTGGCAGCCACCAGTCGGAACATGTGTCTATCCTAGAGACGTGCTGGGGATGTAGAAACCAGGGTGTTTCCTATAGCTCCAAGTGGGCAGATGGTTTGGGGTTAGAGAGCCTTTGGTCAAGCAGGGTATTTCTTGAGGGTGCAGCCACTCCAGCATGAACATGGGAGATTCTGCTTCTGAGTTAGGTAACATGTCCTGGATTTTAGTGAGGTGACATCGGAGCAGTGTCATCCCTGAGAAAGGGGGTTCGGTCCTTTTATTTGGCTTCCCCTAATAGCCAGAATCCACAAACCAGCCACCCAGGCAAGCCTCTGGGATGGTGCTCGAAAATCCCAGCCTAACCCTGGGCTGAGCCCTTGACCAGAGCTCCCACAGCAGGGCAGAGGGCGTGCGGATCTCTGAGGCAGGGCAGGAGAATGAAGTGAGGAGGAATCTTCCTCCTTGTATGGGTGAACACCGTGGGGCTGCAATATCCAAAGGGACCCAGGGCGCCAGGGCAGATGTGGACCCCCGCTAGCCTAGCCGACGATAGCACTGCACCCCGTGCTTGGTGCACCCATCATCGACGAGGAGAGGGTGGCGCAGGGGCTGTGCAGAACGGGCAGGGGAATGGGGAGGGTGGGAAGCAAGCTGCCATCAGTGGGGGTGACTGGTCCCCTAGCAGAGCAGCTTTATAAATCATTTCCAGACGGGACAGCCTATCTTGTTCCTGACACAAGCTGGGCCTCAAATGCTCTTTTCTGTCATGATGTTTTTCTTTTTCCTTTTTTTCCTTTTTAAAAGAAGTATGACCAAGACAACTTGGGAGGTTTGTCTTATCTTTGACCATTTTGCTAATCTAACCATGTTCTCCAAGCCTGAGCAGAGACGAGCCTCGAGGTACAGGTTTCTGGTGATGGAATAAAAAGTTCTCATGTCCGTAGAAGACGAGGAAGATTCTGGGGGCTCCAGAAGCTTCTTCCATGGGGTGTGGACCAGTAAGGATCTGGGCTCAGGAGCCCCCTGTCTCCTCTGCCCTTTGTGTGCACTGATTGGAGGAGTCCAACCTCGTGAGCCTCACCGTGCTGGAGTAGGGGGCTGGGGCGAGCTGAGGGGCTTGGTTGTTCCCAGCCTGGGAGTTGGCTCCCTAAGACACTAGACACTGTCACTTACAGAGCCCCCTTTTGTGTTTGGTTCTTTTGCATTCCACGTGCTGCAGAAGGACGGAAGGACTGGGTACTGGCTGGGCTGTGTATACCGTGTATACATGGGAGCTGGCTGCTGCAGGGACAACAGCCTGCTCCTAATAAAGTTGTAAGTATTTAACATCCGTGTCCTGCTTCTGTGACGTCATCTCATTCCCACCTCCATCCCCCAGGTCTGCTGAACAGGCCCGACATGCCAGCCATGCACTGGGGTCTCCAGTGCTGCGGTGACGAGGACAGGCACAGGCTCTGTCCCACGCAACCCCCAGGCAGGCTGGGGGAGGCAGAGCAAACACCCGGGGAGCAAAGATCCGGAATAGTGACAGATCCGGGAAGTGCGAGGATATGGGTGTGTGTGGGGGGTGTGGAGGGGCCAGGAGAGCCTGGCAGAGGATGGGACACAGCCCTGTTGAGAAGGGGGTGGGGGCCTCTCAGCAGAGGGACAGCATGCTGGGGCTTGGTGACCAGAGGAGCGGGTGTGCAGGAGGATCTGAGAGAAGGCCTCTGGGGCTGGACCATGGTGAGGGGGGCAAGGCACAAGGAGAAGCTGGAGGGTGTCTTAAGTGGGGTCTCCCAGGCACCTGCCTTAGGGGGAAATCCCAAGGTTCCTGAGGGAAAGTTTCATTCTGTTTGACGAATGTTCCCCTCTTCTTAGCTCTGTTTTGGTCTGACAATGGTAGCAAATAATAGGCAGGGGAGTGGTGTGACACATTTTCAAGGACATCCAACTAGGAGTCTAGAAACTCGCATTGGTTTTAGATCAGAGATCCTATCTCAGGACCCCATTTTCTATCTGCAAAGTGAGAAAGGTAGATTTAATGTTCCTTTAGGGTGTTTCAGCTTTAACAGTCTGGGTTTCTAGGCACAGTGACGGTTTACACTTTGGCGGATGATTGGTTTCAGTTTGGGGCTGAACGGGCTCCCTCTCATGACTTCCCTGCAGGCAGGGGTAAATGACTTCTTTAGGGGCTGATTGTACACCTAGGGGCCCAGGGCGAGGGGGCTGGAGTGGGAGTGTGGACAAAGCTTCAGCATTTGATAGATAGAAGGTTCTGGTGGAAGGAGGAGTTAGCGAGAAGAGTCCACTTAGAGGCCTGGAAGGGACCAGGAGGGTTGATGTCTAAGCTAGAAGTCAGGAACTTCAAGGTCTTTGTAAAATGTCTCAAGACCTTGGCATATTTGGTCTTGTTATTTTATTTTTGTTACCCCTTCTGTTTTGCATTATAGCGACTGCCAGTAAAATATTTCTAAGGAAATTTCCCATGGGTTGGTCTCTGGGTAAAGGAAAATGGTTTCTTTACTTACCATGCTTCTGAAACCAAATGTGTGTGTGTGTGTGTGTGTGTTTTTCCCACGCCAACCAATTTTCCAACTCTCCAGACACCAATTGAGTGTCCTAGAATTTAAGTTGTTTCTGACAGTAACTAGCTGGAATTAGAATCAGGTTTAAGGGCTCAGTCCCAAGAGACTGCCTTCACTTAGGACACTAGTCACAAGCAGTGGGTCCCCAGGGTCCCCACACTTCTGACTGACTTAGCTACAAAGTTGAGTGTTCCCACAGTCCCTGGGGAGGTTTGATCATTTGCTGGGTTGGCTCACAAAACTCGAGGAAACATTTACTTATGTTTACCGGTTTATTATTCAGGATATGATAAAAGATAAAGATGAACGGCCAGATGAAGAGGTACACAGGGCAAGGTTGGGAAGGGTCCCAGAGTGAAGGAGTTTCAGTCCCTGTGGAGTTGGGATGTGTCACCCTCCCGGTGTGTTCATCAGTGCAAAAGCTCTCCAAACCCTGTGGCTTGAGGATTTTGGGGGAGGTTTTCTCATATAGGTATGATCAATTATTAATGCAATTTCCAGCCCTTCTCTCTTCCTGGATGATGGAGGTTGGGTTGAAAGTTCTCAGCTTCTAGTCACAGCTTTGTCTTTCTGGTGACAAGCCCCCATCCTGAAACTATCCAGAAGCCCACACAGAGTCACCTTATTAGAACAGAAACCATTCCTGTCACCCAGGAAACCAAGGGATTTAGGAGGCCTGTGTCAGGAGCCAGGATCAAAGACCAAACAGAACAAAAGATGCTGCTCGTTCCCTTATTACTTGGGAAATTTAAAGGGCTCTAGGAGTTCAGTGTTGGGAACTAGATGCACAGACAAATGTGTATTTATAATGTTGTAGGAGCTCAGCAAATAAAAGAGGAAGGAGAGTCCCACCCTGCAGCCAGTTGGGCGGTCCCGGAGAGCCAAGTAAGGTAAGGGGGTAGCATGTCACACTGGGGCCATCTAGAGCAGACCAATCTGCCTGAATTTTCAGGCTTTCTGGAGAAGGAAGGAGTGGTTTCCTAACCTTCTTGGCCTTTGAAGAGAAGCAGGAACAATTTGCTTTGTAATCCATTCTCAGGAGAGGAATGCTTTCTTGCCCCAGTGGAGAAATAACCTCGATAGTTGCAAAAAGGTCTTGACTTCCTGGGCCTCACTCCCCTTGCCCAACGAGCCCTGGCTGGTCCCCAGCAGGCTGAGCTGGCAAGCCAAGGGCAGCATGTGTGACCCTGAGAGTCTTTCCGTGACTCCTTGGCTTGCACCCAGCGCTGTTGAGTGACTCAGCCCCGAAGCCTGCAGTCCTAGCAACAAATCCCAGAAGAGCAGCACGTCTCTCTTCAGCCTCTCCAGACGCCACTGCATCACCCCCAGCCCACGACAGGATTGCAGTGGCATGTTCACTGCTCCCCATTGTGTACGGAAGGAGAGGGCAGTGGGGCAGACCCCTTGCTGCCCCAGAAACTCTGCTCTCGCTCTTTCTCTCCCACCGCAGAACCTTCTGCCCCGCCCCCTTCGTGCTCTACTGGGAAGCCCTTCCTTTGTTTTGTTCTCCTGTGCTCGTGGTGGTCAGCAATGTAAATCACATTCCGAGCACTGGCCAGAATGTTGTTGAGGGAGATAAGAGTTCCTGGCTTCCAGAGGCATTCCAAAGAAGAAACAGAACTATTTGTTCCCAAAGGAGAGCTATTTTGGCAGAAAGGGCAAGATAGAGAGGAAGACAGAGGGAATCTCCTCATGAAGAATTGGATTCGGGAAAATGGTGAAAATATGGTCACGGTGAATGGTTGGAGGTTGAGATTTCAGTTGCATCCCTAAGTTGTTACAAATAGTCCCCTTCTACCTACTGCCATCCCCTGCCCCATCTGGACCATAATCTTAGACTGTACTCACAATGGTTTAGGCCTCTGTGTCTGGGACTTTTGACCAACTGTCCAGATGACTTTGTGGGACTGGGATTCTAGTGTCAGCAGAGAGGGCTCCTCACCTCCACCATGGGTGATCCAGTAGGTACTCATGTCCTGGTGTTGGTGTTGAGGATTTGGAAGAAAGAGCTTCTGAGAAGCCTAAGGAAATGTATTCAGGAGGATGACATGATCTCTTTAAGAGCCCTTTTTGGACTGGGTCTGCAGTGCCGAGGGAATCTGGTCCCAAGACAGATGACAGAGCCCATCTTCCCTGGAACTCTGAGGACCCTTCTCTGTGCAAGCACGTTCTAATCTACAAACACCTTTGGCCTTCATAACCATACTCTGAGGGTTGACCAATCCAGCCTTACAGATGCCTAAACCTGGCTTTCAAAATGTGAAGTAACTTGTGCAAAGCCAGCCTAGTGAGTGGGAGCCAGGATGCAAGCGTGGGTTTGTTTCCTTCCAGGGCTGTTCACTACTCTGCTATACTCTAGGAGGCCTTGATAGCCTCTCTTAAGGTAGAGAGACAATCAACTGTTTCTTTTGCCCTGAAAGATTTCTCGAAATGACCTGGGAGCATGTTCTTGAGGCAAGGTTTTATAGTTTCTATAAACCCAAACTATAGTTTCTCTTAACCCAAACTTGCCCTGATCCCCATAATCTCTTAATAGGAAGGCTGTTCACTTGATTGCTTATTTGGTATGTTTCTCAGTGGAGCTTCTTCTGAGGTTTTTAGGGCCGGTGTTTGGCTCTTGGAAGCACCTTGCCATCAAATGAACCTAGATACCAGAGAAGCCCCAGAAACTTCAAACGGTTTGAATTCTTTTGAGCGTCAAAATGGCAGAAAGGAATGACGAGGAATAAAACTGTCAATGGAGTCCAGCAATCCACGTTGTTCTTCATTTTCCCTGGAAACCTCCAGAAGTTTTTCTTCTTCTCCTTTCACTTCCTTAAAATAGTTATTAAATATTTAAAACAGACAGAAGGAACAAAGAATAAGAAAATAAAGCCTAGGTGCTAACCACCCAGTGTAAGAGCTAAAACACCAATAGAGTTGAAGCTCCCAGAGGATGCCTGCCTTTCATTCACTCCCTTCTCTGCCAGAGTTAACCATTATCTTGAATTTGGTGTTTATGATCCCCAGCCCTTCTGTCATCCTTTCACTACATATATCTGCATCCCTAAACAATGCATAGTTTGCTTTGCATGCTTTTCGACTGTATGTGCAGGGTAGCACCTGCGTATACCTGCACCTCACCTGTGTTCTTCTGCAGTTCACTTTCTCTGCTTAAGATGAAGTCTGTGGGAGTCATTCATGTGGATACATGTAGCTCTATTTCACTTGTTTTTCAGTCTGGTATATTACTTCATTATGTGGCTGTGAATAATGGACATTTAGGTTATTTCCAGAATTTTGCTAATACAAGAATTCTGCTGTGAAAATTATTTTTTTTATTATGTTATGTTAATCACCATACATTACATCATTAGTTTTAGGTGAAGTGTTCCATGATTCATTGTTTGCATATAACACCCAGTGCTCCATGCAGAACGTGCCCTCTTTAATACCCATCACCAGGCTAACCCATCCTCCCACCCCCCTCCCCTCTAGAACCCTCAGTTTGTTTTTCAGAGTCCATCGTCTCTCATGGTTCATCTCCCCCTCCGATCTCCCCCCCTTCATTCTTCCCCTCCTACTATCTTCTTCTTCTTCTTCTTCTTCTTCTTCTTTTTTTAACATATAATGTATTATTTGTTTCAGAGGTACAGGTCTGTGATTCAACAGTCTTGCACAATTCACCTGCTGTGAAAATTCTTATAAATGTTTCCCAGTACACGTATTATATGAGAGATTCTGGGGTGGAATTTCTGGGCCATAGGGTGTGTTCATCTTCAACTTTATCATGGGCTATTTCCAAATCATTCTCCCTAGTGGTTTTACCATGCTTAGGATTTTTGCCAATTTGCCTTTCTTTTTTTAGGGGCTACTTCTCCACCAGCTGGGGTTGCTTTCTAATCCACTTTACTATTGGATAGGATTCACATTTTTTCTAGTTCTCCCCGCCCCACCTTACTATCAGCCGAGATTCCAGTGGGAAATAGATGGCACACTCCAATTAGAATAATCTGAGGAGAAAGTCGAACAAAGAAAAGTTTCCAAAGGTATGGGTGGGGAAGGGAAACCCCAAGAGTTAGTGTAGCACCGCAGGCTAGTAACTGTGGGGCTCAGTTTCCACATTGGCCTTGAAGGGTGAAGGGAGAAACGGTTTTGAGGACTAGAGTTAGAGAAGTTTATGCAGAGGGGGCTGCCCAACAGGAGCTGAGACTCTTGATTGGGGGAAACAGCTTCAGTAGCTTTAATCTATAAAAGAGGAAATAATAGTACCTACCTCTTACAGCTTTTGTATGAATTCAATGGGCTAATGTGTTCAGCAAGTTGCCTGTTATATAGTAAGTGCTCAGTCAATGCCAGCTAGTTGTACTCTAAATCAGGAGTTGGTTACATTGGTTCAATAATTCTCAAAGAAATTTCATAGTTATTTCCTAATCTGTGTTGAAGTATAAGTAGGTTAAGGATACTCTTCTCTAGTTGTTTCCTTAATGTTTTAAAAAATAGTACATGTGGTATCCCCATTTTTCTTTTTTTGTACTTTTCTGGGACTCCGCCTCCTGCCTTTTACCTAGTTCCTCAGGAGTCAGTGTGTTTCCGGCTTCCTGGATATTGCAGAAAGGGTTTTGGGAGATGACTCTCCAAGTTTCTGGAGACTACTTTTCTCATTCTTTTCCCAAATTTTTATCATGAAAAATATTAGACATATAAAATTTGAAAGAATAGAGTAGTGGACAACCACATACCCTTTACTTAGAGTCTACTATTACTATTTTACTGTATTTGCTTCAGCTCTGTCCTAGAGAGACTTGGTTTTTGGTCAAACCATTTGGAAGTTGCATCTGACACTTCACTCCTAAATACTTTAGCATGCATTTCCTAAGAATAAAGGCAGTCTTTTTTTTTTTTTTTTAAGTTGGCTCCATGCTGGGAGCCAACCTCACGTGGGGTCGAGGCAAGGTTTTATGGTTAATACCCATCACCAGGCTAACCCATCCTCCCACCCCCCTCCCCTCTAGAACCCTCAGTTTGTTTTTCAGAGTCCATCGTCTCTCAACCTCACGACCTGAGATCAAGACCTGAACTGAAATCAAGAGTCGGATGCTTAACCAACTGAGCCACCCAGGTGCCTGAGAAGACAGTCTTTTACATAAGCATGATACCATTATCATACCTAATAAATTAGCAATTTCACTATAGCACCAGATATCCAGTACATATTCAAATTTCCTCAGTTGTCCCAAGAATGTCTTTTTTAGGATCCATCAAGGTTCTCCCATTGAATCTCATTTTCTGTTTCCTTGTGGTGCCTTTTGACTTGTCCCATTCTCCCCAGTGTTTCCTGTGTGGCTCTCATGTTGCAGCATGTCTGAAGGCTCATCGAACCAGCTGTTCCACTAGTAGTGAAGCTGTTGGATTACTTGGTTTCTCTGACCTTTTCTGGATGGTCTTGAGGACATTTGGGCTTTCTTCCTGCTGTTCTTTCATTTATGGGATGAATTTCAGCTAGACTTTGGTTTCCCTACTCTTCTACTGAGTGCCAAGGTCCCTCTGTCCATGATCTTAAGTACCCTGGAGACCATGAGGGTGAAATAATAGATGTGTTCCTATTCCTATGAAAGGACTTTCATATGTCTTCCGTTTTAAGTGGGTCACTTAAATTAAGTGATTCATTCATTTATTCCACAAATATCTGTATATATACCAGGTATCAGGCACTAAGAATATCAAGAACATTCTTTTCTCTGCTTCCTTGGCTGCTTCTATGCTGGTTCTTTTCTCTCTCTGGCTGTTCCCTCTCAGTCTCCCTCCTGAGCAAAGTTTCCTCCTTTAGCCTTAAAGGCTGGTGCTTCTTGCAGCCCTCTGTTTGGCTCGTTTCACCCACTTTCCCTGCGGAATCACATGCTCTCACATTGCTTCGGTTAAAAAGAGCATATTGATGGCTCCTGAAAAAAATCTGCATACCTAAACTTCTCCTGGATCTGTGCACATTCAGACTCCTCCCTGGCCGGGACCCCCACATCTCATCATTCATTGAGTCACACGACTTGATTCTGCTTCCTAAATGTCTTCTTAAATGTCCACTTCCTAAATGATCCTTTCTACTGCTACTACCTTACTGCAGGCCAGATCATGTCTCACGGAGGACATCAGTAGCCTATCCTTGTTGTCACTGGTCCCAGATTCAACCATGTCAGTCCTTCCTCCTAGAATGACTTTCAGCCTTAACAGTAGATGCCCTATTTCATGTTCCCCTGGCATCCTCTGTGTCCTTCTGACATTGCACAAAGTGTTATCTGTCTCTTGGCTTATACTCATACTCTAAAGACCTTGAGAGTAGGCCTTAATTGACCTTGCACTTAGTAAGTGCTTGACATACATATAATAACAAGAGCCATCACTTAGCATAACTATATACAAGTATTATATTAGGGGCTTTACTTGTACCATTGTATTTATTCTTCATCACAACATTATGAATTATATTAAATTATCACACCCTTTTGTGTGTGAGGAAGCTGAGGGCCAAAGACGTTAAGATCTAGCACGTGTTCTCTCAACTTGTGTCAGAGTCAGACCTCTAAACCCCATATTTATCGAATGAGTTATAGAATGAAACCACTTGTCCTGGGGTTCTCAAGAGGCTCACATTTGGGGATGGGCAGGCATAAGTAAATGATTCTGATGCAGTGTGGGAAGGGCTATAGTGGAGGTATGCATATTGATCTATGGGATTATAGAAGAAGCAATCGTGGTAATAATGTTCAGTGGCTCTGGGAAGACCTCACAGAGAAAACGGTGTTGGGGTTGGGTTTTGAAGAATGAATAGAATTTGTTATTAGATAGGAGGGAAGGCATGTCTCACAGTGGGGTCAACACGTATGAAGGGATGGGACTGTTAGGAATGGATAGTATGGCATGGTATCGCTGAACTACAGAATGCAAGGGGCAGAGTGGTGGAAGAGGAGGCTTCAAGGTTGGGCTGGGGTCTTATCATGAAAGGCCTTCTATACCACGTTAAGGAGTTTGTGCTTTGCTTGGTGGGCAATGGAGAGCCAGGGAAGGATTTTAAATCAGATTTTAATATCAGATTAGATTTTAATTAGCTCACAACTCTGGTGAGTTTATAGTAAGCATGGATTGGGTTAGGAAGACTGTTGGTAGAAAGACCAAGTAGGAGGCCCCTGCAATAATCCAGATTTAAGACCATGATAGCCTGGACTGGGGACGAAATGAATTGGAGAGGATGACATAAATTCCAGAAATGTGTAGGGTCAAGTGAGAGCCAGTCTTCATAACTGTGTACAGGGCATGACAGTGAATGAATTGTCAAAGGAAACTGCAGATTAATGTTTTCCCTCTCAATGACTTCCTCGCTTTAAAAGGAATTATAAAATTAGACCATCCCTTGACACGTGGATATGGCCACAGAACAAAGGGAGAGGAAAGTGGATATTCTTGATCTCCTCTCTGGATTATGTTTCTAAAATTTAGTACTGCCAGGATTCGAAGGGATGGGATGATTGATACTTTTCTTTTTCCTGTTGCTCCTCACTTCCTACCATACCTCCTTACTGACTGCCTTAGTTTCTGGCAAAACATCCCCTTACCTCTAACCATACTATTTTGTGGTAAGCTTGGTACCAAGAAAACATACAAGGAGACATATGAGATTGAAAGGAAAAGGACAGAGTGATCAGAGGAAAAGACAGAGACAGTCCACATACATTAGTGTGGAAGCAACGGTATGGTATTTCAAATGTATTTCAACATAGGTCATATAAACAGATTTATTTTTTAATATACCCCCTGTATCTTTCAATTAAGCATACATTGTGCATAATATATTTTAATTCACGTATTTCAGGATGGGAATAGCAGAAACATATGTTAGCAGAGTTATATTAACTCTAGGGACAATTCCACTGGGTTACAAGATATTATGGCTCCATATGTTACTCATAAAGAATCCTGTGGCTTTAATGTGTAATACACTCTATTTTGGATTGGCAAGTGGAGGAGTCAGGCTGAGAAAAATGTGGATTTTCTGAATGAGAAGGTTTATGTACTGTATCTGGGTAAGAAAACATTCTTAAAGTAACCTGGGTAAACCTCCTTGCTGCCCAATCTCTCCCTGAAATGGAGATTGCACTGGGTTAGGCCACCGCTCTTTTCTCCACACCATCCTGGGAAAGTATGACATGTACAAATTGCCTTTGAGATAGTTAGATAGATGCCTAATTGCTTAGTGGGAAAGTCTGTCCTATTCCATGAGTCCAGGGCACTATGTCTTAGTAAGTCACTTTGTTCTTATTTCTTCAAAAGCAGCCTCTTTTTTTTTTTTGAATGGATTTTATTTTATTTTATTTTTTCTCTGTGAAAAAGATAAAGTTTTCTTGGGTTGTTGCAAAAGCTGCCTCTTTATACATGGAAAATCATGGCCCTGGGAGTCAGGGAGACCTAAACTTCTGTCTTGACTCTGCTAAAACTGGGCTCAGTGATCTTCTGCAAGTGACTTGTCTTCTCTTGGTGTCCCATTTTTTCACTTGTTAGATGAGGTATTGGACTTGATCATTAATGACATGGTTCATTTCAAGCTCTAAGACTCATCAATCCCATAGATTGAAAAACTCGTTCCAGGGTAATTTTCAAAAGCCTTTTGCCCATCATTTCTTCTGAAACAAAAGGAGATGTATCTTCTGGATTTACACTTTGGAGATTTCCATGATTCTTCACTTCTTTTAGACCTTTCCCACCAAAAACAAGCCTACCTGCTTTTCTATCTGTAGGCAGCCTTTGAAAGGAGCAGTTTCCCTAGTCTTTATTGACCTTTATTGGATGTCAGGGGGCAGGAAAGTGATACTGAAATATTTCTATTTCTTCCCTGTACTTATCATGCCCATGTCTAGACACCAAAATCTGTTTTGAACTCTGCACTGCCGCCCAGTGGGTGGCTCTCATCACTTCATTCTCTTTGTATTGGGCCTTGGGGAAAGAAATCTGGATACCTTTTGGAAGGTGGGGTAATAATAAGGCTGCTGTGGCTAATAAAGGAGAATTTTCTACATTCCACCCCGGTATTGTTAAATCCTTATACGTTGTATATGTTATGTGTGTTTATAGGTTATGAGTATTTTTATGTTATATGTTGTTCATCTTCAGAGCAGCTTGATGAAGTGGGTTCCATTATTATTCCCATTTTGCAGATTAGAAAACTGACGTTGGTAAGTGACAACCAGCTTGGTAGGTTTTAGGGCTAGAAACAATGAGAACGGTACTTCCTGGGCCTCTGATAGCCCAGAAATTCTCAACAACCAAGTTTCTGTCTCAGCTGCTCTCCCAAGCATCAGAAGAAAATGGACTAATCGTTGGACAATGTTTTCAGTTCAGTCCAATATCTTTGTACTGCAGTGTGTACTTTGAGCTCTGATGTATAAGAAAGAAGCCCAAGGAATGGTCCTTACTCTTAAAGGGCCTATCCTCCAGTTCAGGGGGGTTATGCCTATATTTAGGAAGTAAATAAATAGTGCAGAGTAGTCCAGAAAGTTTTATAGAAGAGGAGGCGTTGAGATGGATGAGGAAGGCACAGGTTGAGTGTGGAGGCTGGAGATAGCTGGGGGATGGTGAGTGTGGGTGGATTGGAAGGTAGTCTCATGAGTAGGCTCTGTGTCCTTCCTATTCTTTTTCTCTTCTTCTTCCTTTTTCAATATTTATCATTTTTTTTCACTTGATTCTGGGCATATTTAATATGGAATATGGAATATGAAATGGAATATGGAATACGAGACAGAGAGCTCACAGTCTAATGGAGAGACAGTATGATTAACCTGAGTATAGGTACCAGGCAGGGAGAACTTCAGCACTTTCAGGGTGGTGAAGAAGCTGGCTTGAAGCAGAGGCACTGTGCCAGAAACGTGTGGTGGCTAAAAGCAGGTAAGAACCAGACGGTGGAGGGCTTGAATTCCTGCCCACAAAGTTGGGGCTTTATGCTAAGCCATAGTAATGGTGAGTCTGGTTTCTAAACAGGAAATCATATGGCATTGACTTTTTTTTTTTTTAAATTTAAGAGAAAGAGGAGAGGATAGAGGAATGAAATGAGTCTCTGCATTGATGTGTTGAACTCTTTGAAACCAACTATGGAGAATTCTCTAACACCACCGCTGCCTTTCTCCACCCACGACTATTCCTGGAGGGATTTAGCAAGGACAACCATATTGGCCATTAGGGTCGCATGGCTTCCCAGATGGCTTAATGTGGTCTCTGTAAGTTTAAGGATGAAGAGATGAAGAGCCCCAAATAGAAGCTAGAGACAGAACAGGCTCTTTGACTTCTATAAGGTTGAGGGGTTTTGTTATTTTCTGAAGCTAAGCATGTGACTGACTCTTTTTTTCTTTTCTTTTTTAGCTCCATCTCTATGATAAAGGTCAAAAATTCAAAAAATGAAACAGGCAGCATAGAAGGGAGAGCAGGAAGCCAGTTTAGTACAGAAAAAGAACTATGAGGAATTATTTAACAAACTATATGCATGCAAAACTCAAAGCCTCCAGGCAATATGTACTGACTTATAAAATATGCTTCTTATTTGATATGGGAACTCTTCTTTGTTGAATCTAACCTATAGAAACACACATTTATCAATGCGCAAGAGGATATGTGGAAGTGTTAATTACAGCACTATTTGCAATTGAAAAGGAAAAAAGAAGAAAGAAAAGGAAGGAAGGAAGGAAGGAAGGGCAGCCTTAGATGCCTATCAAAAAGGGAACTATTTAAATCAATTATGATAAATTTATAAAATGGAATTCTAATCATGGGGCACCTGGGTGGCACAGTCAGTTACGCATCTCGCTCTTGGTTTCAGCTCGGGTTATGATCTCGGGTTTGTGAGATGGAGCTCCGCATCCAGCTCCGTGCTCAGCTCGGAGTCTGCTTGGGATTCTCTCTCCCTCTGCTGTTCCCCCACTTCAAATAAATAAATAAATCTTTCTAAAAAAATGAATTCTATGTGGCAGTTTTTAACTGTGGTAAAACTACATATTAGTTTACTAGGGCTGCCATAACAAGTACCACAGACTGGGTGTCTTAAGCAATTTTCTCACAATTCTGGAGGTTAAAAGTTTAAGATCAAGGAGTCAGCAGGTTTGGTTTCTTCTGAGGCTTCTCTCCAAGGCTTGGAGCTGTTTTCTCCTTGTGTCTTCACAGGGTCTTCCCTCTGTACAAGTCTGTGCCTTATTCTCTTCTTTTCATAAGGGCACCTGGCATACTGGACTAGGGACCCTAATGACCACATTTTAACTTAATCACTCCTATCTCTAAATGCAGTCATATTCTGAGGTACTGGGGGTTAGGACTTCAACATATGAATTTTTGGGGAAACACAATTCAGCCCATAACAAGTTACATATACTCATATGGAAAAGCCTCTAGTATTGTTAAAAGTAATAAACTGAAGATCAGTATAATGAGTATGATTCCATTTTGAAAACATAATATGTATGTAACATATATGTGCATATGTATACCAAAAAACATTTGGAAGGGTATACATCATATGTTTAAAACAGTGGAAATTTGTGAGAAAGAAGTAGACATTATGGGGAAGGGGATGTGGCTGCTCAGGAATGGATTATGGGAGAATTTTTTCCCATTTATTATTGTTTGAATTTAATTTTTAATTTTTGGTATTAGCTTAGATATAAAGAACACACACTCTAGAGTCAGATTGTTTGATTCATGATTTGAGTATAAGGCTCAAATTCTGACTTTGCCCCTTTGTAACTATTTCCATATTTGGAGCTTCATTTGTAATGGGGAAAATAAGATTTTTGTGACAGTCACATTAGATAATGAACGTAAAACATTAGGCACAGTGCTTGGCATCTACTAAGACCAACAAATATTGGCTATTTTTATTACTATGGTAAAAAAAAAAAAGTTCTCATTTGCAACTTGGAGTAAAGAGGTGTGTTCTTAATCCCAGAGCGTTGTTAATTGAATCTGGTTCAACTGAACAAATAATTTTAGAATCTACCATGTATGCAAGGTGTCATGCTAAAATCTGCAGAGGAACAAAAGTAGTTAGGTCACTGCCTGCCTGTAAGTAACCTAACAATAGGCAGACATGGCTTCATCTGCAAAACAGCCCTAAGTCACAGGAGTCTTGTGACTGTCTAAGAAGGGAATACCTAGAAAGCACTTAGTAAGAATTCAATACGTGACAACAACTCTTGTTATTATTTACCTCTCTTTTGTAGCAAAATCTATTTAGAAAAGTAAATTTAGAAGGCAGTTCAGGAAGAATAAATTCAGGGAAAATTACTTAAGGGAAGTGTCACTAAGTCATGCATATTCCAGCTCATTCTGGACATCTCTGGAAGTAGATAAAAATACTTATGATGGCTGAGTGTCATCTCCCCAACATTGAGCAGGGGAGGGGAAGATAGGGTGGGGAGGGAGGATCTGACAAATTTCCTTTTCAATATTCCTTTTTGGTCATCAAGATCTTCTTTGGATATAGCTGTACCACAGAGATAAGTTATAGTGTCTTAGGTCATTGTCCCAACCTAACAGATTGGCTTTTGGCACTTCCTTCATGTAGAATGGATTATTTCTGAGATTCCTGCAGATTCTTGTCCCTTGCCCCAGTTTTGTTGGTCCCCTGTTGGCCAGTCCATGGTCAAGTCCACTGTGGTCATTTTCAGTCAGTGGTGACAGTGATGTTCTGGCACTGGGACTTTGCTGTCTTGGTGTTAAGAGGCACCAGGTTTCTTTGTACTCAGGGTATGTGTCCATCCTGACCCCAAACTCACTCTGTGCTCACCAGAGCCTGTGGCCATCAGGCTCTTCCACTGAATCCTAAGAGATTGGCTTATCAAGGCCAAGTTGACAAAAAATAAAAATATTTGGGCTAGAAAGGGGGAACAATTGATTTCTTCTTTTCTCCTTGTTCTTTCTTTTGAGGGAAGTCATGTGGAATTGGCTTTTTAGTGAGAGAGAAATATATATACTTGTAGGCTTTGCATCAGAAGCTCTGGATTTGCAGGGAATATGGCCTGAGGACTATGTAGTAAGAAATCCCCGGAGCTGAGCTGAGTGGGCTGAGGGACAGGGGCATATGAACATTGCCTGCAGGCGTAACAGTAGTTATCAATGGAAACAAGCAACCAGGAAGTTCAGGTGAGTGGCTTGAGGGTGGGAATCACACCTGGTGGGGGGAGGTGGTACAAGAGGGCCTGTGCGAAGCCCTGCAGCCAGGGGTGGTGAGAGAGAGCTGAACCATAATGATTTAGCTCAGGCTCCAGAACCAAGGATCCAGGTTCAAATCCTAGTTTACTCCTTAGGAACTATGTGTGACCTTGGCAATTGTTGCTCTGCGCTGTGCTTTGGCTTCTCATCTGTAAATGGAGATGATGATAGTACCTGCCTGGTAGGTTTGCTGAGCAGACTAAGTGATATATGAAAAGCGGTTAGAACACTGAGTGCCTGGCTGTTCTTACTATCGCCCCAAGAATGCACAGAGATGTGAATGCAGAGAGCAGTTAGGAGCACTTAGGTACCGGAGGAGGGGAAGTCCTCCTTCTGCTCTCAAGCCGCACATGTTGCTTCCTGCCTCTCCCATCTTGTGTTACTCAGGCAAATTCTCCATGGAAAACATCCCTCTCCCAACAACGTCACTTTTCCAACTTGCCAGGGTTGGGAGGTGGCCCCTCCTTGACCATTAGCCACCAAGGTCCCTTTGGGGCAGATCTGGCTCTTTCCTTGTTGGATCTTATTGGCTCTAGATCTTCAGGCCCAGCGGCCAGAGAAATGTGCCCTCAGTTACCACCACTGCTGGATCACAGCAGACTCCCCCTTGGCTTGATAGGCCTCTCTCTGAGGAAGAGAAGACGGGGCCAGTGGCCACTCCAGCTTTCAGCCTGCACAAAGCCCAGCCCTTCTTGGGCTTTCATGTTGGAAATATGAAGTGTGACTTCCCTTGCACAAGGGAGCCTGAGCCAACGCAAGGCTGGGCTTTATCTCTTTACTCAACAGAGTGTTTGTTTTAGGAAAATCAAAGCCCTTTCTTTTTCTGCTTTCTTCAAAGGGAGGAAGAGCAAAGCTGGCTCCTGCTTAGGAGCAGGGGTTGCCGGATTCACAGGGGTCAGATCAGAACTTCCCTCGTAGCTGCCTGCCCTCTGCTCATCAGCATACCCCCTCCTCAGGCTACTCTGTAGGCATTAGACTGTATCCGAGTACCCAGGCTGCGGGCTCTGCATCAGGCTCTGCAAGAGGAGGCTACCCAGAGTTCACCAACTTCTACGGATCTTCTCACTCCCAGGTCACAACCGTGTACCACCAGCACTGTGCAAACCTCCCCTCCGATCCACGCTCTGCAGCTCCAGGCTCCTTTCTGGGCCACGCCTCTAGATTCTGTAGTTACTGCAGCTTCAGCATGTCTGCAGGTGGAGAGATCTTGAATTGACAGGAAATTTATCCCTCTCCTCCTCAGGTTTCTGCTCCTTTCCTTTTCTTCTTCCTGTCCCACATCCACCAGCCCCTAGGGCCAGCGCCACGCTCTCCCTCACCCCACCTCAGGAAGGGCCAGAGACCCTCTTCTCCCCCCAGCCTCCATGGAGGGTCAGAGTTTCTTGTTGCAGGCATTGAGGGAGCTGAGACCAGTTCTCCAAGGCCCAGCCACTGACGGGAACAAACAGCTCATTGTTTGAGATGCTTCTAGAAGCACTTAAAGTCCACTGGGTTCCCTGGTGCCCTCAGCTAGGACTGGGACAAGGCCAGTGTGTGAACTCTGGAAAGCCACTGGGGGCCTCCTGGAGCTGCTGACTCATAGCAGGAGTGGCGAATAGTTGGTAAGCCCCGGGTCCTGCTTTACTACCCCGTTCAAATCACTTTTCATAGCCAGCATCTTGCAGTATAAATTGCAGTGCTCTTGGGCTTATTATTATTATTTTTTTAAAGACATGTTTTTTTTTTTTTCCAAACACATAAAAGATAAAAGCAGAGAAAATAGAACAAGGAAAGCCCAGGTACCCCACGACCCAGATTCAAAAAGCCCTGGCTGTGTGGCCATGTCCTCAGCCTCCCACTTCCCTACCTCTCTCTTTGCAATATTCCTCTCTTTAACTTGCAAACAATTGATGACTTTTTAGATGCGTTTGGCACATGCCTTTCTGCCACAGTAAACAGGAAACCAATGCTATCATCATGGTTTATTATCATGGCTTGTGCTTTACACTCAGGAGACATGATCTGTTTTACTAGAGAGCTAATCCAATGGCAAATTATTGTCAGAGAAAACAGTTCGACCTATGCCAAATGGAAAATAGTTCTTTTAGGCAGGCATTTTCCTACACCCTATCAGACAGCATTAAATAATGATGTGACTGGCTAATTTACACAGCTGCTTTGGGCTGGGTGAGGGGGTCAGTTAGGGGCTGGTTCTTTACTGGAGCCCTTGACGATCCTCTTCCTGAAGCAGAGCCTCTCTGGATTAGAGGCTGTCCTGCAGCCTTGTGGTTCAGGGAGGGGGCAGTTGAAGATGTTACCCACAATGTTATTCATCAGACTTTTAAAAGGAATTACACCATAATTCTTGCAAAAGCCAGCTCCGGGAAAGGGTTTGTCTTTCCTGATATCTGGGAGGGATGAATTTTTTTTTTTTTTTCTGACAGTACGAACTAAGAACACTATTGCATTTTGCTTTTTGCCTTGGCTACCAGGAAGCTTAGCACTAAATGTAGAGCTTAATTACAGTGACCTGTGGTCACCTGTGGTTCCAGTTAACTTATCTTCCCCCATTTCCTCTGTATGTTTTCTGATTTCTGATTTTTATCTTTATATGCCTTTATATGCACAGGGGTTTTATTGTATCCAAATTTCATTTTTGTTACTTTGAAATTAGGAGTGGTAGAAATTAAGAACAAAAGCAAACAATGTAACTGTACCTTCCCCATGACCCTTATCCATAGAGTCTTGCTTATGAGAAGCCCAAGGAGGTTAAGGTACTAGGTCCAGATCACACAATCAGTAAGTGCTAGAGAAGGGATAACCAGACCTTATATATATATGCCGCACATTTACACTTTGTAATCTGTGGTTTATACTTTTAAAAGGGCTTCCTCATATCTTGAGCAAATTACCTCAATTTGTCCTTGATTTATTCTTTCAACAAATACTCACCGCCCACTTTATCTGTATCATATTGTGCACTAGAAGTAGATGAATAAAGAGACAACATATGTTGTCCTTAGGGGATTTACAACTTAATAGGGAATATCAGAATGTTCATCTAATTATAACACAAAATAGAAAGTGTGGGAGTGTTTCAGATAAAGTTTATAGGAGTTGAAAGGAGAGAGAAGCTATGTGAAGATGAATGAGGATAGACTTTGTATACATAGTTGGCATTCAAGTTGATTCTTGAAGGAGAGGGAACGTATGGGCCTCGATATGTGAACCTTATACTTGCTATTATTCCCACTGTATAAGGATGAAATCAATACAGAAAGAGGAAGGCAATTTCCTCGCAGCCCACAGAAGTGACTACTGGCGTAATCATCCCACTGCCTCCCTGTGTTGAAGCTGGTCCTGTGGCTTGAGGGCAACTGAAGGTCGGATTCAATTTGTTCTTAGTGACAACCATTTAGTTAATGGCATTTACATGCCAGGGCCCCAGCCTTGATATTTGGGGCAGTACCTTTTTCATTTGCAAGGGACAAAACATTATTTTGAGCTAGCTTAAGGTAAAAAGTGGGAATTCACGGAAGCCACTGAAGTATGGCGGACAATTTAAGGGAGAGTTGAAGAAGTAGCTGGGGCTCACAGACAGCTGGAACTGCGCCAGGCATGCCACAAGAAGCCACACTATGTCTGTGGTCTGTGCTTCTACGGGGGTGTCAACTTCATTTCCCATCCTCTCTACCTCCCTTCCCCACTCCCATAGCTGGTGCTCATTTTTCAAAGCTGACCTCAAATTAGCAACTTTGGCACATTGGTGCCTGTAGTCCACAGATGTCTGCCCTTCCTCTGAATGGATATAGAACTTATTGTCTGCCTTCTTCAAAAGCAATTGTATATATAATCCCCCCCCCCCCCCACAAAGCTTATCACAGTCTTGAAGGAGAAATGGCTTCACATGGTTCTTTGGACAGGGAAAGGGAAGGTGGCATTGAGAGCTGGTGGTTTGTAACACCTCTGCATGACATTTTGCATTACACTGCCACCATGGCTTTAGGATGCTGTATGTTGGTCCCATTTCTGGATCTTTCCAGCCTTCCTTTGTTATTTTTTAAATTAAGATTTGAATTTTGAAATAACTCTA
The DNA here is from genome assembly GCF_029215605.1 of Mirounga angustirostris. Lineage (NCBI taxonomy): Eukaryota > Metazoa > Chordata > Mammalia > Carnivora > Phocidae > Mirounga > Mirounga angustirostris. The sequence goes on along the minus strand of NW_026991721.1, from coordinate 84,484,398 downwards.
GATTTATAAGCAATTATAAGAAACTATACAGAGAGAGCCCACATACTCTTTACTCAGGCCCCCCAAAGGTAACATCTCGCAAAACTAGAGTATAATGTCACAACCAGGGTACCGACAGTGGCACAGAACATTCCTATCAGCACTATCCTCATGTTGCCCTTGCTGAGCCATGTTGCTCTTTTGTAGTGACTTCGTTCTCTCTCCCACACCTCCTTCACCACTGGCAACCACTAATCTGCTTCCCATTTCTATATACAGATGGAATCACACAATAGGTCACCTTTCGTGTTTCCTTGCTGCATATTTTATTCCGTGTATCAATAGCTTCTTACTTTTCCTTTCTGAGTAGCATTCCATGCTATGGCTGTGCAGTTTAACCTTCACCCACTGAAGGGCATTTGGGCTGTTTCAAGTTTTTTGGCTAAAATGTAAAACGCTGCTACAAACATCTATGTACAGGTTTTTGTGTGACATGTCTTTATTTCTCTGGGGTAAATGCTAAGAAGTGCAACTGCTAGGTTGTCTAGTAGCTGCGTTTAAAAAAATTTAGGTACACTTAAAAAAATAGACTTTTTGTGTGTCAACTATACTTCAATAACAAAGAAAATCAAACCCACGAATATATTCTTGCCATTAATATTTTTACAAGTTAGAACTGTATTTATAATAAATTGGAGAATGTACTTTTTTTTTTTTAAAAAAAGAGGTGTTTTGAAGAACAGTATTAAGTTTACAGCAAATTTGAGCAGAAGGTGCAGAGATTTCCCATATATCCCCAGCCTCCCCCACCATCAAAATTCCACACCAGAGAAGTACATTTGTTACAATCAATGAATCTATATTAATACATCATTATCACCTAAAGTCCATAGTTTACATTAGGGTGTTGTATATTCTATAAGTTTTGACAAAAGTATAATGACATGGATACACCCTTATAACAGTATCACACAGAATAGTTTCCACTCTTCTGAAAATCCTTTAGGCTCCCTCCACCTATTCATGCCCCGCTCCTACCCCTCTAGCTCCTAGCAACCACTGACCTTTTTTTTTTTATTCTTATGTTAATCCCCATACATTACATCATTAGTTTTAGATGAAGTGTTCCATGATTCATTGTTTGTGCACAACACCCAGTGCTCCATGCAGAACGTGCCCTCCTCAATACCCACCACCAGGCTAACCCATCCTCCCACCCCCCTCCCCTCTAGAACCCCGTTTGTTTTTCAGAGTCCACCGTCTCTCATGGTTCGTCTACCCCTCCGATTTCCCCCGCTTCACTCTTCCCCTCCCGCTACCCTCTTCTTCTTCTTCTTTTTTTTTCCTTAACATATATTGCATTATTTGTTTCAGAGGTACAGATCTGAGATTCAACAGTCTTGCAGAATTCACAGCGCTTACCAGAGCACATACCCTCCCCAGTGTCTATCACCCAGTCACCCCATCCCTCCCACCCCCCCCGCCACTCCAACAACACTCAGTTTGATTCCTGCGATTAAGAATTCCTCATATCAGTGAGGTCATATGATACATGTCTTTCTCTTTTGGACTTATTTCACTCAACATAATACCCTCCAGTTCCATCCACGTCGTTGCAAATGGCAAGATCTCATTCCTTTTGATGGCTGCATAATATTCCATTGTATATATATACCACCTCTTCTTTATCTAGTCATCTGTCGATGGACATCTTGGCTCTTTCCACAGTTTGGCTATTGTGGACATTGCTGCTATAAACATCGGGGTGCATGTACCCCTTCGGATCCTTACTTTTCTATCTTTGGGGTAAATACCCAGTAGTGCAATTGCTGGATCATATGGTAGCTCTATTTTCAACTTTTTGAGGAACCTCCATACAGTTTTCCAGAGTGGTTGCACCAGCTTGCATTCCCACCAACAGTGTAGGAGGGTTCCCCTTTCTCCGCATCCCCCCCAACATCTGTCGTTTCCTGACTTGTTAATTTTAGCCATTCTGACTGGTGTGAGGTGGTATCTCATTGAGGTTTTGATTTGGATTTCCCTGATGCTGAGCGATATTGAGCACTTTTTCATGAACCACTGACCTTTTTATTGTCTCCATAGTTCTCCTTTTCCAGAATGTCATGTAGTTGGAATCATACAACATGTAGCATTTTCAGATTAGCTTTTTTCACTTAGTAATATGCATTTAGTCTCCTTTATATGTTTTCATGGTTTGATAGCTCATTCTTTTCAATGTTGAATAATAACCAGTGACTGAATATACCACAGTTTATGTATCCATTCACCTACTGAAGGACATCTTAGTTGCTTCCAAGCTTTAGCAATTATGAATAAAGCTGCTATAGACATCCATCTGCAGGTTTTTGTGTGGGCTTAGTTTTCAACTTATTTGGTAAATACCAAAGAGTGTGATGCTGATTCATATGATAAAGTGTATTTAATTTTATAAAAAACTTCCAAATTGTCTTCCAAAGTGGCTGTATAATTTTGCATTCCCACCATTAATTAATTAATTCATTAATGAGAGTTCCTGTTGCTCCACATCCTCACCAGCATTTGGTATTGTCTGTGTTTTGGATTTTGGTCATTCTAACTGGTGTGCAGTGGTATGTCATTGTTTTAATTTACATTTCCCTAATGATATATGATGTGGAACATCTTTTCTTTTTTTTTTTTTTAAAGATTTTATTTATTTATTTGAGAGAGAGAGAGAGAGCATGAGAGGGGGAGGGTCAGAGGGAGAAGCAGACTCCCTGCCGAGCAGAGAGCCCGATGCGGGACTTGATCCCGGGACTCCAGGATCATGACCTGAGCCGAAGGCAGTCGCTTAACCAACTGAGCCACCCAGGCGCCCGGAACATCTTTTCATATGTTTAGTTTCCATCTGCATATCTTCTTTGGTGAGGTGTCTGTTCAGGTCTTTTGTCCATTTTTAAATTAGGTTGTTCAATTTATTATTGTTGAGTTTTAAGGTTTTTTTGCATATTTTGGGTATTAGTCATTTATCAGATATGTCCGTTGATGTAATGGATTATTTTAATTGATTTTCGAATGTTTAACCAGCCTTGCATATCTGGGATAAATTCCACTTAATTGTGGTGTATAAGTCTTTTTATACATTGTTGGATTATATTTGCTAATATTTTATTGAGGATTTTTGTGTCTAAGTTAATGAGAGTAGTGATTTGTAGTTTTCTTATAATGTCTTTGGTGTTGGTGTTAGGGTAAAGCTAGTGTCATGGAATGAGTTAACATTACCTCTGGTTCTATATTTTGGAAGATATTTCAGAGAATTGATATAATATCTTCCTTTGGTAGAATTAACCAGTGAACACATCTAGGTTTGGTGCTTTCTGTTTTGGAAGATTATTAATTATTGATGCAATTTCTTTAATAGATATAAGCCTATTCAGATCATCCATTTCTTCTTACGTGAAATTTGGCAGATTTTGTCTTTCAAGGAATTGGTCCATTTCATCTAGGTTATCAAAGTTGTGGGCATAGAATTGTTCATTATATATCTTTATTGTCCTTTTAATGATTATTGGATCTGTAGTGATGTCCCCCACTCATTTGTGTGTCCTCCCTTTTTTTTCCTCTAGGCTGAAGACTTATTAATTTCACTGCTCTTTTCACAGAACCAGCTTTTGGTTTTATTGAGTTTCTCTATTAATTTCCTCTAATTTCATTGATTTCTGCTTTTTATCTGCTTGTTTTAGGTTTATTTGCTTTTCTTTTTCTAATTTCCTAAAGTGTAGCTTTGATTATTGATTTTAAATCTTTTTTTTTTTAAGATTTTATTTATTTATTTGACAGAGAGATAGCGAGAGCAGGAACACAAGCAGGGGGAGTGGGAGAGGGAGAAGCAGGCTTCCCGCTGAGCAGGGAGCCCGATGTGGGACTCGATCCCAGGACCCTGGGATCATGACCTGAGCCGAAGGCAGACGCTTAACGACTGAGCCACCCAGGCGCCCTAAATCTTTTTTTTCTAGTATATGCATTCGATTCTATGAATTTCTAAGCACCATTTTCCCTGTATCTCACAAATTTTGTTTCATTTTCATTTAATTCAAAATGTTTAAAAAATTATCTTGAGATTTCTTCTTTGATCCATGTATAATTTAGAATTGTGTTGTTTAATCTCCAAATATTTTGAAGTTTTCCAGCTATTTTTTATTACTCATTTCCAGTTTAATTCTACTGTGGTCTGAGAGCAGATACTGCTTGATTTCTATTCTTTTAAATTTGTTAAGGTTTATTTTATGGTCCAGAGTGTGATCTATCTTGGTGACTGTTCCACATGAGCTAGATAAGAATGTGTATTCTTGAGAAAAATCTGTATTCTGTTGTTGGATGAATTAGTCTATAAATGTCAATTATATCCAGTTTATTGATGGTGTTGTGGAGTTCAACTTTGTCCTTACTGATTTCCTGTCTTCTGGATCTGTCTGTTTCTGATACAGGGGTACTGAAGTCTCCAGTTATAAGAGTGGATTCTATTTCTCCTTGCAGTTCTCAGTTTTTGCCTCACATAGTTTGACATTCTGTTGATAGGTTTATACACATTAAAGATTGATATGTCTTTTTGGAGAATTGACCCCTATATATGTAATGGCTCTCTTTAAAAAAAATTATTTAAATTCAATTTAATTAACATATACTGTATTATTAGTTTCAGAGGTAGAATTTAGTGATTCATCAGTTGCTTACAATACCCCGTGCTCATTACTTCAAGTGTCCTCCTTAATACCAATGACCCATTTATCTCTTCTCCCCACACCCTCCCTTCCAGCAACCTTGTTTGTTTCCTATAGTTAAGAGTCTCTTATGATTTGTCTCCCTCTCTGATTTCATCTTATTTTATTTTCCCCTCCCATCCCCTATGATCCTTTGTTTTGTTTCTTAAATTCCACATATGAGTGAAATCATATGATAATTTTCTTTCTCTGACTGACTTATTTCACTTACGATAATACCTTCTAGATCCATCCACGTCATTGCAGATGGCAAGATTTCATTTTTTTGATGGCTGAGTAATATTCCATTATATATATATATATCTCACATCTTCTTTATCAGTTCATCTGTTGATGGACATTTCGGCTCTTTCCATAGTTTCGCTACTGTGGACATTGCTGCTATAAACATTGGGGTGCAGTTGCCCCTTCAGATCACTAGGTTTGTATCCTTTGGGTAAATACCTAGTAGTGCAATTGCTGGGTCGTAGGGTAGCTCTATTTTTAACTTTTTGAGGAACCTTCATACTGTTTTCCAGAGTAGCTGCACCAGCTTGCATTCCCACCCACAGTGTAAGAGGGTTCCCCTTTCTCTGCATCCTCCGCCAACATTTGTTGCTTCCTGACTTGTTAATTTTAACCATTCTGACCAGTGTGAGGTGGCATCTTATTGTGGTTTTGATTTGTATTTCCCTGATGCCTAGTGATGTTGAGCATTTTTTCATGTGTCTGTTGGCCATTTGTATGTCTTCTTTGGAGAAATATCTGTTCTTGTCTTCTGCCCATTGCTTGACTGGATTTTTTGTTTTTTGGGTATTGAGTTTCATAAGGTCTTCATAGATTTTGGATACTAGCCCTTTATCTGATAAGACATTTGCCAATATCTTCTCCCATTCTGTAGGTTGTTTTTTAGTTTTGTTGGCTGTTTCCTTTGCTGTGCAGAAGCTTTTTATCTTGAAGAAGTCCCAATAGTTCATTTTTGCTTTTGTTTTCCTTGCCTTTAGAGATGTGTCTAGCAAACAGTTCCTGTGGCCAAGGTCAAAGAGGTTGCTGCTTATGTTCTCCTCTAGGATTTTGATGGATTCCTGTCTCACATTTAGGTCTTTCATCCATTTTGAGTTTGTTTTTGTGTATGGTGTAAAAAAGTGTTCCAGTTTCATTCTTCTACATGTAGCTGTCCAATTTTCCCAACATCATTTGTTGAAAAGACTGTCTTTTTCCATTGGACATTCTTTCCTGCTTTGTTGAAGATTAGTTGACCATAGAATTGAGGGTCCATTTCTGGGATAATTATTTTCTTTTAGCACTTGAAAAATATTGTGCCCCCTTCTCATGGCCTTCATGGCTTCTGGTGAGAAATCCACAGTCATCGAATTGCCCCCCCCCAGCCCCCTGTGGTTCATTTGTCTCAGACATGCTTATAAATGGAAGCATTTTTATGGTGACTGTTTTAAAATCTTTCTCAGATAATACTACAATCTCTATTATATTGGTGTATGTGTTTATTGGTTGTCTTTTTTCATTCAAATTGTTTTCTTAGTTCTTGGTATATTGAGAGATTTTTCAGCTGAAACTTGGACATTTTGGGTGTTATGAGACTCTGATTCTTATTTAAACCTTCTGTTTTACCTTTTATTTTTTTAAGTTACTGTTCTAGCAGAGGAAGGGCACCTTGCTACGGCCAGGTGAGAATAGATATCTGGGTCCCTCACTTGACCTCCAATGACACCTAAGTGGGACTCTTCTTTACTGCTGGACAGGGGGTGGAGTTTCTGGCTCCTCACTAGGCCTCCACTGAAATCTCCTGGCTGGCAGGGGTAAGAGCACCTTGTGCCTACTCCATGTGGCCTCCACTGACAATAGGGAAGGGAGGTGTGGTGGTTTCATTACAGGTGGGTGACAGTGAGTCCTGACTTTTCACTAAGTTTCACTAAGGTGGGGGGACACTTCCTAATTTCCATGTGGACGTGAAGTCCAATTCCCCATTGGTCTCCACCTACACCTTGAGGGAAGGTATTTGTCACTGCCCAGTGTAGGGTGAAATTCCTGGCTGCCTTCTTGACCTTTGTGACAGTTCATGCTGGGACATTGGTGTGTCTTTTTACAGCCTAATGAAGTGGTGAAAAGTAACTCCCTTTTCAGACTCTGCTGGCAGAGATAGGGTGGGGCCACATTTTTTTCTGTGGCATCTGGCTCGAGTAGGGCAGTGATTGTCTGCAAGTTTTGTGTCTTGCTTGGCTTGCTTTTCCTGGTTCTTTGGCCAAAGAGAGAAGGCTTTTGTCGGGAGTTTGTCTGTCTTCTGGTCTGTTTGCCACTACCTTCAGCTCCAAGTCTGGTATATGTGAGGCAAAAAATAAGCCCAGGGAACTCAGCACTCTGTTGTCCCTGGTTCCCTAGGTTCTTATCTCATCTGCCTTCTTCTACCTGTCAGAGTCTTTTTATGTTTGTTTATATAATCTGTCCAGGGCTTTTAGTTGTACATAGTGGAAGGCTTAGGAAAAACTATATCTACTCCTCTTCACACAAATAGAAATTTAGCCCTCCTTCTGAGCCTCACAAAAGTTTTCTATTATCTAAACTGGAGACTGGGATGAAAGGTAGCTTTTATAACTTTTTAATTTAATTTTTTATACTTTATTAGTGAAAATATATTTAACACTTAATATTAAGATTTAAAGCCAGGAACTATGCAAGCTGTTTTACAAATATCATCTCATTTAACCCTCACTGTCACCCTTTGTGTGGGCATTGCTATAACCCCAAATTTACAGATCAGGAAACTGGGGCTTGGCAAGCAGTTTACCAAGGGTCACATGGATGGTGAGTGCAGGCCTGGGTTTTGAACTTGCACCTGATTTCAAAGATTCTACCGAGATGCTAACTGCCAAGTTTTTCTTTCTGGGAGGCCTGGCAGGCTATTGGCTTATTGATGGGTTGTTGACTGTAGGAGTTATGTGGTTTGGCCAGAATCTTACTTGCTGTGGTTGTTGGTGCCTTTTAGGACTCTCACTGACCCAGGAGGGTACTTGGGGACAATTCTTACAGTCAAGGAATAAGCCCAGGACCTCAGGGCCATCTCTCCCTTTTTCTAGTTTTTTTTTTTTTTAAAGGTTTTATTTATTTATCTGAGAGAGAGAATGGGAGACAGAGAGCATGAGAGGGGGAGGGTCAGTGGGAGAAGCCGACTCCCTGCTGAGCAGGGAGCCCGATGCGGGACTCGATCTCAGGACTCTAGGATCATGACCTGAGCCGAAGGCAGTCGCTTAACCAACTGAGCCACCCAGGCGCCCCCTTTTTCTAGTTTTTAAGCCAAGACAAGTCCTTTCCTTTACAAGGGGCTCAAACTATCTGCCTGCTTTATAAGAACTTGGATTTGTTTAAAAGTTTGATCAGGTCACTTGAACTCGTACCTGACTTTGTTTGTACCCCTGAGTCTCTAGACTAGAAAAGAAAATCTTCCTCAGTCCGAGGAGCTCTGTCATTATGCCCGTGAATGCCCGTAAAAGGAAATTTTTCCCTGTCATAAGCTTGCTAGGTTTTTTAGCTCAGGAGGCCTGGTTTAAAAACAAACATCTAACATTTATCTTGGACCTTAACCAACTCCACCAATCTGACATTCTCTTTAAAGTGCAGTTGTAACTCCAAAGTATGTGGTGAAGAAAAAAAGGAACATCCTTCATATGTCACATCTCTGTTCCTGGCTGGAACTGAAAGCCCACTTTTAATGCTGTTGCCTGTGTGGGCCTGCTTCCACTGGGGAAGCAGCTTGGATTGCAGGGAAGGTAACGGCTGAGTAGCAAAGAGATAGAGTTCAGAATTTAGAGGTCTAGGGAATTTAGTCATATGCAAACAAACACGTGGGGGCTCCCTGGTTCCCACACCCACATTTTAGAAACTGTGATGAACCCACAGGCAGAAAGAAAGTGTCTAGCTTGAAAGGATCAAAGGCTTTGGAATCAGAGACATGTTAGGTCAGTCTCAGCTTCTCCACTTGTATTTGGGTGTCATTGGAAAAATTTCTTAACCCCTTTGAGCTTTAACTTCCTCAGTTGTGAAAGTGGGGAAAGCAACACTCAGACTCTCAGGGTTACTGTTGTGAGGATTATATTAGATATTACAAGGAAAATGGCCAGAACATAGTAAGCACTCTATAAACATTCACAACTCATGACATGATCAAAATACAGCTTTTTATTTTCCCTTTAAAATTATTCAGTTGGTGCAGTCTTCCATTACTTTAGAAGGAAATGCCTAGCAGGTACATTTTACCAACACATGAAGTCCATAACAGCCTCAATTCAGAAACTGCAATGTCAGGCAAAGACAATAATCATTCTGAACCAGATTTAGTGTTAAGTCTCCTACCCTCTTTTGGCTCAAGTGAGCCTCAGGTAAGATTCCCCCTGTAGCTGGCACTGGGAGGGAAGTAGGGGATGTGCTTGGTTCTTTATTTTTCCAGCCCTTTCTTTTCATCTTCCTTCCTTAACTCCTGGTTGGTTTCTGTTCTCACCAATGGATGGGAAGGTGGGGGACAGTGGTGAGAAAAGCAGGGAAGGATGTAGGAAAGGTCCTTGTTGTCTGGAAAGGTCCCAAAATGGCTCTGTGCTTGGGGTGTGTAGAGCACTCTCTACTTGTGGGCACTTTGGTGGGTTCTTCCACATTCCCAACACCACTCCCTTCTGCAGACCCCTTGACCCAGTGGCTGTGTTTTTAATCTACAGGGGCCATAAAAAAGGAAACCTAGACAATATTATTTTCTTTTTCTTAAAATATTGAATCTTTCCAATTACCTCTTTGGGGGTATCTTAAAAGCATAGGCTTATTCGGTGAAAATCAAAACCATAAATTGAGGCAAAACATCAGCATAAAGTAATGGATGAAAAAGGAAAATGCTATGTTAAAATAATCATACCCACTGTAATTTTGCACATTGCACTGCAAATGAGGGATAACACCCTGAGGGTATTATGTGATGTCACTGAACATGCCATGAACTGTAAGGTAATATTTGTTATGTCTATTTGCCTATGTGTCCATACTTAAGGTCTCATGTAGGTGGTTGCTTTCAACTCCTACAGACCTCTGAATTGATCTCTAGCCTCTTGATGCTGGGGACCTCTTCCAGTTAGGTGAAAACTCTTGACAGAATTTATGAGACCCCAACCTGCCTCTTTCTCTCCGGGACTAATATCTCAATACGTGGGCCACGTGATGCACACTTGCCCTGACAGACTGTGGGGAAGAGGTTTGATTTCCATGCAACTCCCTCTGATGTCACCTACATGGCAACATAGGAGGCTCCTGATTTTCTCCCACAGATGTACTGAATAGACAATTACACATGGATTAATTACCTCTGAAAGAAATCCAGAAACACCTCAGGTGCCTGAGACAATACAGACATTAAAATGGGTAAGAAAGTCTGAGACATACTCTCACCATAAACTTCGCTCCCAGCACAGTGCTTATAATCAGGATACAACCCCCAACTCCCAGTTGTTCCCTGAGGAGTGAAGGCTTTGTATCGCACACCTAGCACTCCAACTTTTTGAAGCTGTCACCCAAGGTATGGGCCCCAAATTACTTCTGAGAGCCAGCGGGTCTTGCATTCAGAAGTCCTGCAGGACTATAGTAAACAGAGAGGAAGTTGTTAAATGGGCAAACAAGCACTCCCTGTGGTTATCCCTTCAGACACAGTGCAGTGTCAGAAGACAAAAATGCCCATCTCCCAAATTTTTCCTGGAAAAGGCTTGACTATATATTTTCCCAGCTGCTGCCTAAGGGTCCAGCTTCTAATCAGTCTGCATCTGGGTGTTGACTGAGATCCTTGCAGGAGACTTGAAGGGTTGGTGGGCACTTCCCCTGCTGTCTCCCTCTGTCCCACTACAACAATAAAACCAGACCTCTAGCTTCTACCTGGAAGGAGCTTGTCCACACATCTAACACCCCAGATTTTGAGGCTGTCACCTGAGGGATAAGCCTTCATCCCTAACCACCTAGCTGTGATAGTCCATGAAGCTCAATATTCACGAGTCCCAAATACAATATTAAACAACAACAACAAAAACAGTTTTCAAGTGGGTGTGCAAGGACTTCCTGCAGCTACCCACCTCCTACCCCCTGGTTCAGCGTGGATGAAGCAAACAAAAATGCCCATCTCATAGTCTCTCTATGGAAGGAGTATGACTACATACTTTCTCAGCTGCTGACTGAGGTTCTGGCTTCTAATCAGTCTGCACCTGGGAGCTGACTAGGATCCTCCTGGGTGCCAGAATGTGTGTATGCTCCTCACCATCTTCCCCCAGCTCACTCCAACAGTAAAAACAAATCTCCAGATTATTTCCGGAGGGAGCTTGTCAACATATCTAGCACCCCAACTACTATAGCTGTTGTCCAAGGGACTGGATCTCAAATCACCTAGCTCTGAGAGTCAATGGGGCTTGGTATTTTAAAAAAGTCCCCTGGGGCCACACAAAACAAAGAAGTGGTTCTATTTAGGCACATAAGAATTCCCAGTGACTATTACCTCTGGCTCAGCACAGAGAGAACAGGCAAAAACACCCAGCTCCCAATTTCTCCCTGATAGAGACTAGACTGCATATCTAACATTCTGATTTTTCTTTCCAGCTGCTGCCTGAAAATTGGGTTTCCAATTAAACCACATGCGGATCTGAAGGGGCAAGTAATTATTAGTCCTCTGGGAGTCTGAACAGGTGTATGGGCACTTCCCAAACTTTTGGGACATGCACATCTACTGGGACTAAGAACAAAGTTAGTGGGTTGGGCACTCACAAAAGTTTGGAGGCAACCAGGAGCTCAGGCATGGCTGATTGATGAGGTTCATCTCCCACATGAGACTAATCTATCAAGATTGAGAAAGGTGGCTGTTTTATCTAATGCACAAAAACTAACACAGAGAGTCAAGGAAAATGAATAAACAGGGGAATATGTTTCAAACAAAGGAGCAAAATCAATCTCCAGAAACTGATCTTAATGAAATGGGAATAAGTGATTTGCTCTACAAATTAATGGAAGTAAAGATGCTCACTGAAGTAAGGAGAATAATGCATTAACTAAGTGAGAATTTCAACAGAGACAAAAAATACTGAAATATACCAAACAGAAACCATAGAAATGAATACAATAACTGCACTGAAAAATTCAGTAGAAGGGTTCACAGCACACTGGATTGAGTGGAAGAAAAGATCAGTGAACTAGAAGACAGTGCAATGGCTATCATCCAATCAGAGGAGCAAAAAGAAAAATGAAAAAAAGAGCGAAGATGGGCACCTGGGTGGCTCAGTTGGTTAAGCGACTGCCTTCGGCTCAGGTCATGATCCTGGAGTCCCGGGATCGAGTTGCTCATCAGGCTCCCTGCTCAGCAGGGTGTCTGCTTCTCCCTCTGACCCTCACCCCTCTCATGCTCTCTCTGTCTCATTCTCTCTCTCAAATAAATAAATTAAATCTTTAAAAAAAAAAAGAAAAAAGGAGCGTGATAGCTTAAAGGACTTAAGGACACCATCAAGCAAATGAGTATATACTTTAAAGATGTCTTAGGAGAAGAGAGAGAGAGAAGAAGAAATCTTATTCAAAGATATAATGGTTGAAAACTTCCCTATGCTGGGGAAAGAAAACAGGCATCTGGATTCAGGAAGCCTAAAGAATACTAAAGAGGATGAATTAAAGAGATCCACACTAAGACATATTACAATTAAATTGTCAAAAGTTAAAGACAAAGAGAGAATTTTAAAAGCAGCAAGAGAGGGGTGCCTGGGTGGCTCAGTCAGTTAAGCATCCACCTTCGGCTCAGGTCATGCTCTCAGGGTCCTGGGATTGAGCCCCACATCAGGGTCCCTGCTCAGTGGGGAGTCTGCTTCTCCCTCTCTCTCTTCTCCTCTCCCCCACTTGTGTTCTCTCTCTCAAATAAATAAATAAAATCTTTAAACACAATAAAAAAAAGCAGCAAGAGAGAAGCAAATTGGTACACAAAAGAACCCCCATAAGACAATGAGCAGATTTTTTGGTAGAGACCTTGCAGGTCGGAAAGAAGTGGTATGATATATTTAAGGTTCTGACAGAAAAAAATTGCCAATCAAGAATACTCTACATAGCAAAATTGTCCTTCAGAATTGAAAGAAAAAGGGTTTCCCAGGCAAACAGAAGCTGACAGAGTTCATTGCCTTACAATAAATGTTGAGGGGACTTCTTTAAGTTAAAACAAAAAGATGCTAATTAGTAACATGAAAATATATGAAAATATAAAACTCAAATACAGATGTTTTATATAAGACTTATGGTAACTACAGATGAAATCTGTAGTAGATACAAAAAAGATAAAGAGAAGGAAATCAAAGCATATCATCACAGAAAATCATTAAGCCACAAATGAAGAGAACAAGATAGAAACAAAGGAATTACAAAGCAGCCAGAAAACAATGAACAACATGGCAAAAGTAAGTACATGCCAATCAATAGTTACTTTAAATGTAAATGGATTAATTCTCCAAAAAAAAAAAAAGACAGAGAGTAACTGAATGGATAAAAAAACAGGGCTAACTGTATTCTGCCTACAGGAGACTCACTTCAGCTTTAAGGGCACATATAGACTGAAAGGATGTTAAAAAGTTATTTCATACAAATGGAAACCACAAGAGAGCAGGGATAGCTGTACTTATACAAGTAGACTTTAAATCAGAAACTGTCAAAAGAGTCAAAGAAAGTCATTATATACTGATAAAGGGGTCAATTAATCAAGTGAACATAAAAATTGTAAATATTTATGCATCAGACATTGGAGTACTTAAATATACAGAGCAAATATTAACAGATCTGAAGGGAGAAACATACAGCAATACAATTATAGGAGGGGCTTCAATACCCCCTTTCAACAGTGGATAGATCATCCACACATGGGTTGAAAGAACAAATAGTATTAAAATTTCTATACTATCCAAAGTGATCCACACATTTAAGGTAATCCTTATCAAAGTACCAACAGCATTTTTCACAGAGCTAGAAGAAAGAATCCTAAAATTTGTATGGAATCACAAAAGACCCTGAATAGCTAAAGCAACCTTGAAAAAGAAAAGCCAAGCTGGAGACATCACAATTCCAGACTTCAAGTTATATTACAAAGCTGTAGTGATGAAAAGAGTATGGGACTGGCACAAAAATAGACACAGAGATCAATAGAACAGAATAGAAAACCCAGAAATGAACCCACAATTATATGGCCAATTAATCTTCAACAAAGCAGGAAAGATAGCCAATGAGAAAAAGACGTCTCTTCAACAAATGTTGTTGGGAAAACTGGACAGCAACATGCAAAAGAATGAAACTGGACCACATTCTCACACCATATGCAAAAATAAATTCAAAATGGATTAAAGCCCTAAATGTGAGACCTGAAACCATACAAATTGTAGAGGAGGACACAGGTGGTAACCACTCTGACATCGACTATAGCAACGTCTTTCTAGTATGTCTCCTAAGGCAAGGGAAACAAAAGCAAAAACAAACTATTGGGACTTCATCAAAATCAAAAGCTTCTGCACAGCAAAGGAAACAATCAACAAAACTAAAAGGCAACCTACAGAATGGGAGAAGATATTTGCAAATGACATATCTGATAAAGGGTTAATATCCAAAACATATAAAGAACTTATAAAACTCAACACCCCCCAAAATGCCATATGATTTCACTCCTATATGGAATTTAAGAAACAAATAAATGAGCAAAGGGAAAAAAAGAGAGAGGCAAACCAAGAAACAGACTCAACTACAGAGAACAAACTAATGGTTATAAAGGGAGGTGCATGGAGGGGATGGGTTAAATAGTGATGGGGAGCAAGGAGGGCATTTGTGATGAGCATGGGGTGTTGTATGGAAGTATTGAAGTGCACTAAATTGTACACCTGAAACTAATATTACACTGTGTGTTAGCTAATTGGAATTTAAATAAAAACTTAAAAAAACTCAATGGATAGATATAAAATCAATAAGGAAACATTGGATTTAAACTACATGTTAGAGAAGATGGACTTAACATACAGAACATCCCATCCAATGGCAGTAAAATGCACATTCTTCTCAAGCACACGTGGAACATTCTCCAGGAATAGATCATGTGACTACATTTACCTAAGCCACAGGCATTTTTACTCTCTTAGGAGTGACTCAATACCAGGTCTCTTTATCTTCTTCTAGTAGCAGGAAACACTGCACATTTTGTGAGCAATCCCCTAGAAGCCCCATCTCACTAGCCTTGAGGTTGAAATGTGACCCCAAATGTGAGAGGGGTGAGATAGTTCAGCCTCAGCTCTCTCCATAGAACTTTCTTCCTCCATCTTTTGTCACAATTCCCTGTTCCTTTTTTTTTTTTTAAGATTTTATTTATTTGTGAGAGAGACAATGAGAGACAGAGAGCATGAGAGGGAGGAGGGTCAGAGGGAGAAGCAGACTCCCTGCTGAGCAGGGAGCCCGATGTGGGACTTGATCCCGGGACTCCAGGATCATGACCTGAGCCGAAGGCAGTCGCTTAACCAACTGAGCCACCCAGGCGCCCCCCTGTTCCTTTTCTATAGCATTCATCTGCCCAAGGGCCCCAGAGTGGTGCAATTTGTTCTGGAACATTAACTGTGTGAGGTCCACACATCAGGATTAGTCTTACACTCACAGTGGTACTAGTATTTATTATATGGATTCTTCTGCTAAAACTTTAATTTTAGCATCCCTTTACACATTTAATAGGCCCAGAATTTAAATCCTTTTAATTTTAGTTACATTCCTTCCCTGACAAATCCTGGCTGATTTCTTCCCTCTTTGTCCTCCTGACAAATGGACTGGGTATGGTTGCCCCATATGCCCCTCTTGGAAGTTTACCTTATTCCCACACTTCCCCCACCTCAGTTTTAGATAAATGGTCCCAAATGAATAGTACTGGTCTCCAGTGTTAAACTCCAGATTCAGTAGGGGGTTCTTACAGATGGAGACTCAGGTCTAAGTGACCATTCACCATGGCCATGGGTGGGAATGGAAGGAAGGATATGGACATGAACAAAGGAGAGCATGAGCTCTGGTGTGTTGGAGTCGCTCACACCCTTCAGCATGATTGGTAGATAGTGACCAGGGCTCAGCACTGGTGCCTCTGCCGTGGGAGAGCCTCAGCACAGAGGACAGTGAGGTATCTGGTATCAGGCTCAGTTCAGAATTGATATCTATTGCAATTGGGAAGACTGAATGGTAATGTTGAAGTCTCCCCTCAAGGCTGCTGGCTCCCTTAGCTTCCCCCAACATCCTGGAGCTTCTTAGGCTCATTTTTTGTCTAGGTTCTCTTCCTTCCCACCTCTCTTCTTACCTCATGCCCTCTTGGTGAAGAACTTTGGTGAGGACCATGTGGGGAGAGGAAGGAAGGGGGGGCAAAAGGAGTGGGCATGGTGCCCTTTTCACACTGCCCACTGAAGCTGTTGGATATGACCCTGGCCAGTTGGGATTCCTTCCTTCCTAGCTCAGGATCTCTCCAGTAGTGAGAGTCAGCTGCAGTCTGAGCTCTGAGCTGGCACAGAGAGGAGCCCTGCCTGACCTTCCCATTTGGCTGATGCCCTGTATATTGGCTCAAATGAAGCACACACCTATTTCTTATGCTGGAGCTCAAGCCAAGTGGCCTCATCTCCCCTGCAGCCTCCCCTTGGCTCCAGCTGATGATTTGTGGCTGCCCATTAACTCTGTTCAAATGGCTGAGCTCTTAGGAACATCTGCTCTGTGGTAGAGCAAGCTGTGATGTTTGCAGTGACATATAGTCAGACTCATCTGGGGAGAGAGTAGGCTCACAGAGGGCACAGAGGGACAGACTCCTGGACTTCTGCTGCCTGGGGAAGGCCAGGCTCCCTATCAGCTCATCAGAGAGCAAACAGACCTTTTTTTCCCCCCCTATTTTTTTGACTTTTTATTGTTATGTTAATCACCATACATTACATCATTAGTTTTTTTTTAATTTTATTATGTTATGTTAGTCACAATACACTACATCATTAGTTTTTGATGTAGTGTTCCATGATTCATTGTTTGTGCATAACACCCAGTGCTTATGCAGAACGTGCCCTCTTTAATACCTATCACCAGGCTAACCCATCCTCCCACCCCCCCTCCCCTCTAGAACCCTCAGTTTGTTTCTCAGAGTCCATCATCTCTCATGGTTCGTCTCCCCCTCTGATTTCCCCCCCTTCATTCTTCCCCTCCTACTATCTTCTTCTTCTTCTTTTTTTCTTAAGATATATTGCATTATTTGTTTCAGAGGTACAGATCTGAGATTCAACAGTCTTGCACAATTCACAGCGCTCACCATAGCACATACCCTCCCCAATGTCTATCACCCAGCCACCCCATCCCTCCCACCCCACCTCCCACTCCAGCAACCCTCAGTCTGTTTCCTGAGATTAAGAATTCCTCATATCAGTGAGCAGACCTTTTTCTTACCTCCAGCCATTGCCCCCAAGTGCAGCAGGGTCCTGGGGCTCTGCCTGGCCCCCTTGCCTCTAGAAACTACCATCTTATTCTGGCTCTGATGGAGGGAGAGAAGATCATAAGTCTAGACCAGTGGTTCTTAAACCTGGATGACTTTTAAAACACAGATTGCTGCCCACCCCCCCGCCCCCAGAACTTCTGATTCAATAGGTTGAGAGTGGAGGCCAATAACTTGCATTTCTAACAGGTTCTCAGGTGATGCTGATGCTGTTGGTCTGGGAGCCCCATTTTGACAACCACTGGTTTTGACCAGTCCTGGAATGGGACACCTCTCTGGGAGGGTTAGAGGGGTACCAGGTCCCAGGGCTGAGGTGGAGGGTTGATTGGCTCTAGGCTGGGCCAGTGAAAGATTGGGTGAGAAAACTTTCAGATGCTGAGTTCTAAGCAGATTGCTGGGACTCAGTTTGCCAAATACCAAGTTGTTGTGGAGTGTAGATCTCTCAAGGTTCAAAGTGGGCCTGAGGCAAATTTCCTTGTTTCTTTAATCATCCCCAGATCAGTCTCAGAACCCAAATACCAGAATCTGGTAGAGAGCCTGTTGACTTGGTATATGGGCACACATATGGCCACAACTGCTCTTGCTCTCTGGGTCTCTGTTGATGAGTGTGGTCTGCTCAGTGAGTGGTGTGGGAAGAGTCTTGCATTGCAGAGGTTGAATCATCTGATGAAAGGACTGTCTTCTGAGGAGACCAAGGGACCCCAACATTGACTTCCCAACTTTGCTCACTGAGGACCCTACCTTTGGACATCTCCCTATCTCCTACCCATTCGGCTCCGGAATGAATGGAGGTCCTGCTGAAGCTCTGCTGCATGTGTGAATGTTCAGATCACTAGCTCTTAGGAGGCCCACGTGGTCTTTTTTCCTGTTCAGCAAAATGCAGGGTGCAGTTCAGGCTGAGCTCTGAGCAAAGATGCTGTGATCTGAGGTGTCAGTGCTCATGTGGAGGGGAAGAGATGACTCATCTTTCAGCAGTGCCAGAGGAGCAGGGGAAGTTGAGGGTGAGGGGCACGGACAGTGAGTCAGCTCCCCCAAACCGCAATGGCACACAGATGCTGGCCCTATATGAGATGGACATCTTGAAGAGTGACACTCTGCTCTGAAATCCATCCCTTGCAAGCTTCCCAGCCCAGCAGCTTGGGGAAGGCCGCGTGAGGACACCTCTCTCCTCACAGACACTCCCTTGCCTGCTCTTCCCATCGCCTTCTCTCCCTACCCAGCCTAGTTTGGCTTTGCTAATTCTTCCCTCCTGCCACCACTTATTGGATGTGGGGTTTGTGGCCCAGTGTGGAGAGTCACAGAGGTGGCATATGGGGAGAAGGGGGGCTGTAATGTCCAGTTCTGTGTGTTTGCCTTTTGGTATAGCAGAGCAAGAGAAACTTCAGAGGAGAAAATGGAGATACAGGAGTTAACCACTTGCCCAAGGTAGCTATTAGTTGGCAGAACTGGAATTTGGTTCTAGGAACCCATGGTCCCGAGCCTGGAATCCATTTCCTCTACCTCTCAGTTGTCCTCTTCTGAGCCTTCCTCTAAGGCTGTCCTTGGAGTCACTGGTGTGTGTGGGGATAACAGGAGGCCAGGATGTCTTTGCATATTATTTACCTGCACCTGCCCAGATGTTTAAAGACATCTCTCTCTAGATATGTGTCAGGTGGGGTTTAATCAGGGAAGCAGATCCACTATGAGTTATGGGAGAAGAGATTTCTTTTTCTTTTTCTCCAAATTTTTATCTAAATTCCAGGTAGTTAACATATTAGTTTCAGGTGTAGAATTTAGTGATTCATCACTTACCTGTAACACCCAGTGCTCATCACAACAAGTGCCCTCCTTAATACCCATCACCCATTTAACCCATCTCCCAGCCCTCCTACCTGCTTTCACTGACTACAACCCCTTACACCAGAGAGGAGAAGGAGATGAAAATCTTAGGGGTTCTAAAATACTCTTTGGGAAAACTCTGCCTGCTACTGAAATCAACTGGTTTGCCTTAAAAGTCCCCTGCAGGGACTTTGCCCTGAGCCCTATAACTTGGGGGACCAAAAGCTCCAGTTTGCCCCAGTTCTGATTTACATCTGTTGTCCCAGCATAATTATTAATAATGCCTCCTTGTGTTCTAAAGAGTACACTGGTTTGGATGACAAATTTTACCCAGTTACTTGGCCTTTAACTCAACCTCAGTTTGCACTTGCAGATGAGGAGGTGGTGAGTCGAGGGCAGAGGAAGTGGGACTGCTGGGGTTCCCTGTAGCCCCTTACTTCCTACCCTTGCCTTCCAGTCATGCACAGGTTGCCTTGGGGGTGAGGTAACTGGGCTGCCACATGGAGTCCTGTAGCCAGCACTGGGGAGAAAAACAGACTAAACTTCCCCTTGTCCCAGTGCTTCCCAGGAATTTCAGGAAAATACCTGCCATGTATTCCTGTTCTTCCTACTCCTCCCCCCACCCTCCTCCTCCCTCCCCACAATGCCCAGGTCTGGGGTCTGATCTGCTGAGGGAAGCACGGCTAAGCCTCCCGTGGCTCAGTGCCTGCCGGCAACCTCAGCTTTTCCTTATGCTTATGGACTGTGCTACCCAAGGTCTGAAGTTGTTCTTCCGTCTCCGGCCATTTTTGAGCATGTAGCTGTGGACGAAGGAAATGCCTAGAGGGGGTGGGTACTGTGGATACTTGGGGTGTCTCAAGTAATCCTCTGAACTGCAGGGGACAGGGCTCTTTCCAGGAGGGGTCACATTTTCCCTGGCTGTCTTTGGTGCCTAAAGCCCTCAGAGCACAGATGTTTTGGTAAAGTCCCCCTGAGGAGGTGGAGCATGGCCAGTGGCTTCTCTGAAGGGGAATGAACTGAGAGCGGTTTCTCTCTCTGGACAGTTCCTCCTCCCCACCCCCCACTTTGGCAGCTCAGGCACGTAGGCTTTATGCAAAGTATAATGTTCTATAGTGGCAGCCGCCCAGGCTCTGAAACCAGACAGAACCCAGGTTTGCGTCTGAGCTCCATCCTACCTGTGTGATCTTACGTCAATTACTTAGCTTCTCTGAGTCAGAGGGGCTCTTCTTCACATAATAGGGAGAATAATAATCGCCTCAAAGGTTGGCATTCAGATTAGATCATAAATGAAGGCTCTGCTGAGTGCCTTGCACACGGATGGGTTCCCCTCTCCTCTGTGCAGCTCAAGACCATTTACTTAATTCAGCTTCAGTTCAGCAGGGCTGTACCGAGCTAGACATAGCTTCACCTGACACTTTCTTGGAGAACTGTGGTTTGATTAAGTCAGTGGTTAATTGAAATTCAAGACTTTCAACGTCTATTTCTTTCAGGTCACCAGTTTACTATATTCACTATAGTGAATGGAATAAATGAAGAAATCACTAGCTTTGTTAAAGGTGATATGTGCCGTGGGGAAACAATTAAGATGAATTTTAGCATCAAATCTGCCCTCACAAGCTTTCCCGATCAAGTAGGAGAAAACATTCCTCTAGCTGTTGTAGAAATTATGAAGGTTGGGCCCAAATAACCCATTGATTCAAGAGGAGACAGCTCAGGCTTTGTTTGAGGAAAGGAGGTGGAGATGGGGCCTTGGGCAAGTGACTTAAGCTCTCTGAGCTCACCCTCCTCCTCTATAAAACTGAGACCACACTACTTACCACCCAGGACGATTAGGAATAATGAGACATTTATATAAATCCATCAACAAGGCGCCTGACATAAGTAATCACACAGTAGCCACTCCTGATGCTAGTGTTTCTTCTCAACCTGCCCCAAATGTAGCTCTGCTGTTCTACTCAGCATCCTCCACACACTTCCTGCTCATTTCCACTCTGCACCCCTCTAGGTTACTTTTTGTCCTCTGAAATGCTTTCCATCCACCCTTTTCTCTGGTCCAAGTGCTTAAGACCCTACTGGAGTCCCATCTCTCCATGGAGACTTCCTGAGTTCTCTGTCTGTCC
This sequence comes from Mirounga angustirostris, assembly GCF_029215605.1. Classification (NCBI taxonomy): domain Eukaryota; kingdom Metazoa; phylum Chordata; class Mammalia; order Carnivora; family Phocidae; genus Mirounga; species Mirounga angustirostris. The sequence continues at coordinate 84,463,222 of NW_026991721.1, read as the reverse complement.
TCTTGAGTTCCTTCCTCCCCTTGGCATTGATTTGGGTTGACGTGTGCCTTCCCAAGGGCAGACATGGTCTTATGTCTCTGAAGATGGTTGGATGCTTGTAGACAGGAAGTCTTTCTTTTTCACCCCTTCTGAGTACAAATGTTGGGTCATGCATGCAGTGGTATCTGATGACAACTTACAGAAAGTCAGATGCATCCTTCTCCTTAGTATCGAGTTTTTGTGGGAACACAAACTTGAGAACAGTGGAGTGTTTACTCCACGGATTACTCTATTTCCCAACAATACCCTCAAGATTGCATCTGTTCTACCCTCTGGCCTCATTTCCCGACATGGAATTCTGGGCTTGCAGAAACCCAAAGGAAGAAGTGACCTCAGGGTAGGAGGAGGCTGCAGAAGGCTGCATTGCAGCTGAGGTAGGAGCCTGATGCCAGAAGTATGAGCATGCTTCCCAGAGGAACTATTGGTCCCAGGACAAAGACTGGTGGCCACCTCAGCCTTCTTTGCCATTTAAGCCTGGTATTTACAAGTAACCCTTTCCTAGCCAAGAACAAATAAGTGTTGGCTTGGGAGGGGTGGCGTTTGTAAGTGTGTGTGAGTGTGTGTGTGCATAGAGAGGGTTGGAGGGGAGGGGAAGAAGTGGCGCTAAAACTTCATCCAGGTTGAACCCCTACATTGGGATATGCTCAAGAAGCCAGATATGGGAACTGCATGAACATCTGTTTTTAGCTATTGCATTCTTTCTTCAAACTAAAGTTTACTTAGAAGTTCGTATATAAAACAAACCAAGGAGGAGCTGTCCTGGGGCAATGCTAGGGTGGGAAGAGAGACCATGGAAGCTTCACCAAGTACACTGTCAAATTACTGGTATCCCAAACCTCATTCTTCTTGCCAAAAAAAAAAAAAAAAAAAAGAAGTGATATTAGTGTCTTTTTCACTCTTAGAACGTGCCTAGCATGGGTAGGACCTGACCTTCAGTGCTCATTTAAATTTCATGGCTATGCAACTGAAGGTGATTTTTTTTTTAAAGATTTTATTTATTTATTTGACAGAGAGAGATAGTGAGAGCAGGAACACAAGTAGGGGGAGCGGGAGAGGGAGAAGCAGACTCCCGCTGAGCAGGGAGTCTGATGCGGAGCTCAATCCCAGGACTCTGGGATCATGCATGACCTGAGCTGAAGGCAAACGCTTAACGACTGAGCCACCCAGGCATCCCTGAAGGTGATTTTTTTTTTAAAGATTTTATTTATTCATTTGAGATACAGAGATACAGAGAGAGAGAGAGAGAGAGAGCATGAACGGAGGTGGGGGGAGGCAGAGGGAGAGGGAGAAGCAGGCTCCCCGCTGAGCCAGGAGCCCGATGTGGGGCTCAATCCCAGGACCTTGGAATCATGACCTGAGCCGAAGGCAGACGCTTAACCATCTGAGCCACCCAGGCGCCCCTGAAGGTGATGTTTTAAAAAAGATTTTTATTTACTTATTTTGAGAGAGAGATAAAGAGGGGCAGAGGGAGAGGGAATCTCAAGCAGGCACCCTGACTCAGGGCTCGATCTCATGACCCCGAGATGACGACCTGGGACAAAACCACGAGTTGGATGCTCAAGCCACTGTGCCACCCAGGTGCCCCTGAAGATGATATTTTTGCTTAAGACACCTGCTTTCCTTTCTGCTCCACCGTTGTGATTTGATCATGATGTCAGATAGATAGGAGGTTCTGCAGACTCAGGGAAGTGACAGTTTTAAGTGAGCTGTGTACTTAATAGGTTGTTTTTGTCTAGGGGTGGAGGCAGTAGGATGCCCCCAAGAGGGGCTTTTCTGTGTAGCACAGTGTGTGAGGTGGGTGTCTGTGTGAGGCCTGGGTGGAGAGTGAGGCCCGAGGCTGGGGGTGTGCACGTCCTGCTGTGTGTGGTCTTTCTAGCCTTGCAGGGCACGGGAGGCTCTGGTTTGGATGTCACTCCCAGCGTTGGAGGCATTTGGGTTGCTTCCAGCAGAGCTGGTTGGTGTTGAAGGCCATGGATGATGGCTGTGGGAATGGCACCAGCCTGCCTGGCCTCTGAGGTAGCCAGTTTCCTCCGTATCCTTGGGAGTAGGCTGTGGTGTCACAAACTGTGTGGGAAAAGAGGGCTGTCCAGGGGTGGAGGATGGGACAGCATGGCGTGTAGCCTGGGAGGGGCTGGAGAGGGAAGGCAGGAGCGGGAGTCTTGGGGGATTAAGGAGAAAAGGGCTTGAAAACTGGGATAGCGCATTTCTCCAGCACTTGGCTCTCTTTATCTCCTAAAATTAAAGCCAGGCCTCCACTGGAAGGTTCCACTTGAGATTCTGCTGGGAAATTAAAAAGATTCTGGAGGAGTGGGTGGTGAGTTGGATTTTTCTACCTCAGTTGATAGTATATATTTTGGGGCACACAACACAGTATTTTGTTTTTTATTCATTCATCAATTGGTTATTGAGTACTTATTATGTTCCAAACCCTGGCTTAGGGGCCAGGTAAACTAGAAGTCATGATCCCTGCTCTTAAGAGAGCACAGTCTAGTGAAGAATGCAGACAGATAAATAGATGATGCTGTGTCATATTATTCATCTTGGAGAATATAAATAGTATATTATATATGTATTAGTGTATAATACAGTGCTAACATTATTAATAAACTAATAATAACATATTATTAGTATTTAATATAATTTTTATATATACAGCATATAACTATATATAGTAAATCAAAAGTATAAGTATACACATATACATATACATACATACATGCTATTATGTGTGTACATATTTATAAGCATACTATATACTGTGTAGTGTATATATATACATATACTATGGTTATAGTGTATTTGGATATAAATGTGTATGTACATTGTATACATACACACACAAGTACTTTGCCTTTGCCCTTCACCTCTACTAACTCAGCAATCCCCACAACTCTATGCCGGTAAGTGGCACAGCTGGACTTGAACCCAGGCAGTCTTCTTCTAGGTTCTATCTCTTAATTACCCCACTGTACAGCCTCTCAATAGAGGTCCATACAGGGTGCAACAGGAGGTTAGAAATGAGAATTTTTGCCCCTGGGAGTTGGAGATGCTTCCCAGAGAACAAGTTGTCTTGGCAAGAGTGCTGTTCTGAGATTGCGTCTGAGTTTGTGGTGGGGTGGAGAGTGCAGGGTGGAAGGTCTTCCAAGTAGGAATCCAAACTTCCCAGGGTATGGAAGTGAGTGAGAGCAAGGCACCTCATTTTAGGCCCTCCCAGGCCAGGTACAGGAGGCCAGAGCACATCTGGACTTCCCAGCCCAAGTCCTCTTACTCCACATCATAGATGGCAGTGTCAAGGCCCCCCAGACTCATGCACGGTTCCTATCTGCTGACTATATATAGTCCAGCCTCCGGGCACTCCTGATGACAACAGTGCTAAATCTAGCCAGTGCGGGAAGGGGAGCTGGAGGGGGAGGATTGGAGCTGCTTTATTTCTCAGCCGTCATGCCCATCCTAGCCATCAGCTCTTTGCCAGAGGGGTCAGCACAGCGATGGTGAGGGGGTATTGAAGGAGCTGCCTGTGAAATTGCTCAACCCCCGGCACGTGGAGCTGCCTGCCTGGGTCAGTTGACCATCTGCGTCTTGTTTAGGATCCCCACTCCCGTGAGCCAGGCTCTCTGGCCCATCTGTCCAACTGAAGGGGAGGTTTGCAGGCAGAAGGACGCCAGTCTCCCAGTTTTTGCTGTGTTTCTCTAACCAAACAGATGCTTAGAACAAATAAACAGAGCAGGAAGCCTTGGAGAGGTTGTGTCAGGCTTAGCTGAGGCGTGCTGTCCTTTTTGAAGGTGTTGGCGTGCTTGAAGGGACCAACATCCAGGACCAGATCATATCTGACTGTACATTAAGGTCAGGATTCTCAGATCATCCATAATGACAGTATCTAATATTTGTTTAATGCTTTACAGTTTCCGAAGTCCCAAGGTCACCAGCCAACAAAGAGTTAATGGGGGCCTGGCATTCAAATTCTTAGATTCCAAAGTTAAGCTCTTCTCTTTGCCTGTGTGATAATCCACCTTGGTAGGTTAGCCTAGATAACAGTAGAAGTCCCCTTGGAAATTGCCAGCCGTGTTGTGACTGGTTGTGTGATTTTAATCACTTTCCCTGGGAGAACAGGCTGGAAGGAACCTCTAGGACAGAGCTCTGAGTGTTTGCTCTGGGGACTGTTGCCCACAGTCAGACCTTTACCATCTTGGGGCAGAGAATGAGCCCACCTTGACAATCAAACAGACCTGGGATTTTGGACTCTGCCTCCATTTGGCAGGACCCTAATGGATTCCTTCATTTCTCTGGGCCTTAGTTTTCCTCTTAGTAAAGAATAACAATGCCTTGCTCATAGGGTTTTGTGGGGATTCACAGGGGAACATTTGACCATTGTGACCTTCCTTCCTATTTCTCCCCTGGCTTGTTCCTCAAGTCTCTTCTGGCAGGAAAACCACATCCAATTGCTTGGCCCCCTTCTTTTCCCTTTACTTGGCTGTCTCCTTTTTAAGTTGCCCCATACATATATCCAGCCCCCTCTTAGTCACCTATGATGCTGGGCACTTGGTTACTGTATAGCTCCCACACAAACATACCAGAAGCAGATTTAGGCTTTAGTTAGATTTGAATGAGATAACCTTATGCAGTGCTGGGTAGTGTGGCTGGCTTGCTGACTGTTCAGTAAATATTAGTTATGACTATTATGTTGTTCCATGGGATTCATGAGGGAAAACTTAAATGATTCTCAAGATATTGGGGCTGGAAGTGACCTTTGTGAATATTCTGCATTTCCCCTTTTGACAGATGAGGTGTCAGGGGCAGAGTAAGTTCAGATTTGGGGCTGGATCCCAGTACTCACTCACTCACTCACTCACTCACTCACTCACTCACTCATTCAACAAACATTTATTGAACACTTACTATGTGCCAAGTACTGCTTCAAGTATTGGTGTAAGAAGATGAGTAAGACAAAGTGCCAGCTGCCAAAGAGCTCATGATCTGCCTGGGAAGACAGACACATTTACACATGGTAAATGAAATGATGGAAGTATGCATGGGATTTCTGGAGAGTGGAGAGGAGAAGCCTCTAATATATCCTGGACGGGTCAGCAAATACTTCCTGGAGTTGGCAGTACCTGAGCTAAAGTTTAAAGAAGTAGAAGCTAGTCAGGGTAAGTGGAGATTTTTGGGTGTGGGGCCATGGAGAGCAGGTCTGGAATTCCTGGTGAAGGAGAAAAAGAATGCACCATGATGCATTCAGGGACCTATGCAGCTCCTGATTTCTGGAGCCAGATTCCATAGAAGAGGGAGATCTTGAACAGGAATTTGGAGAAAGAGAGAAAATTCTATTGGTGGAGTGAAATTTCTCTACTGAACAAGGCCTTGAATTATGCATGGGGCACAGCAAATGGTTTGGAGTGGAGAGGTGTCAGCCAGATGGCCATGGTGGAAACTGGTAGAAGGCTTTGAGACCTACTCCCCTTCTCAGATTCTTCCCTGTGGGTTATAGAACACTTACATCTCCCAAACAGATATTTGCTGAAAACAGCACTGAAATAAAAGGAATAAGAAAGGAGGACACCAAATGAAATGAGGTCATTCATGAGTGTGCAATGAGTGTGAGCATATCCTCTCCCAGAGGGCAAAATGTTGAGTTGTGTGTTAGGAGTAGAGTCCCATGTGGTATGTAAAGTCAATACAAATGTAAGAGTTTCCTTAGTTACCAGCTCACAGCCCAGAGAGGACATGGTGAACATCACCAGAGAAAAGGGCACTTGATGGGCTTTTAGACAGGGTTAGATGGGCGCCTCAAAACCAATAGGGGAGTCTTTTCTGATACATTTCCTGTTATAATTCAGCATTAATGAGGTTCTAGGTTATAATGAAAAGAAGTCTCTTGATTAACTTAGGCAGAAAATAATTTATTGGAAGGATATTTGGTAGCTGTTTAATTTGAGTGTATGACTCACAATGTTACATTACTTTCAGGTGTACAACATAGTGATTCAACAAGTCTGTAGGTTGTGCTATGCTCACTACAAGTACAGCTACCATCTGTCACCACTGACTATAGTCCCAATGCTGTCCCTTTTATTCCCATGACTTATTCATTCTATAACTGGAGGCTGTATCTCCTACTCCGCTTCACCCATTTTGCCCATCCTCCCACACCCCTCCCCTCTGGCAAGCACCAGCTTGTTCTTTGTATTTATAGGTCTGATTCTGCTTTTTGTTTGTTTATTCATTCATTCATTTGTTTTGTTTTTTAGGTTCCACATATGAGTGAAATCATATGGTATTTGTCTTTTTCTTTCTGACTTATTTCACTTAGCATAATACTCTCTGGGTCTATCCATATTGTTGTCAATGGCAAGATCTCATCCTTCTTTATAGTTAAGTAATATGGTAACTCTTGAAATCTATGGGAAGACTAGCGAACCAGTTTGGGACATCAAGAAAGGCAAGATTCTGCCAAAGTTCCACCATGGAGCAGTGGACTTAAGTGGCGGCTTCTGATGTCACATTTTTGGACACTGCTGCCCCTAGAAACTTGCCAAAACATGAATGGCCTCCTGATCATCTTTAACTGATCCTTGACTTTTAACTCAGAGTTAAATTCTGTGTGGTAGCTTCTGATGCGCTACATGTAGGTCACGTGCCCTTTCTCTAGCTGCCAGGGGAGGCAGAAGAGGAACTCTGTAGCTCCTTTGGCTTCCATAAGAAGGAGGCCTATCTTCCACCTAACTTGGGATTTCTTCCCCTCGTTTGAGAGTGTTCAGATTCTGGGTGGCCCCCCAAAACAAATATCTACCATGTTCTTTGACCTTCCAGGCCTGTTTCTCAAAGGCATTTGCTCTCTAACGCTGCTCTCCTCTGGCTTCATAGTAATTCTGAGGCCTGAGGAACTAAGGAGTTTTCTTGGTCACACTTGGAAGCATCCATCTCTTGAATGCTTGATTGGTCTCTTCCAATTTCTTCCCTGAAAATTGATACCATTTTCCTTAGTGAAAAGAGATGCAATTGCTTAACTATAAATAGGATTCCCTCTTTCTCTGAGGGATTTCTACCAACAGCCTTTTCTTACCTTATACTGTGTACGTCAGAGGTGGGTAAGGGGGACAGGACCCCTTAACTTCTCTGACTTTTTCAGCTTTTCCCTGCTTTGACAAATGGCATAAATCATACTCTTGTTGGTTACACCCAAGTTAAAAAAAACCCAGAGCCTTTCTTCCTCCCTTTTTCCCCTTCCTTCCTTTCCTCCTTCTTCTCTCCCACCCTCCCTTTCTTCTTTTTTATTTCCCTCTCTCCCTCCTTTTCTCTCTCTCCCTCCCTCCTCTCCTCCCTCCCTCCCTTCCTTCCTTCCCTCTTCCTCTCCTCCCTCCCTCCCTTCCTTCCTTCCTCTCTTTCCTTCTTCTTTCTTTCTTTCTTTCTTTCTTTCTTTCTTTCTTTCTTTCTTTCTTTCTTTCTTTCTTTCTTTCTCTTTTCATGTGTCTAATTTGGGTTGCCTTGGAACCTATCAGTCTATGGATTTACTCCTAAAATCAGAGGGGATGGTTGGGGGATCTGCATGGAGATATGAGTTTTGAGCCTCTTTGGAATTCCGATGACACTTGTCCTGATTTACTATAATGAGAAAATTTGGTTCTAGCCCTAATATGGGCTGAGAAATTGCATCTTGTTTCAAAGGGCCAGCTTGTGATTTGTTAGAATACTGGGATGATCCAGGGAGGGGGCAATACAGAACTTTTGCTTTGTCTCCTTCTCCTTCTTACTCCCTGACTTTTAGCTTGTTACTTCCTAATCCTGACACTAGAGAATGAAAGAAGGAAGAGGTAAAACTCCTTCCCTTGCCTTTATATCTTATCAGCTCTCCAGAAAAAGTTTTCATGTGGATGGCTAAAGATGCGGTATGTTAGAATGAAGTCAACACATAGTTTATTATCCATATCTTTTTGCTGCCCTCCAAATTTTCTTCCTCTTCATGTTATCTCTTCATTAGGTCTAGGAACCTTGCCAAAGTGTGCACAACCATGGTGTCTTTAGGAAACCCTGTGGAACTTCACCAGCAGAAACTATGGCTATTCCAAATAAAAGAAAATAATTTCCTGAGTACCCTAAATTTCTCCAAAGGTCAGAGTTAAGACTCTCACATCCAGGACTTTATCTAATCAAAGTTGCCCCATAGGGATTAAGAGAGAAGGGGGATTTTCCCCTTTCCCATTTTTTTTGTTTTATTTTTATTTATTTATTTTTAAAATTTTTATTGTTATGTTAATCACCATACATTACATCATTAGTTTTAGATGTAGTGTTCCATGATTCATTGTTTGTGCATAACACCCAGTGCTCCATGCAGAACGTGCCCTCTTTAATATGCATCACCAGGCTAACCCATTCCCCTTTCCCATTTTAATAGATCACACTCTTAAGGTTAGTCCAACTGGCGGAGTAGAATTTGGGGAAGCTATGATTCCTTAATCACTAAGGTATTGGCATTATGGAAGAAGTTCCTGTTCACTTGAAGACCAGACCATAGTTTAACTTTTAGCCCAAGATTTGGTTACACAGATCCCAGAATTCAAAGCCCCATTACCATGTGTAGCTTTGTAACTTCACTGTCATAGGCAGGTGGTATTATCAACTAGTAATTCTACATGACCTTTAACTCTGCTTTTCCTCCTTTCTCTTCCTCTCTCCCCTTCCCTGGGGGACAGTGACTCAAAGCCACATTCCTTCATTATCACACTTCCTTCTGTAGACTGAACAGACCCATGCCAGGACACTGATCTGTGTGAAAGCTCTCCAGGACTGGTGGGAATGCTGCTCTCAGAATCTGACTTGTTTCAGAAGCTTATCTTCTGGCACTTGCTCTTCCAAAGAAAAAGGCTTAGGCAGGAAGATAAAGGAGGCAATCCAAGTGTGTGTGAATGGAGCATTTTATGCAGACTCACAGCTCACCCCAAGGATAAGAGAGAATGAAATGAATGTCGCCTAAACCCCTCAGGGAGGATTTGTAAGAGATAAATAAATATGTGCAATTTAGCTTTTACCCAGCCACACTCAGGGTCATTTGTCATAGCTCTTTGATTACCTACTTTGGGTCCAGTCAGCTATGGCTCTTTACCAGGCAGAATAACCATCCCCTAGAGCTATCCCCTAAATGGGAGTTGTGCATTAAGCAGTTTCACTGGAAGAGGATGGGGAGCAAGCTGGGTATCATGGCTAACATCTCTCTTAGATGTTAGAGACTTTAAGTGAGGGATGGAGGTAGCTGTATATGTAGGGACATTCACATGTGAATATGTGTGAGAGGGAGTGTTTGTTGGGTCCTCATGTTTGCTTCAAATGGATGCTTGGCTTTGAGGCTGGGAGATGGTGAGTGAGGCATAGTGCTGGGTAGGGGGAAGGTGGATGGGATGAGCCGAAGGAGTAGAAGAGCTGCAATGAGGATTGGGGAGGCATGTGAAATGTGGGTGGCATAAGAACTGATTTTATGGCTGGATGGAGTTTGAAAATTCTTTGTCTGGCTAAATTAAAGGGATAAATTTTTTTATGCTGAAGAAATGATTTTATTTTTCTCTTCTCTTTTTTGGTTCTTTTTATATAACAATTTGCCAAATCCACTCAAAAAAAAAAAAATCCCTCAAATGGGTTCAAGGTGCAGAAAGCACAGCTGAGCTCCGTGGGAAGGAGCTGCTACAGGAGGAGAGTGGGCTCAGCTGGTTCAAAGACATGCGTCTTGGGCTGTGGGCTTCTTCCCCTGCCAGGAGACCAGATCCCTGCCTCCCTGCCCACCCATTTGGAAAAGCTCTTTTTCTTTACCTGTTTTTTTTTTTTTTAATTGCATTTTCTTTCTCCCTTTTTAACTGTGTCCAATCAAATTGGCACAGATGAGGCTTGGGAAAACTTGGATCCATCCCATTACTCTTGCCTATCGTATTCTGAGATTTCTGCTTCCTGTCCCATCCTGTCTTCTGACCCCAACTCACCCTGCCTCTACTGACGTTGTGCTTTACCCTCCTCTTATGTGTGTCTAACACTGCCCATATGTTTTAGTATTAGGGGTGGGGGTGGTGACTTTGTGAGAGGCCTAACAAAACCATTAAGAGAAAGGAACATGTTTCGTCAACATCATTAGCCATTTGGATCCTCCTCTGCCCCATATTTTCTCCATTTTGCAGATATAGAACTCTGAGTTATGGGAAGAAAAAATAAATTGCATGGTTATTTTAACAAACTTGTAAGGAGTGTGGCTTTTTGATCCTTGTTTGGTTCTTTGAACACTTCTTTCCTTTTCTTACCCGTTTTTAAATACTGAGTTGGATCAGAGAATTTTATAATTGAAGGAATCTTTAAAGAACATTGGCATGGGGTGGGGTCCTCAAATTGTGCTCTGGGAAGCCCCTTTAGAAGTTACTAGGTGTGTTTTATTTAGAATAGTTCCATACCTACCGATTTTGTATCTTGAGCTCTGGCAACTTGGAAACTCCTTGGGTGTATTCCATGTACCTTCTTCTATTTAAGATATAGTAAAGTTAGCCAGACAATAAAGAGAAAAGTGAAGCAAATGTTTTTAACCAAGAGCTCTACTTCCTTGCAATCTGTCCATTACTTAAATTAAAACACACACACACACACACACATAAATCAAAGCCTGAATATTTTAATATTTAGGTCACATTTATCAAGACAAGTGGAAATGCTTTACATAATCCTTGGGGGAAAAACCATGTGAAGTGTTTGTTAAAAAAAATTTTTTTTCCCGCAGGGTAGAAGAGATTGTTGTCACTGTAAATGACCACGGCATGGGACAATCTTCACTTTTATATCTTAAGAATGTGAGTGGTGGTGACATAGTAACAAGAAATAAGGTCCAAATGTTGAATGACAATGTTAAAGCTGCTGATTAAATTTCTTCTTGTTTGGGAATAAGTGATTTTCTTTGGATATTGAAAGTAACAGAATTTGGGATGACAAACTGGTGCAGGAAGAGCTTGAAGATCACCTGGTGGTCTATTTCTACCATCCTTACTCCTCTGCTACAGTATCTGACTTGTTGCAATCCTAAACTGAAAGATCTTGCTTGGCCTCTGAGAGGTTGGGTGACCACAAGGAAAACAAAACCAAAAAATCAGAAAACCCAACTTAAAGCTCATCTATGCAGTTGTGCAATGAAATCTGATTTCAACATATACTAATATCTTGCTTGCCTAAATAATTCCTTTCTTGGGTGATGGTTTGAAATGTAATTCAGAATCTTTTAAACTTTAGGTCCCCAGACAGTGAAATCATTATTCTTTTTGTCCATTCCATCTAAAATTACTGGAATATAGAAATTTTTTGATCACTGAATGTGGAGGAATTGCATAGATCATCTGGTTCAATAGTTTCAAAACTATTTTCCTAGGAAAGAGAAAGTGAGAGAGAGAGAGAATGTGACTAAGTGGGGGAAAGGGGATGATCCTAAGTGGGAGTCTGGGCTCCCCAGGCCTGCTTCAATCAGAGAATCTCCTACATTGTTGGCTGTTCACATCACAAAAGCCTGATAGAGTTTTAGAAACTATACTCACTGATATAAGTAGATTTTACTTTGGTTAAATCATGGTTTTCAAGCTTTTTATTTAGCAACGGATTTTTTTCTATGTGAAATTTTCTGATTATATATATGTATATAATTTATATATTATATAAATAAAATAGACAAAATAGGTAAAACCACAATGAATCTGATTGAAGAATAAGTGGAGGGCCCAGAGCCCTACCAGCTTGGCTTCCTTGATCTTCTGAGATATTTTCATGTCATTTAAGGATTTCAGGGACACAGAATAGAAATCACTACCCTAGAAAACAGGTATGTGCCTAAAAGATTATGTGTAAGTGGAATCTTTGCAGATGAAGTAACATCCCATTTGCCCATAGGTATCTTCTGTGCATTTAGCTAAGGCAGAACAACTGTAAGCAGACCACATGCACCAAGTATTTTAGAGAGGCTTCGGTGTTGCATTTCTAATGAAGTCATATAGCTGCAGCCCCTTGAGAAGCACAGGTGGTGGCTAGGCCAGGCTGCTTATGATTATCAGATGGCTAGGAATAGTCCATGATGAAGCTCATTGTGAAGGGGGTGAGCACCCCGACTGAAAGACAAAGACAAGCTGAACATAACTCCAGGTACCAAACTAGCGGTTGCTCCAAGAAATCCCAAGGAAACTTATCTTGGTTTATAAATAACATGGAAAGACTTCAGGTTACCACCATGCCATCAAAGTTCACTTTCTAACATGAGGTCCAGTGATCTGCTGTCTTACTACTGACTGCTTCTCTGGCTCCTTCAATGACCCGGGAATAGCACACACCCTGCAGGCAGGCAATGGCATCCTTCAACCCCATGAATTGCTGGGGCCTCCCAGGTCAGCTGGCCTCCTTGTCCTTGCTCATCATTCTATTTGTATGTGGAAATTGGGATTTCATGAATGACCTGGGATAAGGCATGAGGAGGAGATTCACAAGAAAGTGGTAGGATTATATAAGGTAGAGGTTGAAGAAAGCATTTGGTTCTAGGTGGGGACTAGTGAGTAATGAGATTTAAAAATTTTAAATCTATAAGATTTTCTTAATGAAAACCACCTAAGGAGACTTTATGGCTAATTTAATTGTTGCTTGTTGCTCTAGGGAAGTCTTTGAACACCTTGGGTTGTCAATGATCACGTCTATACAATAGGCTGCTGGAAATGTGTTAACCTGCAGAAGATGCTATTTCAAACCCAGCCTCCATGATTTGGGTGGTTGGGTTTTTTGCCCTGAGTCATCTGCTTTTTGGCATAGCCCATCTAATAACTCATAAATGACTTATTCAATGTTTGGTTGGCATTGAGGGTTAAGACTGTGGTTTAAGAATAGACTTTTTCTTTGTGGGAAACTAAAAGGCTGGTGGTATAATGATCCTGGCTTGGAGCTTCTTTAGCACAGTTAATTAATTCTAACAACAAATATTTACTGAGCACTGAACATACCAGGCTGTAACTGATCGAGATGATCTGATACGGTAATGGCGAGCGGGTTTGAAAAATTAATGATTTTATTTATTATTTATTTATTTTATTTTATTTTTTTTTAAAGATTTTATTTATTTATTTGAGAGAGAGAGTGAGAGAGAGAAAGAGCACAAGAGGGGGGAGCGGGAGAGGGAGAAACAGACTCTCTGCTGAGCAGGGAGCCCGATGCGGGACTCGATCCTGGGACTCCAGGATCATGACCTGAGCCGAAAGCAGTCGCTTAACCAACTGAGCCACCCAGGCGCCCTGAAAAATTAATGATTTTAAAATGTAGTTACCAGCCTAAGATTCTGGAGGCACAGTGCCAGGCATTATTTCTACACAAAAACCGTTCTTGACTGTGGGAGGGACTTGTCTACAATGTTGGGTTGGCCATTTCCCTTTTTTTCCATAGTTGGGGGAAGGGAGGCATTTCTTGGCCCTATGCCAGAGTTTGTAATGCTCACAGCAGGTTCCAGTATCTCCTGGGTGGGCCTGCGTCTTTTGTTACATATCTGTCCCCAAACCCGGACCCCTCCTGCACTCGGATTGGAGAACATTCCTGAGGGCTGTGCAGTGGGGCAGGAAGGCTGGTAGAAGTCCTCTGGTCTAATTTGTTCCACTTCCCTTCAGCCCCTCAATGCTAATTCATTTGTTTGTATTTGGGGGAAAAAAATCTCTTATTGTTGTCTATCTTTTATTTCCTGGAATTTGACATGAAAGCTGTCATTGTTTTGGTTAGTGGCCTCTAAAGGAATAAACCATCTGAGCTACAAGGACAGCAACAATTCTCCCTGGTATGGGTTTCAAACTGTTTGACTTTTAAGTCTGGGTGTCCATTCTGTTAGAATTGAATGTGCAGTGAATTTGGGGTGGGCATAAGGGGGGTTGTATTTATTTTTAAACTCTTTTTGGCCGTAATGAAAACCAGCTGCCTCTCCAACAAGTGCATTACTTTTCCCATAGAGAGTCTCATAGACAAGCTAAAGCTACAGGGGTTTCATGTGTTTTGACTTTTCCTAATTTAATATACTTGTGTTTCACCCTTTATCTTACTGTCCTTCTGTCCTGGATGGCGGATTGATTGATGCCTTCTTTCTTGACTCCTTCTGAACTAGTGGCACCTATTGGCACATTTAATTTGTGGAGGACAGATCCGGGACCTCTCCATCACTGAATAATGGGGGTGGAAACAGTAGATTCCTGCTTGAGAAGGGTGGCACTGTTCAGTTTGAGTATGGGTGAGACCCACCTTCTCTGCCTGCTGTATATAACTCTAGCTCCAGGTCCAAACTGGGCATATGATTTTGGGTGTCAGGAGAACATTCCTCCACATGTGCCATTCCATTAGGCATTTCTAGTCACCCTTTCTCCAGAAAAGTAGCACTGAATTAAAAATCTTACTTCAGTTTATGCGCTGATGAGTAGGAGGGCTGGGGGAACAGGAAATGCAGCCCAGCAAAGAGCAGGACAGCAGATAATGTTGGGTCAGCCACCTCTACTGGTTTGGCCACCTGAGAATGTGGAAGAATGATTTACTAGGTGCTTCCTTCACCTTGAGTGGATGATGCAGGTGGATGATGGAATGTACCTCTTTTTTTTTTTTTTAAACTGTAACAAAATGCTTTTGGTGGGGATGTTTCCCAGTTATTAAAAATGGGGCAATGAGGTGAGCTATAAATGTAAGTGTCTGTGTAGAAAGATCCAGAAGTAAGGAAGGAAAAGAAAATGGAGTGGACACTGCTGGAGAAAAAGAAAAGATTAAAAGCAAGTCAAGAGATGAGTAAAGAAGGGTTGTTGAGATTGAGTGGAAGAGACAGAGAGCAAAAAGGTGAGGAGAATATCAGTAAGGGAGTCAAAGAAAGCGCAGGAGTGACTTTGTGCTCTGCCCCTCCCCCTCTAGAAAGAGAGAGAGGGTTGGGTGAGGGCTGACTGGGGAGATTGGATTTATAGGTCAATGGAAGAAACAGCAATAATGAGAATAAGGAGCTCAGGGATTTTTAGGTCACTGGACACCCCTGAAGCTGTGGGTAATGTGCGTTTCAGAAAGATTTGGGCAAATTTCCGCAGAACCAATTCAGAGAACATGATATAGTGTGTCTTGACTATTTATGGAGGGACATGCTCTGTAGGACCAGAGAAATACGTGCAGCTGAGTCTTTACAACTATATCCGGTTTCCATGTAGTTCTCTTTCTTTTCTGGTTCCCATAACACTTGTCTGTGTTCAAATATATTTAGCTTTTGATTATATTCAGCATAGCGAATTGCTTCTATTATTCACTCCGTTTGTTTTAGTATATTTTGTCATTTCTCACAGGACTGAGATTCTTAGGGACAAGGAGAGTGCTTTATTTTTCCTTTGTATTATTCACAGCCTTGTTGAGTGGTGAGCAAATGGTAGGTCCTTGCTTCCTTTGTTTGTTCATTTGTTCCTTCCTTCCCTCCTTCTTCCCTTTCTCTCTCCCTCTCTTCCTTCCAATATTTATCAAAAACTTACTATGTGCCATGCACTGCTCTAGGCCCTGGGCATGAGCAGTAAGCAAGCAGACAAGGTCTGATGAAGCTTACATTCTAGTAGGGGAGAAAGACAATACAACAAAATGAACACATATGTTTGGAACCATCTGGAATGATGGTTGCCATCTATGCCTCAGGTCCAGATAAGGTGGCATAAGTTATTGATTTGTTCTACAAATATTTACAGAGCATCTATGATGACATGGCTCTAGCTGATGTTTTAGGTGGTTTCACCTCTTTATCCAGCTAGAATTTATCATTGTTTTGGGACCTAAACTCATTCTGAGTTCAAAAAAATCCAATCCAGTTCTTCTTCAGTGTTATTACAAGTTGCTCTGTGCCCTATAAACAGACTTTATGTTTCAGAGCAGTGTGAGGTTCACAGCAGAATCGAACAGAATGTACAGAGATTTCCCATATATCCCTTGCCCTGACCTGCACACAACCTCCACTGTTATCGATATCCTGCACCAGAGTGGTGCATTTGTTACAATCAATGAACTTATATTGACATGTTATTATCGCCCAAAGTCCATAGTTTACATTAGGGTTTATTCTTGGTGTTGTAGATTCTGTGAGTTTTGACAAATGACATGGATTCATCATTATAGTATCATAGAATAGTTTTGTTACCCTAAAAATCCTCTGAATGATTTCAGTTCCACCTATTCATCCCTCCTTCCCTCCCTCCTACTCTCCTACCCCGGGGAAGCATTGATCTTTTTATTGTCTCCATAGTTTTACCTTTTCCAGAATGTCATATAGTTGGAATCACACAATATGTATCCTTTCCAGTTTGGCTTTTTTTCACTTAGTAATATGAATTTAAGTTTCCTCCATGTGTTTTTATGGCTTTATAACTCATTTCTTTTTAGCACTGAATAATATTCCTTTGGATGTACCAGGGTTTATTTATCTACTCATGTACTGAAGGACATTTCAATTGCTTCCAACTTTTGGCAATTATGAATAAAGTAGCTTTAAACATCAGTGGGCATGTTTTGTGTAGACATTAGTTTTCAGCTCCTTTGGGTAAGTACCAAGGAGCACAATTGCTGGACCATAGGTATGGTAAGAGTATGTTTAATTTTGTAAGAAACTGCCAGGGGTAGGGAGTGGGAAATTGGATGAAGGTGGACAAAATGTACAAACTTGCAGTTGTAAGATAAATAAACACGAGGAATATAATATACAGCATGACATTATAGTTAACACTGCTGTATGGTGTATTAGAAGGTTGCTAAGAGAGTAGATTTTAAAAGTTCTTATCACAAGGGAAAAAACCGTTTTTTCCTTGTATCTGTATGTGATGATGGATGTTAACTAAATTTATTGTGGTACTCATATATTGTAAAATATATGTAAGCCATTATGCTGTACATCTAAACTTATACAGTGTTGTAGGTCAATTATATCTCCATAAAACTGAAAGAAAAAAAAGAAACTGCCAAACTATTTTCCAAAGTGGTCATACCATTTGACATTCCTACCAGCAATGAATGAGAGTTCCTATTGCCCCATATCCTCACCAGCATTTGGTGTTATCTGTGTTTTGTATTTTGGTCATTTTAATAGGTATGTAGTGGTATCTACTTGTATTTTCAATTCCCTAATGCCATACTTATTTTCCATCTGCATATCTTCCTTGATGAGGTGTCTGCTCAGGTCTTTTGCTCATTTTTTCATCAGGTTGTTCATTTTCTTATTGTTGAGTTTTAAGAGTTCATTGTATATTTTAGATAACAGTCCTTTATCAGACATGACTTTTGCAAAGATTTTTTTCCCAGTCTGTGTCTTGTTTTCTCATTCTCTTAACAGTGTCTTTCATAAGCAGAAAGTTTTAATTGTAATGATGCTCAGCTTATCAGTTCTCTTTTTCATGGATTGTGCCTTTGGTGCTCTATCTAAAAATCCTCCCTCAATCCAAGGTCCCCTAGATATTTTCCTGTGTTATCTTCTAGGAGTGTTGTTGTTTTGCATTTATTCAGTGCTTGAAAAACTTTATATGGCATCTGAAACTTTCCACTAACTTTTCCCAATGTCTCCCACTCCTTATCTCTTCTTTAATATCCCTTCACTTGAGTAAAAAACAGATATCACAACTCCCAATAGACTCAAATCTTATGCACAACAGATGTAAAGGGAGATTATTTAACTTCTAATTAAGTCTGCCAGAAGATCCTGGGAGATCCAGGCCAACAGGCCAGTCCTCGTTTTCTTGATTGTTTTGTTCAGAGACGCATATCTTCTCTCAAATGTCCTCAGCTATCTTATAATACTGTGCCTACTGTCCATGCCTCTCCCTCCAATATCTTACCCTTGGCTTCTCTCCAATTCTGTTTGAGTCAAGAATAAACTGAGATAGAATTGGCTTTTGGACTCTTTTGATCAAGGCTTCTTTCTGTTGACAAAGTTCTGGAGACCACAACTGTTCAGCTAACTGGTATATTATGTTGCAGGGAAAAATTCTGATGCTGACAGCAGCAGTTCCATGAAAATCCCCAGCCCACTTGCACCTACACTAAGGTTATGGGCTGTGCCCAAGTGACTTCAACATCATTTTGATCTAGTTTATATCTAGGACTGATTGCCAATTGTTTCAAAATCCTGTGCTGACTTTATAAGCCCCCTAAATTTGGCTTTCATTCCCAGTTGCCTTTATTTTTGGCTTTGCTTTTGTTACATGCTGTGCATAAACCGTTTTCTAGAATTCCAGAGGTTGAACTTCGCCTCTTGTGGGTAAGTTGCCTGTTATGCACCATGACCTTGAGGAACCAGAAACCCAGAAGTATAATCATGGAAAACTTCTGAAGAACTGGATATTCATCCTCCTGAAGCAAAGTTCAAGACTGGTTCAGAGATCTGAAAACTGTTTCACTGTTCAGCCCAAAGGTGGCTATGGCTGGGGCAGAAGCTGGTCCATGCTTAGCTGAAAGGATGGGACTGGGGAGAAATTATGGTAACAGCCAAGATGGGATGAACAAAACACTTTGGGGGAGTATTGTCCTGCCAGCAAGCTTATGGGGAAGGGGCTGTAAATAAAATTGTCCAGTATTATTAGAAAGGATTGTTAAAAAAATGAAGTGCATATGATTTATTTGTAAGCAGATAGATAGGAATAAGAGGAGAGATGGAGGATAGAGCATAATGGAAGTTACTCAACAAATAACATTTGAGCAGGTAAAAGAACCATCCATAGAGGATGGAGGAGGAATGAGGCTGGAGAGGAGCAAATGTGTGTCAGAGAAGGTCTTCCAGACCTGCCCCTGGGGTCAGCCAGTAGATCAGTGCCACCATAGCACCAGAGAGCTTAAGGTTTTACTTCAAAGATTCTGACTGAGTGAGTTTGGTTAGGACCCAGGAATCTGTTTTCAAAAACAGTGTCCCCTGCCCCAATTCCCAGGTGAGGCTGATTAACATTTAGATTTATGAAGTCATTAGTTTAGACAAGAGGTAGGGAAACTGTAGCACCTGGGCCAAACCCAACCTGCAACAGCCCTGTTTAACAGGCTAGAGCTAAGAATGGTTTTTATATTTTTAAAGCATCATTAAAAAAAAAAAGCGAAAAGAATATATGACAAAGATGTAACTGGGCTGCAGAGCCTAAAATACTTTCTGGCCCTTTAAGGAAAATGTTTGCCTAACTATGGGTTAGTAAGGAATAAATAAATATGATGTTACAACTAGTGAAGAAGTAATGATATCTGCAAAACTTCCACAATGGGTCACTTTCCCTACAGGAAAGGGAATGTTTGCTTTGGGTGTGGTTCTTACTGGATTGGGATGCACTAACATTTTTTTTTTTTAAAGATTTTATTTATTTGACAGAGAGAGACAAAGCGAGAGAGGGAACACAAGCAGGGGGAGTGGGAGAGGGAGAAGCAGGCTTCCTGCTGAGCAGGGAGCCCGACGCGGGGCTCGATCCCAGGACCCTGGGATCATGACCTGAGCCGAAGGCAGATGCTTAACGACTGAGCCACCCAGGCGCCCCAGATGCACTAACATTTTTTAAAGTCCTACTTTGTGTAGGGTGTTATTAGGTGTGCTATATTTGTACCAACACATTACGGTTATGGATAAGGAAGAGACCAAATGGGCTGCCCATTAAGGGGGTACTTAAAATTATTTCAACTCCTCCTTTCTTTACCTGGGGAAGCAGAGAGCAGAGCAGACCTTGGAAGCTCAGGGAACACATTCCCAGTTATACAAATATAAGGCACTTAAATAAGCCTGCTTTGTAATGAGATAAGGATGTGACTACATTTTTTGAAAAATGTCTTTGCAAATGCTGTCTTACCTCTCGGGATACATATTTGCCCAGTAGGGAGAAAGGAAGAACAGAATGGGGGGAGGTATATGAAGAAAGTGGATCTCTTTGGAAAACTATCTAATCCCAGGGCTTTCTTGAAAAGGATGGGCCCAGCCCCCAGCTAGACCAGTCACCTAAACTCAAGGCAAAGGCTCAGGCTTGTGGGCAAGCATTGTTTTTTGTGTGATATGTACCCCTTGCACCTCCTAATCCTGTCTATGGATTGAAAATTGGGGAGCTATGGCTGAGGATGGAGTGTGAACAAAGGCCTATAACAGTGGTGCCTATGTGGTGTTCCCTAGGTAATGTTGACTGAGAAATCCATCTTGGCTCTAGGAGCAAGCACAGACTGTTGATCTGCTTAGGGTGAGTCATCAGAACAACATCCTGTGAAAGAGATGAGCCATTTGGTTGAGGACAGGGTACCTTTGGATTGAGTGAAGCTTGGAGTTCCTGGAAAACTCATGGACAAAATAACTGTAAGAGAGAGACACCAGGCTTTCTGCCAAAATGCCACAGGGCTTGAACAATTTACCAAAAACCCACAAAGCAAGATATTTACTTTTTACATTGAGTTTGTATAGATTAATTGCACACATTAATTCATTTATTCCTGTACAAATGTAGAAATGGAGTCTTAAAGGAGTGAAGTAACTGGCCCAAGTCAAACATGGAGTGGGGGATTCAGGACCCCAACCCAGTCCTGTGTGATTCCAAAGCTACTTTCTTTCCACGTGACTCCACTGCTTCTGGCAGAGTCATGGATTATTAAGGAGGTCCTACAGAGAACAAATCATTTTCAAACACGAAAACTGAACTCAGAGAAGTGAAGCAACTTGTTCAAGGTCACTCAACTAATTACTAGAATTCCTATAGACCTGCTTCCAGAATAGGGAGATCTGAGTTGTCATAAACTTCTAAGAACTTCTTATCAAAGGAATTGAGAATGTCAAATGGAGTGTGTTGAAACCCGTAGGGACAAAGGAGCATTGAGGGAAAAGGGAGCTTTGCAGAATGAGCACATTTCACTTTTCTTAATGACCTGCCAGCTGATGCCCACTTTGAAAGGGCTTTTAGAAAGCAGGAAGGTCTGAGCGGCTTTTGGCAGTTTTCCTCCAGAGAGTACCTATTTATTTATTTATGAGATCTTTAAACATTAACTTGGCTAGTCTAAAGCAATCACTCCAAAATTTGGAGTTCATGGACATAGGCCAGATATAGGAAAAGTCCTCTCCACCCAACTCAGTACCCTGAGAATGCATGAGTCTAGGTTGATGCCCAGCCATTGGGGGCACCTGTGTCCTGGCTACCCTGACTTCTCAAATGGCTCAGCTACTAATGGCAGTGGAAGAGATGCCCAAGAAGGGGCTTAAAATCAACCAAATTTTCAAGTTCATGTCCCACTGCTCCATCTGAGAAGTTGCCATGGCTCAGAGAAGAGCCCAAAGCCTGAGATCTGCTTTGCAAACCAGTGAGTTTCCAGAGCACTGTGGGAATAGCCCAGGCTTTCTTACCTGAGCAGCTTCCTGATGTGTATCATAGAGAATCCCTGTTAAAGTTCAGTTTCTGAGGATGCTATGAAGCAGTGACTGGCCCAAAGATGGCAGAATGCCTGGATAAGTTGTGAAATGTCCTTTGATGATGGTTAAGTGCGGAATCTAATCACTTCTCTGGGGTGGTTTAGGCAAGGCCCTTCATGGAGGTGGGAAAAGGTTGGGAGACCTCTTGAATCTCTCGTCTTTGAAAGCTTACAATTTTGCCTGTAAGAGCTAACTGAGCTGAAGAGTCCTTTAAAGATGACAGGAATTGAATTAGTAAGGGCATCCAGCCCAGATGGGGGCAGTTAGCCTGGGATCTGGTCCTCAAATTATTCAGAGAGTTGGCCCTGTTTCCAGTTTCACCTTCCTGGCTTAGTCAGTATGAACATGAGTTAGAGGTACAGACAGACAGACTGGACGCTTTTTGCCTTCTCTTCTAGTGTGGCCCACGTTTGTAGTCAGAAAAGACAAGCAGCACAGGCCTAGCCTATTCGTCCATGAAGGGATGGATGTTTCTCTGCAGGTCTTCTGGTAAAATACTCAAAGAAGTTGAGAACTATGCAGAATCTTTAAAGAATTTCTTGCTTGAAGCCATTGTTTTCAGGAGCAGAAAATAAAGCACAGAGAGATGTGAGTGATTAACTGAGGCCCACACCAAATGGTAGGGGGCAAGGTTGAACTGGACCCCTGGGCTTAAGATTCTCAGAAAAGAATCAGAAAAGAGAAGAAAGCCAATTTTCTCCAATGTAAAATAAGAGAGGCAGGAAGAGAGTTTACCTCTCAAGTCCCAACCACCTCTAACATTCCCTGCTAAGTGGTTTCACTATAGGAAAACTTTGACTGAGAATGGGTCCCTGAGAGGCAGCTGTGGATAGTTCTGTGACATTAAACATTTTATTTTATACAACAATGTATTTATTCAAAAAGGGTATCACTGATTCCTGGTAGGTTTACGACCTGCTGTACTGTCTCCTACTGCCTCTCTGAAATAGGGATATCATATTAAAATCCACAGTCCGGAGCAAAAGGTGGGAGGAGCCTCATTCACTGATCCATTAAAAAAGTTTTATTGAGTTGCCATTGGGTATAACAGAGAACACAGCTGATAAATCCTCATGGTGTTTATAGAACCAGATATTTGTGCAGAACATATATGGACTTGGTTCTCTTGCTCTGTCTCTTTCCTCGGTTGGTGAGAAACAGAAACACAGAAAAGGCATTTTTAGGGAGGTGGAGAGAGAGGGCAGGGAAGTGGAGGGAAAAGAAAATGAGGTATATAAGAAGGAGAAAGGGAGAGAATATCTCCCAAATGATGTTTGCAAGAAGGAAATATTTGGCTACTTCTTCTTTTTAAAAATTAATTGTGGTTAGCTGAACTGTATCAAACTCCTTTAACTCTCTCAAATGCAGACTTTTCCACTTTCCAGTAAACTTGAGCTGCTATGGTGAGAGTGGCCTGGGACAAGTCAAATGTAAAACATTGGAAATAACACTCCAACACCGTGCAACGTATCAAATAATTAGAATGACCCACCACGTGTTTCCCATTCCTTGCTACAGATTCGATTACCTTATGATTTATCACCTGTTTTTCTAAGAAAAGCTTGAGCCCTTGTTCTCAGCTTCTCTTTTTTGAATGTGTTAAGAATGGTTGTGGGCATAGAAGGTAAGGAAAGTAGACACATGTATAAATTCATTGTTTTTCCTTCAGGAACCTTTCTTAGACCCTCTGGCCTTGTGGTATCTGTTCCCTCCTATCACTCTCCCTGTTTCCACCACTAATGTAACACAATTCACTTCTAGTACCTCTCAGGGATTAGTAGAACTAACTTGTAAAATGTTGCTCTGAAGTCCACACCAAAACAATTCACTCTGTTTACATGGCACTCCAGGCTTCACAAAGCACCTTCACATTTCATTTCATCCCATCTTCCCAACAGCATTGAGCAGCAGAAATAGCCAACATGACCCTATTTCTTACCTGCAGGAATGGGGAGTGGGGCTGAGGGAGAGGTTAACGGCCTGCCCACGGTCACTCACACAGAAGTGGGTTCAAGCTGGAGTGTTCTGAATTCATGTCCACGGCTCAGCAGTTCTCTTCCCAGTTCTGCTGTGTTGTCAATGATTTGTGAACTTAGAGGGCACAGGGCAATGAGCATTTGACCATGAATCAGAAAAGAAAAGAAAAGAAAGTCTACTTTTTCTCCTTGTCAGTTTTCTCAACTGTAAAATAAAGTCAGAGAGTTTACCTCTCAAGTCCCAACCATTTCTAATATAGGAAAACATTGACTGGGTCTAGGTTCCTGGGAGGCAATTGAGGATAGTTCTATAACATTGGATATTTTATATAGTAATGTATTTATTTTAAAAAGTGTTACTTATTCCTGTGCATACAAGATCATTCTTAACATTAATGTTAGCAATATTAACATTGTTGCTAACAGTTATAAGGAAGAATCCTGTTAAGGCCAATGGAGATTAAGGCTCTTGATTAACTTTTCAGATCAAAAATTTGATTTCATAAAAAGCTTCTGCACAGTGAAGGAAATAATCAACAAAACTAAAAGGCAACCTATAGAATGGGGGAAGATATTTGCAAATGACATATCTGATAAAGAGTTCGTATCAAAATATATAAAGAACTGATAAAACTCTACACCCCCAAAATGAATAACCCAATTGAAAATGGTCAGATGACATGAACAGACATTTTTCCAAAGAAGATCTACAGATGGACAATAGACACATGAAAAGATGCTCAACATCACTCATCATCAAGGAAATATAAATCAAAACTACCATGAGGTATCACCTCACACCTGTCAGAATGGCTAAAATCAGCAACACAAGAAACAACAGATGTTGATGAGGATGTGGAGAAAAGCCAACACTTTTGTGCTGTTGGTGGGAATGCAAACTGGTGTAGCCACTCTGGAAGACCGTATGAAGTCTCCTCAAAAAATAAAAAAATAGAACCGCCCTATGATCCAGCAATTGCACTACTAGGTATTTACCTAAAGAATACAAAAATACTAATTCAAAAGGACACATGCACCCCGATGTTTATAGCAGCATTATCTGCCAAATTATGGATGGAGCCCAAGTATTCATTGACTGACAAATGGATAAGAAAGATGTGATATATATAGTGGAATATTACTCAGCCATCAAAAGAATGAGATCTTGCCATTTTCAATGACATGGATGGAGCTGGAGAGTATTATGCTCAGTGAAATAAGTTGGTCAGAGAAAGACAAATACCATGTGATTTCACTCATATGTGGAATTTAAGAAACAAAACAAGTGAGCCAAGGGAAAAGAAGAGAGAGAGGCAAACCAAAAAACAGACTCTTAACGATAGAGAACAAACTGATGGTTCCCAGAAGAGAGGTAGGTGGAGTGATGGGTTAAATAGGTGATGGGGATTAAGTGTGATGAACACTGGGCGATGTGTGGAATTGTTGAATCACTATGTTGTACACCTGAAATTAATATTACACTAACTGGAATTTAAATAAAAAAAAAGAAAAAAATATTTGATTTCAGTGGTTTATCCAGAGGTGTTCAAACAGAATGATGATGATCAGTCAGGATTTAACCAGACCAACAATAACAATACAGTAACCAATAATAAAAATTGCTAGCATTTATTGGGCACAAAATAGAAAGTATATTTTCTGGATTATTCTATTTTGATCTCCCCCAACAGCCCATGAGGTAGGTACTTTTGTTATCCCCTTGTCAGTGAGGAGCTGAGACCAAAGATGCTAAATGATTTGTTTTGTATCTTCCAACCATTAAAGGTTAAACCCAGGATTGAAACTCAGGCAGTCTGTCTACAGAATTGGCTCTTTTACCAATTAAAATTTTTAATTTACAGCAGGGGAGGTTCTGGTTAGGGAGTCAAGAGAGGGCACTCATCTTTGCAAGGCCTGCCACTGAGGACACTGAAGGACAGTTTCCATTTTCCTTGGAGATCTTAATTAGACCAAAGGTTACTGGCTGTCTTGGAGGGATGCTTCAATCCTACAATACTGATGATCTAGAAACAGAGCCCTGAGTAGTGGTGGAGACACTCAGAGTTTCACTGCTTGGCTTTCAGTTTCCTGACTCCCGTGGAACCCCCCCCCCCTTATGACAACACAACATTACCTCAGATTCATTGCAATTCATCTGAGTAGGTTACCATAAACCACATTCTAACTTGTTTTCCTGGGGAGGTACCTTGGGGTCACTCTGGACTTGGGGGAGACTCTGGTGTCCTTAATTAAATTTGTGAAGCATCCTGTTCTCCTTGACGGAAAATGGGGAGAAGCCCTACTCCCATCAACAGCACATTTACAACCATCTCCTAAGTGGTTTATTTCTGCAGATGGAGAATCTCAGTCATTTTATGTTCTTATTGTTTTCAATTTACTGACCAAATTCTGGGACTGGGCCCAATTTGGGGTTTGTAACCTCTTGTGTGTTATTATAGAGAAAAGTAGGGCATAATTAATGAATTTCTCATTTTTGTCTCTGATTCAGACTCTGGTTTTAAGTAGGACAGTTAGGAGTTATATGCTGATGCATGTAGATGTATGTAGATATATGTACATGTGCACATAACACACTTATTCAGGAATATACATATTTGGTCTCTAATATACTTTATCTCTAGAGGGAATCTCATTCTGATGTCCTCTTTTATATAGCTTATGTGCTGTGCTGTGATAGACTCATTTCCTACCCTTTCCCTTTTATTTTATTAAATTTTTTGCTTTTGACAGTTCTCCCACATCAAGTATTTTCATAACAGGAATTAGATATAACTTATCTATCTAGTAATTAATGTAATTTAACACCACTTATACAGCATGCACTGTATGCTGGACACTCCTCCAAGCATGTTACAAATATTAACCAGTACAACCCTATTTATAACTCTTTAAAGTGGATCCTATTAACTATCCTCATTTTACAGACCAGGAAACTGAGGCAAGTTTTCTTTTCTGCTGGGGAACCGGGTTTGTATGTGGGGAGGTGATGTGCTTTGTTTGAGCGGTTTGTGTTTTGTTTTCCATTCAAAAGAATGATAAAAAGCTATGATATGATCGAAAAAAGAACAGCTATTCTTCTTGAGCAGAAAAGCCAGAATCATCAAAGACTGGATTTACATAATGATGTACTGGTTTTATAGCTAAACACTTAAAGCTATTAAAAACACTTTTATTATTAAAATTCCTGCGGGAAACATAACTTTGTTATTGTGATACTTAAACTCTCTGGCTTCTCACTTCCCCTCCCTTTGAAACAATTATGTGCATAATGTGATTTTTAATAATCTGTGGTTTCTTTGGAATGCTAATATCATGTTCAAGCATCGAAGGATGTCCTTCTTAAGGCTCTTGGCCTCCTTGACTATGCATACAATGTGCTGGTTGCCCAGAAGACTTGGTCTCACTCCTGTAGCAGGCAGGGCTCCGAGGAAGGGTGGCTAACCACAGCTGAACCTTCCTCTGGCTCATCAGGCTTCTGCTTGGGCGATGGAGTCAGTCAAACCTGAGTTCATGAGCCCTGCCTGGCTTCGACCAGGATGGTAGTGGAGAGGGGCTGAAACATGAGTGGATTCAGGATATGTTCTGGAGCTAAAATGGATAGGAGTTGGTGACTGACTGGTCATGGGGGTGAGGAAGAGGAATCTGTTGAATTGGAATTCTCTGGTTGTTTGCCTCTAACCTCCCTGGGTTCAGGGACATTTGTATTCTTGGTGCTCACTGTTGTATTGGCACCTGGTAAGCAACCAAAAAATATTTATTGAATATATGAATGAATGAGTGATGAGTGAAGACAGTGTGATCCAGTGGAAGTTCTGCGATTTACCCAAGGTCACATAACTATTTAATGGCAGAACTAACCATGGAATCTAGGTAACCAGGCTGTGTATGACAGAACCTTTGACTTTATGTCCTATATGCGGTCTCTCTCTTTTCCCCTTCTGATTTTTAACTCTTTGAAGGCAGACCTTGTGTAAAAATCAATATAACTAACGTTTTTATCTGGCAGTGGAAAGCTGAATCAAGCATGGATGTCTCTATGCGCATATTTGTTAGCTAGGATGTGCTTTCCTTTTGAGGATAAGGGAGGAGGTAGTTGGGGGAAAGGCTGGAAGTTAACAGATACTGTAGGATTCTCAGGTTTTTCCACTGTCAAAAATGTTGACTTTAGTTTTTCATTATTTCCTTTCTTCTCCATTCCATTCTAGCAATGGCCCACCCCTTGCCTGGATTAATGCAATAGCCTCTTAACCTTCCACCTTTCCTCTTGTTATTTATGTGCTATTGACCTCATGAAATAGAGTCATCTTAGCTTTGCCACTTATTAGCAGGGTGATCTGGGCCAAGGCATTTATTTTTTCAGAGCCTAAGTTCACTCATTTGTTCAAAATAGATAAAGACAAAAAATGCCCTACTAATACTGTGAAAATTTGTTGAAAATAACTGTGAGAACCAGGCCAGACCACAAAGGCTGGGCCAGGCTAGAGGACTGGAGAGACCAACCAGCTAGTCTTGGCTAAAGGCAACTTCCTCTTTGGTTCACCATTGCCTCAGCTAGCAAAGAGTGCAAGGGGTGGAGGGTGTATAGTGGTGCAAGTGGTAACACTTGCCCAGTGCATGCTCAGAGTTCAGTGATTTGGGCAGCTTCTGGAGGTTTCAGTGAAGCAGTTGAAGACAAGGCCTCTTTCTGGGTAATGCTGCTGTATAGATTTTAAGGTGTTCTCTTACTATTAACGCTACTAAATTTCTAGTGCCAGAATGTGCACTATGCTAGATATTTTTGTGTACTTCATTGTATTTGATCAACATGACAAAGATGGAAAGTAGATATAATTATCTCTATTTTACAGGTGTGGTACTTGCCCAAGACCACAAAATCAGGTTTATTTCATTCCCAAGCCTTTTAATTTGAAGTTACAGTTATTATCAAATTATACACTCTTTAAGGTAGGATCTGTGTCATATAACTATTTATCCCCAAGCTGCTTTGAGCATAAAAATTTCTTTGTACATATTTTTTGTTGCATGAATGGGTAGATAACAACTTGTTTTATAGGGTATGGTTTAAAATTAAGGGACTCTGTAAGACTCTTATCTTAGAAAGTCATTAAGATGTCTGAGAAGACCTCTCTCTTGGAGGTCCAGGCCTAAATTAAACTTCAAAGTTGGGGTGCAGAAGTAAGGAGGATATTTGGGAACACTTAGTGATTTACACTTACATAAGAAGATTTGTAAGGAGAATGAGTACAGAATGATCTTTGTCTAAGGGCCAGGAAAATGCAGTATGAATCAAAAATCAAAAAGAAATCAGGATAATACTGAAACAGTGTTTCCCAAAGTATGTTTCAGGGAACTGTATACCCAAGAAATACTGTCTTGTACGATGCTTCTCCAAAAATAGGTCATGATTAAATACAGTCAACTCTTGAACAATGCAGGGTTAGGGATGCTGACCTGTGTGGTCTAAAATCCACCTATAACTTTTGATTCCCTAAAGACTTAACTTCTTTTTTTTTTAATTTAATTTAATTTTTTTTATTTGCGAGAGAGAGAATGAGAGAGAGCATGAGAGGGAGGAGGGTCAGAGGGAGAAGCAGGCTCCCCGCCGAGCCGGGAGCCCGATGCGGGGCTCGATCCCAGGACTCCGGGATCATGACCTGAGCCGAAGGCAGTCGCTTAACCAACTGAGCCACCCAGGTGCCCCAAGACTTAACTTCTAATAGCCTATTGTTGACTGGAAGCCTTACTGATAACATAAAGAGTCGATTAAGACACATTTTATATGTTATGTGTATTATATACTGTATTCTTACAATGAAGTCAGCTAGAGAAAAGAAAATGTTATCAAGAAAATCACAGGGAAGAGAAAATACATTTGCAGTACTGTACTGTATTTATTGAAAAAATCTGCATATAAGTGGACCCATGCAGTTTAAACCATGTTGTTCAAAGGGTCAACCATACATACAGAAACAGAACATAGTATATACTCCTGTAGCATATGTTAGTGTTTTAAAAGCTGAGAATTCCTATACTTAAAAAACCCTAACAACAATAAAGCCCTTTTTACTCTATTTAACTAGTATTCCCAAACATATTTACCATATATTCTCCCTCCACACTCCATCATTTATTTGCCTACCAAAGAGCTAATGGTTATCAGAGCCCACTGAGAAATGCTAGAAAGGAAATTGAGTAGTAGTTGAAAAAAACTCCTTTTCTTTCTCTCTCTTTTTTTTATGCTTTCTTACTTAATATTCAGATAATTTTGTATTTGTTGATAGAGGTTGGTCAGTTTCATCCATTCACTCAATAAATACTTACAAAATACCTATAAAGCTTGACATGGTAGAACACACTTTGAGTTGGTAGATCCTTGATTTCTCTTGTCCTCATGAGGAAGGGAAAAGAAAGGGGTGCAGGAGTCCTGGGGATAATGAGTAATCAAGAGATTTCTGTCCTTCCACATTTAGAAGGTATTAATGCCCAAATAACAATGGTCTAGGTCTCTATTCTGCCATCAAGAAGTTCAGAATTTTATTAGGGTTTCATCCTCAAGTAATTTTTTGGAACCTTAAGGAGCTTCTTCCCAAACCCTTCCATTCTAGCCAGGCAATCTGATAGTCTCTGGCTCTGGAACAGGACTCCACTTCTGCTGGTCCATCTTGTTGCTTTTCCAGGCTGTTGTCTTTTTGTTTCTTCCCAAGGGCAAATAAAAAAGTTTAGTTATAAGACAGCTTAAATCTAGATTTAGGAAAAAAAAATCTCATGCTGCAGGTCAATAATTTTGCTAGTTATACTCAAGTTATATGCTCAAATAACAATATTTTAAATCTCAGTCTGAAGCATTTGCGTATGTGTGTGTATTCATCAAATGTTCATCAAAATGTTGCTTCCAGAATTAAGGGATAGTCTGCACCCTAAAATACAGAAGTTCATTGCAACCTTTCAGATGAGTTTTCCAACTTGAAAAAACTTAAGATCTTGTCTTCTATAGAGGAGGCAATGTAAACATTTTGGACCAAAGAGAATTTCTATAACAAGTGATGTGATTCTGGGGTTTTGCATACATATCCAAAACAGTAATGGAGACTTTCTAACTTGAAAAAGCTATGAAGAAGAGAAGAGATCATGGAAATTTCATATATACACTATATATCTAATATGTATAATATTAAGAGGTAGAATCTGAAAGGAAAGACCACTGCATGGATAGTATGCCTGTTTTAGTAGCCTGAGTTCTTCCTGATATGAGGGCTATGTAATTATTTTGGGAAGTGATTCCAATGAACAGGAGTTGGGTTGGGACTACAACACTGAATAGGGGAAGAAGGAAAGACAGGATGTATGACTGACCTGGTCGCTGCTGTGGGTGACTGAGACTCCGTCCTTTGGGGGAAGCTTCTGAGAAACTGTAGAATGATCCTCAGACTCTTCTGCTTTAAAACCAGAGGTAGAGTAGCTTATCTATTGGCCCCCGTGCCCATTGATCCAAGTTGCCTTGTGAGGTACTACCTCCCTCACTTCTAGGTTTGCCCATATGTCAGATGACTAGTGAGTTCCAGTGGGTGAAGAAAAGCCCCAGAGAGGAAAGTGAGACATACCAGCTACTGTCAAGTTCAGCCTGCATTCCTCTCTAAACCATGCCATTTATTTATCATGTCACGTAAAGACCAGCTAAGGTCTTTATCTGGAGCAGCTTCTCAGTTCAAGAGTCAATTGCTCATAAAGCTATGGGCTGCCTGGAGGAAGCACAAATAATATGGAGAGTAAGCTAAAATTAGCACAAATGAGATGGCCTTTGTCAAAGGTGACTCCCGCTCCCTCCCATTTTTTCTGGCTGTCCTTTATGTAGTATGCTTTGTGTACCAGACACTGCATCAAGCACTTCACAAGGATTACCTATTTCGTTCAATCCTTACAAAGTGGACATTGTTACCCTTCCCATATGAGGGTTGGTTGGCAGAAACAGATGTTGTGGATCACTATCTCAGTGCATCCGTGCCTGCTGCCAAAGGAGTGAGAAGCTTAGGCATTTGATAAATATGAGGACAAGTGATTATTTTTACTAAGGCTTGGAAAAGGCCTAGCCAACCCCCATCATTCTGTCTCTTGACTCTGCTTTATTTTTCTTTTGACCATATTATTTATTGGTTTATCTATTTGCTTATTGTTGGTCTCCTGCTACTAGAAATTAAGTTCCTTTGGATTTGGGACTTTATCTGTTTTGTTAGAATAATGTCCGGATCAGGGGAGGTAGTCAATAATTATTTACCACTGAATGTAAAAAGGAAAATGGACTTTCATTGGTATGGGTGCAATGAAGTTTGTTATGTTAAGAACATTTTGATAATGGAATGCTTGTGTGGCTCAGTCTTCTGTCTTTGGCTCAGGTCGTGACCCCAGGGTCCTGGGATTGAGTCCCACATGGGGCTCTCTGCTCAGCAGGGAGCCTGCTTCTCCCTCTGCCTGCTGCTTCTCCTGCTTGTGCATACATAAAATCTTTTTTTAAAAAGAAATTTTTGATAAAATTGGTGATAGACACTGGTATAGGTAAGGGTCGAGTTGCTCAGTTTCAGTGAGCAGGTATAGAGCTCAGTTGGAAGCCCATTGAATATGGAGTCAGTGATAAAGATATACAAAGAAAAGGAATGAAAAAGGAAAAGATGGATAGAGGTTCATTCAAATTACTCCATCTATCAGTATTTATTGGGCACTATCTGTCCCAGTACATACTAGAGGACACACTGGTTTGATTCAATGTGATAAAATGTAGAGGAAAGAGCAAAGCGGGATCAGAAACTGAAAAAATTTAGAAGAAACAGGACTGAAGAAGGCTCTCCATAGGATATGTGTAAGGGCCTGGCCTTCTCTCTGAAGCATCTGTGTGAGTGATTTGTGGTATGTGTTAGGGAAAAGGATTACAGGAAGTTTCACACTAGAGAGACCTGGAGAGAATTTGACTCTGTTGCCAAGTTTTCAGAGTCAGAAAGGGCAAAGCTAATGTTTTCTACTGATGCAGGTCATCAAATGTCATCCAGAAATGGAGAGCAGCTTTGATTTAAAAAAAAAGAAAAAGAGAAAGAAAGAAAGAAAGAAAGAAAGAAAGAAAGAAAGAAAGAAAGAAAGAAAAAGAACAAATGAACAATTATGTAAAAATTAGCTCCTTGAGGGTGAATTTCTGGAACGTGGTAAGGTTTAGAAAAACTGATAGAAAATATAAACAAAACAAATTATCTTGGGCTTGGGGGTTGTGGATGGTGGAGATGGGTGCTGTGTATTCAGCTAGTAGTTGAACCAGAACTCTTTGTCCAGTGAATTACTGTTTTCTCCATCAAAGATGAACTGTCAGCCAGACCTGCAAAGGGTTCAAGGAGCTCAACGGTCCCAAGAAGAAATTTGCCCACTATACCGTCTTTGTCTCAAAGTCTCTCTTCTACTGTTGTCTACAGGGTTGCATTTCTTTGTCTGTGGGGCAGGGTGTGGCTGGGGCCTGGACGCTGGAATCAGAAGAGACATTCCTGACTCCCACACAGCCATGTTCCTTCCCTTTCTTTTGGTGGCAGAACTCTAGGGGACCAAATCCCAGGCTGGCATTTCTGGCCTTGCCTAAAACTCTCTGTGCCGTTCTAAAAAATAATATCACTGTTATGTAAGTGATATAAGTCAAGCCAGGAACATGCAGCCCAGGGAAGAAGTACATTTTATGTTTTGATTTCTTCTTTTCTCTTGGCAAAGACTTGTTTTTCCCATCCCTGCTAGGGCAGAACTGAAGTCCACTTGGTGTGGAATGGGGAGGGGACCATCCTGCTTGAC
Organism: Mirounga angustirostris; assembly: GCF_029215605.1. NCBI lineage: Eukaryota > Metazoa > Chordata > Mammalia > Carnivora > Phocidae > Mirounga > Mirounga angustirostris. The sequence continues at coordinate 84,429,958 of NW_026991721.1, read as the reverse complement.
CACATTTTAGCCTGGTGCCTGTTCCAGATACCCTGCTGGTTACAGAGAAGTCACTGTGGGAAAACAGTGTGGGTAAGCCTGGGCTTGCACAAAGGAGGTGCTCCAGCCCCCACACCAGCTCCCATGAGATTTTTAGCCAGGGTCAGATCTCCTTAGTGACCTGGATTATAGATTTGATGAGACCTCACTGGATCACATGGTGCATAAAGGCCTGAGTTAGGGGTGAGTCTAAATTGAGGGAATAGTTTTTGCCTAGTAGAGGTTACATGTATTATTGAACAGGTTATGAAACAGGTTATGGGACAAACCATCTTCCAACCACCCAGGCTGGAAAAATTAAAATTAAAATTTAAAAATTTCTCCCCATCCTTTATGCCCTAGATAGAAGCAGTCTCCAAATCCCAGTCAAGGATCCCAGTGGTCCCAAGAAGAAATGTGCCCACTGTTCCTTCTTTGTCTCAAAGTCTCTCTTCTACTGTTGTCTACAGGGTTGCATTTCCTTGTCTGTGGGGCAGGGCGTGCTTGGGGTCTGGAGGCTGGAATCAGGTTACATGTATTTCTTTAAGACCAATCCCTCCCAGTCATTCCTACTTTTCCTTTCCATGCCCTGCCGTCTCCATTGCATAGCTCATGGGCTGGGAGGCAGCTGGAGGAAGCTGAGTATGGACTCTGGAGAAAGACATTTGGGATGTGCATTTTGGCTCTGTAATGTGACTTGGACAAACTAAACTCTCTGCCCCACAAGTTATTCTTAGAAAATGGGATTGATAACACTCCTTACTTTGCAGGAATGTGAGGATTAAATGAAATGCATTTATAAAAATGCAGGTGACTAAACAGTATAGTCCCAATTGTTCTTTTAGATGCGGCGATTAGTAGACAAATGTTTATAAGGATATACACCAAAATGTTAATGGTGTTTTTATATTGGGGTGGTGGGATTTATGTTTTTTTTTTTTTAACTTGCATGTTTGTGCTTTCCTATATTTTTAAAATCTCCACAACGAAAACGTATTACTTTTGTACTAAAAATCATACATATGAATTAAAATTCCACCAAACCTTTAAGAACCAGCTGAGATGATACTGGTTTTATTAAAACTTTCCAGATGTTCCTGTTGACAGAGATCCTTTTCTGAGCAAGTTACTGAATCACTTTGAGAGGGAGATGCTCATCTGCAAAATGAGATGTAATAAACTTCAAATGGAAATTATATATACACTATTAAGTATTTATAATATGCATCTTATAAATATACTCACACATACACACTATTCTCTCTCCCTCCTTCTCTCTCTGGGATTTAGAGATGCCCGAGCAATAGAAAGTGCTTAATAAATGCACTTTTCTTTTTCTGAATACCGGAAACACTTTGTACCCCTCTTATAGCATTTACTGTATTTTGCTTTGTATTATGGTTATTTGTGAACTTTCTGTATCTGCTACTAGATTATAAGCCCAGTGAAGGCAACAGCTACTGTGTTCTATTCATCTTTGACCACACAGGGTTTAATGTCTCTTTCATTGTAGCTGCTAAATATCCTCATCGAATGACTGAATGCCTAGGTAAAGGAAGAGGCCCTAGAAGTATAAAGACATACCCCTTTAGGGTTTCAGTTATGCACTGTCTGATGCTGGGCCTGCCAGTGTAGTTGCTCAACAAATGTTTGTTGATTGGGTGGGCACACGCAGCAGCAAGGACCCAACGTTCTTGTGAGAGAAGCCAGAGCCCAGGTGAGTACGCCTGGCCCACTGATGGTGCTGCAGGTGTCTGTGAGGAGGTTCGTCCTTTGAAGTGGATGGAGATTGAAACTCAGACAGCTGTCCAGGGCCAATCCCTCCCACTGCAGGACCTGCCTCTGATTGCTAAGGACAGGGGAGAGGGGACTGCAACTGAAAGAAACAATGAAGGACATGAAGTTGAAAGAGGGCTGGGATGAAAGTCTTAAGAGACTGAGGAGGAGCAGACAGTCCTGCTTTTGTAACAGGTTGTAGGGAGCAATTCTCCTCAGGTTAGACTGCAACATCACTGACATCCACCCTCTGTTGGTGACTTTGGCCCAGAAGGACTTCACCAGGTATTCACGAGCAGAGCCAAGACACCTTCATGGAGCTTTACAAACTTAGGGCAGAAGAGAAAGAAAATAAAGGGGCCCCATAGTAGCTGAGAGGGCCAGGGAATACAGCAGTAAGCAAGCACTTTCTAAGGACTTCCATAACCAGTTATACGGGACTTTTCATTATAAAGGGAGATTTTGACAGGTTAAATAGAAGTAGGCAGAGCCTGAGTAATGCTGGTTATCCTATTACTATGGTGCTCTTTTCCCCTTTGCTAATGCAAGCCAAGAAACAAATTATATATATATATATAAATATATATATTATATATATAAATATATATATATATATTATGTGCATTCATGGAGTGAGGAGATAGTCTGAAAGCGAAAAGAAGAAATGCAGAAAGGAAAATGACTCATTGACAGAACAGGTGTGCCAGCTGAGACACAAGACAAAATGGAGTATACCTGGCCACTTATAGCTCAGGAAAACATGGTGGGACAAAACCTCACTATGCTAGGCCAATCAGTGGGCTCCCAGGAGTAGGTGAGACCCTATATGATGTCAGTGGGGGCAGGACTATGAAGAGGTAGGACTTTGAATGTTCACTGGTATTTTCTGGAACATCCTTTGCCAAAAGTTTTGAATATCAATGCCTATCTATTCTCTGGGATATTTGTCTTGGGAAGGAAATATCGTATGGGGCTGGTATCTGTATGTATATATACATGTGTGCATGTATATTTATGTACATAGGTAGACTAAGAGCAAATAAAAAATCTTTTAAAATACCTGTTCTGTGTATGACAAAATATTGATGATATACTTGGTAAGACCAGAGAAGAACTAAAAAAAATAATAACTAAAGCAATTAAATATTTGAATAGAACTTCAAGATAGCAATGAAGGAGGTGTTACAGAAGACATAGACAAAAAATTATTTTTTGAGAACTTTCCGTATTTCATCACTGGTTCACATATATCATTTCTTCTGATTCTGTGAGAACACTGTGAGGTGGATAGAGTATCACAGTCCCATATTATAGATGAGCAAACACATTGGGAGGGTAAAGGGATTGTTGAGAGTAAGTGGCAGGTGGAGAACTGAACCTAGGTTTGTAGACTCAAAATCTTTTGCTCTTGTGCTATTGCACTAATAAGCAGTGACATTTTCTACCTTATCTCTCATTTTATCTTTTTTATATAAAACATTTTATATCTTATATGCATTATATATTTTAGATATCACCATTCTATCAGAAAATCTGGGTGTTATTCTGATAGGAATAGAAAGTCCACTTTTCCTGAGAATGGCATTTATTGATGCATAGCCTGTTTCTCTGTGATTTCCAATAAAGCTTACGGACATAAAGTTTTTCAAGAATATTACTGGGAATAAGTTTAAGGTGATATTTTAGTTGTTATTCTGAACACCCTGTGTCCACTTTGACTTTGTGTCCCACTGATGACAGCTACCACTTCCCTTGGAAGTTTAGAAGACACCTGACTCCCTGGTGTAGAGGCGGGGGGCACTTCTGGAAGGTGGTGGAAGAAAACTTTTAAAAAAGCTTGGGTGGTGCTCGCTTTGACAGCACATTTACTAAAATTGGAATGATGCAGAGAAGATTAGTGTGGCCCCTGCACAAGGATGACACGTACATTCGTGAAGCATTCCATATTAAAAAAAAAAAAAAAAAGAAAGCTTGGGTGGCTGTGCTGGGCATGGAGATGCAAGGGAGGATTTGTTGCCCTCGGTTCTGGGAATTATGTCAATAGACAGCCTCCAGCCCTTAGCCCCTTTGGGAGTTGCCTCACCAGCGGGCACACATTCCAGGGGATTGCCCACTTCCAATGACCGATCAAGGCAGAGGGTAAAAGTGCAGCTATTTGGGCCCATTCAGGCCAACTCTAAGGGGTTATTTGCTCCAGCATTCCCTGTGGAGTTGACTGAAGCTGCTGGACCTGCATTGCAGCCGGTCTTTTCCCTGTGCCCACTCCTGCTTCCTTTCTCTCCCTTCCAGAGATGTGGATCCCAGGGGCGTTCCCTGTTTAACACCCTGAATCCTAAACTCTTTCTCAGAGCCTACATCTTGGAGAACTTGAACTGTAACAATTCAATTTATCTGTACTTTCTTTTGGAGCAGGGGTAGGTAATTTTCTATAAAGGGCCAGATAGTAAATATTTCAGCCCTTGCAGTCCAACCCTGGCTTTGTAGTGTGAAAACAGCCATAGATAATATGTGGATAAATGAGCATGGCTGTGTTCCAATAAAACTTTATTTACAAAAAGAAGCGCTTGGCTGGATTTGGCCTGTGGATGTAGTTTGCCAGAGAATTACTGATTACTGAGAATTACTGATTCATTTCAGATGATTGGAGAATTCTGGCGAATTCCTGATTAATTTCTTCATGCCCAATATTGCCTGAGTTACAAAGCAGCTCATTATTGTGCATAGTGAGTGCTGAATGCAGGATAAAGCAGTAAGATACACTCTTAACAGAGCTAACAGCCCACAAATACAGTTTCAACATAAGACAGATTTATGATCTAATGCTAGAAGGTACTTTTAGAGGTTATCTTCTGCTCTAGGCAGAACTGTTCCCCTTTAGCCTGGTTCATTAGCAACTTGGCATCCCCTTCTCCGGATCCATGGAGATGGAGAAAGAAGACTCCCAAAGGGAAGAGTGAGGGAAGGAAAGGGCCAAGGCCTCTGCCAGCACCTTTTTTTTTTTTTTTTTAAGATTTTATTTATTTATTTGACAGAGAGAGACAGCAAGAGCAGGAACACAAGCAGGGGGAGTGGGAGAGGGAGAAGCAGGTTTCCTGCCAAGCAGGGAGCCCGATGTGGGACTCGATCCTAGGACCCTGGGATCATGACCTGAGCTGAAGGCAGACGCTTAACGACTGAGCCACCCAGGTGCCTGCTCTGCCAGCACTTTTGCATATGTTATTTCTCTTCTTTCACACAAACTGTGTGTATTTATGTCCCCATTTTGCATAGAAAGTGATTGCCTCAGAGAAGGTAAGGAGGCTGCTCTGCAGAGCTTGTAAACATTGGAACTGATTTTAAACCCAGGTATGTGGGACTCGAGAGACCGTGCCCTTTCCAGTCCTCCAGGCTGACCTGTCGGCTTGGCCTTGGATTGGAGATAGTTCTTTAAACTTGATCATTTCTGCCTGAGAGGGCTTGGCACAAAGAGCTGGATCCTAGACCAGCTTTCATGGCTCTGTTCCTGGGTTTCATTGGAGGCTGAGTTTCCACATTTTTGCCATTAGCCAGGTCTGGGCCATGGCATCTGATGAGTTGAAGCTGTTGGATGCCTGGGACCAGCTGGTTGGTGCTGGCTTTGAAGTTCACTTTCAATCCTTGCAGGTATGAGCATGGTGGGGGCCCTGCACCAAGTCTTATCACCTTCCTTCTGTCAGGCAACTGTCATCACCCCACAGAGCTTTTATTCACAGCCTGTTGTCAGGAAGCTGGCCAATTCCTTGGGAAGGTGAGAGAGGAAATTAGGAGGCTGGGGGCTGGGAGGAATCATGCTATCGTTATGCTCTTACCTTAGGGCTGATGGAAATAACACTGCTCTGGCACCTGGAGAGCTGGCTGGAGCCCAGGCTCTGCTGCACGTAAGCAGCGTGGTCCTGGGTGAGTCCTGTAATGTCTTTGAACTGCTCTTCTCACCCGTGTAAGAAGGATAAATATTCTAGCTTGCCTACCTACTGCATGGTGCAGTTGTAAGGATCAACTTGAGTGACACATGAGAGAAAGCAGCTGGAGAAGAAGCCAAGGGCATAGTCCGGTGGTTCTCACACGTCAGTGTACGTTAGAACCATCTGAAGGGCTTGATAAAACAAGAGTCCTGGGGCTACTCTCAGAGTTTCTAACTCAGTAGACCTCTGGTGGGGCCTGGGACTTTGCATTTCTAACAGGTTCCTTACTCATCCTCCAAGACCTTTTTCAAGTTGTTTTTCCCATGAAACCTTTCTTTGGTAGCGCAGGTCCGGCTGGTCTCACCTCTGAACTTTGAAACTGGGCTGTCCCATGGTTTGTACTCCTGTGTAATGGCACCCATGATGAGCCCAGTGGGGGCTGCCTGGAGTGCTCTCTTGGGCAGGTTGCTGGAGCCACATCCTGGCTCAGGGCAGAGTGCCGGCACTTACTCACTTAGGTGTGGACAGGGAGGTGGCGGTGTGCATAATAGATATTTGTCATCCCTGACTTAAGAGACTCGGCTGTATTTTCTGTGTGCTAGGCTTGCCTTTACAATTAAATTATACACTTCTTGATGACAGATACAATGTCTTTTACTGCTGTCTCTTCTGTGGTACTTGGCTTAGAACAAATCACCCTGAGCTCTGAGTTCCCTGAGCACAGGGCCATCTGTGTCCTGTTCGTTTTGACTTCTGAAAACTAGCACAGTGCTGCTAGGCCATGGCAGTGGCTGCAGATATTCTTTGCTCAGTCAAATAATACTTTTCGAATACTGGAAGAATATTTCTCAAGTTTTTGTTCTGGTCACAAATCTAACAACTACAGACATGAAGCACTTTCAACTTAATCTACGTTATTGACACGCTCTGCACTATTTCCTTAAGCCTAGGCAATCAAGAAACCAGTAAGTCAAGCCTTGATTTGCAGTGTTTGTCCATTTTTGTGGTGAAGGCACTTCCGCCCTGTTAATTTCAAGCTCCCAGGTTGATACCACTGAATACAGAGCTGGGAAGAGGTGCACAGCAGCATCCTTCTCTACAGTTTTTCCACCATGCACATACAGTAGATGGAAATAAACTCAAAGCACAAGTGACTGTAAACTTATTAGGAAGTGATGGGTTTTGAGTATTTATTATTACCTTTTACAAATATTATTGACTTGTTCATAAGTTTGCATGATTTAATTATTAATAATGGCCGTGTTTAACCCCTGGTTTGTATAATTCCTGAAGCTTTAACAACTGGTTCGCATGAAGTTTTCTTTAGCACACCCCTGGATGAATTGGTATAGATCTGCAGAAGTTAGAATTTTTTTTAGTTGCAAGTCATAAAATCTTAACCTAAATTGCCAAGAGAGATAATTTTGCCTTACAAAATTTAAAGCGTACAGAAGGGTAAGGTCGGTCTGGCATCAGGCCAGGTGTCATTAGGACCTATTCTCTCTTTCTGTCCTCTGTGTGGTGTCAAGATGCTTGCCTACAGCTCAGGCCTCATTGTCCAAGGTTTCAGTCATCCAGAGGAGCAAGGACTTGGCCCATTGGCTCTGATTATGTTCTGTGTTTGGCTCTGAACCAGGCACCGGAGTGGGGGAAGTGTGAGGCTCTCTGCCACAGTCTGATTTATCTCCCTTCACCATCAGTTCATATGTTGAAACTTTAACCTCTAGTATGATGGTATTTGGAGATAGGGGCCTTTGGGAGGTAGTTAAATTTAGATGTGGCCACGAGGATAGGGTCCTCATGATGAGATTAGTGCCTTTATAAGAAGAGACCAGAGAGCTTCCTCCTTCTGCCATCTAAAGATGTAATGAGAAGGCAGCCATCTGCAAGCCACGAGGAGAGGCCTCATGGGGAACCAAACTGATTGGCATCTTGATCTCGGGTTTCCCAGCCTCCAGACTGTAAGAAATAAGTTCTCATTGCTTAAGCCACTCCATCTATGGTATTTTGTTATGGAACCCCAGACCGACTAAGACTCTCCTTCTCCAGGCTCGCCCTGGCAGTTTCACCCAAGCATGTGGACTGAGAGTGGAGAGGGGTTTCCTCATAGGAAATTCCAGGTATCATTACTGGAAGGGTGGTTGGAAGCAGACAGCAAAGCAAACATCCATTGTAAGCTCTCCCTCCCTCTGGACAGAAGGAATAGTTTCTTGGCTCAGAGGGTGCAGGTGTCAGGGAAGCCTTTCTGGAAAAATGATTGGATCACTCCTTTTGTGTACAAGTGGGAAAAATGGGAAAGGAAAGAATGGACACCTGAGGCAGAGCCACAGTCCAAGCAGCTCCATGATTTGTGGGCTTGCTTGTTTTTTTTTTTTTTTTTAAAGATTTTATTTATTTATTTATTTGACAGAGAGAGAGACAGTGAGAGCAGGAACACAAGCAGGGGGAGTGGGAGAGGGAGAAGCAGGCTTCCCGCTGAGCAGGGAGCCCGATGTGGGACTCGATCCTAGGACCCTGGGATCATGACCTGAGCCGAAGGCAGACGCTTAACGACTGAGCCACCCAGGCGCCCTGTGGGCTTGCTTTTGATGGAGTTTAGGGCAGGCCACCAGAGAATGTGCCACTTCGGCATGTGGATTATTTCAAACTGGACAGTCAAGGCCTGAAAGACCCGGGAAGAGCTTTTTACCTCTCCCTTAACTGCCTAAAAGAATTTAGTTGGGGGGTCTGGTCCCAGAGAGGGTTATCACCAGAGATAACCACGAGGAGTCCGGGCTAGGTGTGGTAGGCTAGGAAGAGTTTGGAGAGGCCTGTTTGTTAGGATTCCTCTCTCTGTTCCATTGTCTGTGCATGGCAAAATAAACTTTTTTTATTTTTTTAACCAAACATTTGCTCTTCCCATCTTCCTGTGGATTGTCTTCATTCCCTTTGAAGCCCAAGATCCCTTCCTCCTTCTTAGCTCAGGATGACATATAAACCTCAATTTTTTGACTGTCTTTTAGCCTCATAGCTTCAGGGTTCCTGTATGTAGAAAATTAAATTTATTTGTTTTTCTCCTGTTAATCTGTCTTATCTCAATTTAATTATTAGACCAGCCAAAGAACCTAGAAGGGAAAAAAAGGGCAAGTGTTCCTCTCCCACACCTCCCACCAGGGGAGCATGGCAAGATGTTTGTGGCAAAAAGGACTACTGAGAATTTTGTTCCATGAGTCCCAGGGTTCAAACTTTAGCTACTTGGGTGAGAAGACTGTGCCCAGGAATGGAAGCTCTAAAAAGACACATCTTCACTGGGGAAGTATCTTGCTGATACTAGGAGCATCTTGCTGAGGGTTTGGTGTGAATTCTGAACTGACCAGCCATCACAACACTCCTAAAGACCTATCACTATTAGATCAAGAGAAGGCCCTTAAATTTGGTGTGTGAAGTTAGGTAGGTGTCCAGACAAATGAGTGCAATGTGAAGGTCACAGCTGATATCTCCACTAGGAAATTTTGGAAGAAAAAGAGCTGGGGTTAGCAGTGGGCAGGTACGGATGCAGTCTCTTATATGAACTTCTAAGGAGGCAAAATGGAGAGAAACTGAATGGAACCAGATGTTGATGTATCTGTTCCAACCTAACAACTTGGTTCTTCAGGGTCAGTCGGGGCCATGGGTACAGGAGAGAATGCCAGGCTTTCTGGCCAGCAGCAATTCCAAAATTCTCTCTATCCCTGGAGGTCAACAAGACATTGACCTGGGTTAGCCCTGTACTTTGGAGTTTTTGTGCAGTACAGTGGGGCCAGGAGAAACCTGCCATATGCATATAGGATATTACAATACAGCGAGAATCTCCTATATATGCTGAGCACTGTGCCAGATGTTATTACACACACACCAGCTTGTTTGATTCCCTCAACTACTCTGTATTACAATCAGTTGTCCTCATTTGCAGAAGAGGAAACAGGCTCAGAGGCCACAGTTACATAGCTAGTAAGTGGCATTGCTAAGCTCTAACCCAGTTCTTTCTGACTTCAATGGCAATGTTGATTTCCTCCATTTGATGATGAGCTATAGATATAGCAGCCTTTGGTTGAGCACTAATCATAAATGCAACCATCACTTTAGCTATTCTTGAGGGCAGGGTTGTGTCTCATTCACAATCATACCCCCAGTGGCTAGTGGTGAAAGTTAAGAAAATACAGGATTACATATACTTTTCTTAATGACCCTTGGCATAGGTGTTTAAAAAATTCCACTTTAGAAAAGAGGAAACTGAACCTCAGAGAATTTAGATACTTTTTCTAAGTTCTCAGAGACTCTTATTCAAACTCAGGTCTGTGTGAATTCAAAACTGATGATCTTTACATTCCTTGGTATGTCTCCCCCATTGACCTGCCCTGTGCTACTCAGCTTCTCTCCCCACTGGGTAGATGCAAGTCAATTGTGGATGGAGAGAGGGTGGCAGTGGTGGTGGGATGTGCATCAGTTTGGCATTGAGAGAAGGCAAGAGGTGGACCAGTAAGCTGGATTCAGGCTCAGGCCCTACTCCTCTTTCAGTTGGAGTCCTGCTTAATTTATTCTGATTTCTTTCTTAAGATTTCATTTTTTCCCCCCAATAGGAGATTTTTTTTTCTACCCTCAGGAACAGCAAATATTTCATGTACAGAAAATATTTCTTTTTTAAAGATTTTATTTATTTATTTATTTGAGAGAGCGAGAATGAGAGAGAGAGAGAGAGCACATGAGAGGGGGAAGGTCAGAGGGAGAAGCAGACTCCCTGCTGAGCAGGGAGCCTGACGTGGGACTCGATCCCGGGACTCCAGGATCATGACCTGAGCTGAAGGCAGTCGCTTAACCAACTGAGCCACCCAGGCACCCTCATGTACAGAAAATATTATTCAGAGGCATCTTTGGTTTTTATTTTTATTTATTTATTTATTTTTGAAGATTTTATTTATTTATTTGACACAGAGAGAGGGTACAAGCAAGGGGAGCAGCAGAGACAGAGGGAGAAGCAGGCTCCCCACCGACTAGGGAGCCTGAGGCGGGGCTCGATCCCAGGACCCTGGGATCATGACCTGAGCCAAAGGCAGATGCTTAACTGACTGAGCCACCCAGGCACCCCCATCTTTGGTTTTTAAAAGTTAACATTTATTAAATTCCTGAATTCAGAAGCCTAGTTTTTCCTTAAAGATCAGTTTACAAATCTTATTATTCTATTTACAAGTTTAATAAATGTCAATTACTTTTTTTTTTCTTGGTTAAGAGAACATTTATTTACCATCACAGGCAGACCCACTTGCTATGGTACCACTGCTCCCCACATTCGTTACAGATCACATAGGTCATCATCTCTTCATCTGGATTTGAATTCCGCACCCAACTTGGCAGGAAAAGTGTTCCTCTGGCGATTACAGTGACCTTGCAATTGAACTTCTCACAGCGTCTGCATTTTATTTTCTTTGCCTGTGTGCCCTCAGTGGCGTGGGGAAGGTGATGTTCCTGCATGCAAGGTTCCATGTAGGAGGCTCTCAACTGCTTCAGTTCTTTGCTTGCCATCTCCATCACTGTCATTTCGGTGAATTCTCTCTGAGACGTGGTCCTAGAGAGCAAGTTCTGTTGTAAATGAGAATTTTTGGGGTTCTTCAGATTGGCAACTTTGCTTCTAACACAAGTTTTGTACTTTTTGAGGTTCTTCAAATGAAGAGTAAAAATGTGCCCTTCAATTTCTCTTGCAAAGTTTTGCCACAAATCAGCTTTGGACTGATCTGTGCAAGAACTCATTAAAGCTTCATAAAGAAGTTCTGTGCATTTAGCTCTCACAGGTACTGTGGGGTCCAGCGACTCACTGGATCTCTGGTCAGTGGATTTTGGGTCACCACCCCTGAAATGCTCCTCCTTGGGCTCCATTTGACTCGTGCCATTTTCAGGCACAAGTGTTTCAATGGCTCTTGCAACATCGTGGGGTGATGAATTAGAACTGGAGCCGCCTGATATCTCATCCTGACTTGGGTCATGAGAAAGTCTGCAGTTTTCTTCGTTTCTGCCCGTAGGGAATCATTTAGGGCTGTCCCTTGGTTTGAAGTGGAGATCCTTATAAAGAGCTTCCCATTCTGACAGCAAACACTTGCCTTTCTTTTTCAAAGCCACCGTAGGATAGTTTTTGAGGACTCTGTACACCGCCCTGACCATGACGGTCTCCTGGAGATGCTCTTTAGTCACATGAAGAGTCTCCAGCTCAGTAAGGTGGTTGCCAAGATCCTCAAAATTCCTTTTAGACATCAGTTGCTCAATAAGGGATGTTTTGGCAGCTACCTGCTTCTGGTCAGACATCTTTACAGCTCTTAACAGCAGAAGGCAATGTACATTTATTGAAGTCCATGTGCCATACACATTCATGTCATCTCCATCCTCACAATGAGCCCGAGTCAAGTATATGGCTTATCTCCATCTTACAGATGAGGAAACTGAGAAGCGCAGGAGCTCAGGAATCTCGGGAGACCTCCACGTTGAGAAACGTCAATTACTTTTAAGGAAGCCTTTGATTAATAATTAGGCCCACTTACAGACTTATATACCTCTAAGCTTTTAAACCCCATTTATGAATTGAATATCTTAATCTCATTTGAAATCCTTCAATATCTTGATAAAATAATCTTTCTCAACTTCTAAGTAACTCTTATAAATTTAATAAAATAAACTTACATAGATGGTGATTCTTAAGTATTCTTAGTGGTTCCAATACTGTACATAACCTTAGAAAGATTACACTTAAATATACCAATCAAGATTACTCATACGTTTCAAATTGGGTTTTTTAGTGCAGGTAAATTTTATAATAGGCCAAACAACTTCTTTTGAGTATTACAAATACTTATACTACCAAATAGGCACAGATTTATCCTTAATACGTAAATATTAATGTTCTAAGTGTGAGTCTTTTAAACATTTTATTCTTAATTCTAAATTTTCCCAGAGTTGAAAGATGCTTATTCACTGAGGGAATAATAATGCCATCCCAAGCAATTTGGGGAGAATTCAGAGATTTTAGGTAGGATTGTACCTGGATTTCTGCCTGCCCTTTTTGTAGCCCAAACCTGGACTTCATCCTGTTACAGGTGGTCAGGCTTGCATACAAGGCTGCACAAACTGGTATGGCCACACAAGTACTTACCAGGGTATCACTCGTGCTTACTATCATTTTATTCCACTAAGCCCTGTCCCACCCAGACTACTCACGGAAGCCTGAAACTGACTCAGGCTGTCACATGACTCGATTTTGCTTTTCTTTGTCTAGGATATATTAATTTCTTTTCCATCTAGCTCCAATGACTTTTGACATTGATGGAATTCTATCTTCTTTCCATATTCTTCCTGACCAGTAGGGCCACACAATTCTAAGAGTTATTAAAATGATATCCAATTACATCCTGCAAATCTCACAGCTTCTAAGGTAGAATGCCCGACAATTTTACAAAGGCTTCTATTGTTTAAAAGGTTGTTTTAGAACGTAACACTGGTGGAATCCTCAAGGTTTAGAAGAAAGAACAAATATTTTGGGAGCACTTGCTATGAGCCAAGTACTCTATGTACATTATTTTATTTGTCTTCCAACACCCGTTCAAAGTGTTTATTTTTATCCCCATATTCAAATGAGGAAGCTGAGGTCATGGTGTTTCTCAAGGCCAAATGACTAATAAATGGTAGAGCTAGGACTAGATTTTAAGACTGTTTGCAAAGTTCAGGATCCTTCCATTATGCTACTTTCCAAGTTTTGAAGGTTTTATTACATGGCTCTCCGAATAGTGGAGTAGTCTCCTCACTTCTGCACCTTGACGACCAAAACCTTCTAGTGTAAACCTGATCTTTCCAGACAACCTCAAGGCTCAAAAGCAGTATCTGTCGCCCTTCTCCTCATACTCCTTAAACCACCAAGATTTAGATTAAGATTTAAGATTTCCAAGGATTTTCATGACAGCAGCAAATTAAGGGCAAGCTGTAAGACACATTACAGTCACAGTCTTGGGCCAATGTTCCAGGGTCCTGAGGCGTTTGCATAATTCAAACCCTGACCTCAACTGATGGTGGGTTGGTGGCCCCAGAATGTTTCACTTTGGCATGTGGATTATTTTGAACTGAAGACAATCAAGGCCCAGCAGACTCAAGAGCTTTTACCTCTCCCTTAACTGTTTAAAAGAATTTAAATAGGAAGTCTGTGATGGGAAGAGAGCTATTACCAAAGATAACTTTTTTTTTTTTTACATGAGAACAACTTCTCCATATGGTATGGCAAACATTTGTTTACCAAACATTTGCTCTTCCCATTTTCCTGTGAATTGTCTTCCTCCCCTTTGCAGTCCCAGACCCTTATTTCCCTTCTCCTACTTGGGATGGCATATAAGCCTCCGTTACCTGTCAAGGGAGAGCCTCTCATCTTTGTGGAGCTCCCATTGGTACATAGTTAAAGTTGTTTTTCTCCTGTTAATGTTTTATGTCAAGTTAATTATTAGATCAACCAAAAAATTTGGAAAGGAAGAAAGAAAAGTATTTCTTCCCTGCAGTTTTGGTGCCCAACATAGGGCTGTCCAGGATCTGGCCAGTGCTCACTTCAGGGCTGCTGCAGGGGAGAGATCCTGGGACCTCTGACGGAAGCTGGCAGAAGGTAAGAGTTCTTACCATGTCAGTCTCCTGGATCTCTGTCTGCCCGGTCTGTTGGAAGTGAAAAAGGTGAGAATACTTTTCTTTTTCTAAATTTAGATTAGCAGAAAATATTTGGGTGAGCTAGTTTCTTGGGTATAGCAATTCTGGTAAAGATTTGTGATGAGTACTTTTGATTTCTATTGATCGCGTTCCTCCCAGAAATGATCATTGTTTTCTTTTGTCTTTGTTTTTTGTGTCATTTGTCAAGAAGAAAAACCACAGGGTAGAATGGAGGCATAGGTCCTATAGTTTGTTGTTTGAGCCGGCCTCACAGACTGGTGAGTTCATGGTTCTCACCAGAAGGGCATCTGTTTAGATGAACTTTGCTGTGGATCCCCTATGTAAAAACCAGCTGCGTTTTTCCTTTTGTCTTGTTGTATGTCCTAAGAGCTTGGCTTTGTGATGGGTGAGAATATTCTCTCTGGTCTCTGCCATCTGGGAGTGTACATACTGGTGTGCATCTGGCGGCCAGTCAAGTGGACTGGGGTTCTGAGACGTGAAGTCACAGACGGCATTTTTTGTTGTTCAGCTGTGCGAGCTCTCAGGAGAGTTTGTCTTGAGGGGTCCCAGTCCATAAGGGCCTTCGTTGTCTCAACCTTTGTTGTCTTGTTAGTGGTGGAAAAGTCCCATTTCTGTATCGCCTGCCTGGTGTCACAGATTAGGTGGTCTATGACTGAAAGTGTCGAAAACCAAACTCTGTGCTTCCGGGCCAAAACTCGAAGATGGAGTCTGGGATAAAGAGGAACGATAGCATTATTGCTTAGCTGGGCAAAGGAAGCTGCAACAGGCTTTGGCCTTGAAAACCTGCAGGCCCTCCCGGAGGAAGGGCCTGGGGGGCTTTATAGGGAAATACAGGCTTTAGCTGGTTTTAACAGGAATTGTGTATGTGCTACTAGCCTCCTTCATCGTGTCTTTAGTGTGGTACCGGGTTCCTGAAACAAAAGGCTAAGAAGGGAGGAGGGGAGGTTTGCGGAAGGGAGGAAAAAGGTTACTTTAAAATCCAGCTTCACTGAAGCACTAGTGCGGCCATTTTGATTTTTGTTCAACTTTGTTTTTAAGCGGTTTCACAGGCATCTCACATTCCCGAGACACTGTTTTCTCTACGCAGTTCTTACCACCAGTGACAACAAAGGCCTTTACTTTCTTAGGCTGACTTTGGGAGTGAACTTTCTGGATCTTGTGAGGACTGCATCTCTTGCACTCTCTTGTGGGACACCTCTTGTGCCCTTGGTTGAGCCATAAAAAGGCTATTGGTTTGAATCGCTATTGAGATTAATAAACTCGTCAATGGCCAGGGGATGGATTTTTTTTTTTTTAGATTATTTATTTATTTATTTGAGAGAGTGTGTGTGTGTGTGTGAGAGAGAGAGAGAGAGAAAGGCAGAGGGAGAAGCAGACTCCCCACTGAGCAGGGAGACTGACTTGGGGCTCAATCCCAGGACCCTGAGATCATGACCTGAACCCAAGGCAGATACTTAACCGACTGAACCACCCAGGTGCCCTGGAATGGATCTTTTGAATTGAGGAATCTTCTATATTTGAAAAAAAAATTTTTTTTAAGAGAGCTCTCATTTTAAACAATCGTTTTATTGGTATCTATGGAAAGACCAAATTAAAAAGTGGATACACAGAAGTATAATGGCTAGCCTTGGGGGCTCCCTTAACAAGGTGAAAGAGCAGAAATTAAACTTAGAACAAAATTAAAGTCCACATCCAATGTAAATTCCCCTTTTTAAAGTCTGGCCCCATCTCCTCAGCAAATTCCCTTAACTTCCAAAATTCCTCTACTTTGCCCAGAAAATTCCTTACACACTCTGCTGCCTGTTTTAGCTTCTCTTTTGCTACAAGATTTACACAGAGCACTCCAAACTAATCTCTAGGCCCAAGGTATGCATTCTTTCTCTGTTCCTTAAAGATGTAAATCTTACCATGTCTTTGAAATGTAAACACCATATGAGGTAATTAAAACTCTGCCCAGACTGGAAAAAAAAGGGGGTGAGGGTGGGGAGGAAAAGGGCTTTTAAAAATACAAACCGCTAAAAAGTCTCTCTAGCCCAGATTCTAGACCATAGCCTCCTAAAGATCACCTGTCAAGAACAATACAAATACAAACAATACGATACAAATCTTGAAGTCTTCACATGTAGTAAAAAGTTTTAGCCATCTGAGCTCATAAACTTAATTTTACTCCAACTAGTACTTATGAACTAGTGAGTTTTATATTGTTATATCTGATTCATGGCTGAAATTTGAAAATGAAAGCCATAAGATCTCTGTTTATCAATATGTTTATGTATGTCTTTTGTATGTACATTATAGATATGGTATTTTTCTACCTCCAGATGGTGTTGCAAAATTAATTTGTGAAGAGCCTCATTTAATTGACTTAAAAATAAATGCTTATAAATTAAGTATTTCTTTTTTTAAAAAAGATTTTATTTATTTATTCATAAGAGACAGAGAGAGAGGCAGAGGGAGAAGCAGGCTCCCCGCTGAGCAGGGAGCCCACGCTGGACTCTCCTGGGATCATGACCAGAGCTGAAGGCAGATGCTTACCCTCTGAGCCACCCAGGTACCCATAAATTAAGTATTTCTAAATCTCAGAACTGTACCAGAAACGAAACCAAATATTTTTCAAGTCACATGATCTAGGATAATTTTTAGATAAATAAAAACTATTTAAGTTTGTTGGTTTAATTAATACATGTTTTTAGGGCTATCAGCATTAAGTATACAATACTTGTACTTTACCTAGGTTTACTAAGAGTAAAATAAGTACATGTTATCTCTGTTACAAAATGTCTCAGCAAAAAAAAAATAAGATGAGAGCCAACTGCTTTAATGCCTCCTGAAATTTTCATGAATGATCTAAGTATGATTGTTAAAAACAAGTAAATTAAATAGATGTAAATGAAATAAGAAATTTTAGGTGAACTTTTCAGTAATGGTTGTTTTATGGTATGTGTATTCAAAAATAGTTACCCAAATCTCTTTGGTGACTTCCACTGATAAGACTTTTCCTAAGGTAAATTAAATAGTAGAATTTTATTGATTATCTAGATCATTTCCAAATAAGATAAAATACTAAAACCTTGATTACTAACAGTGAGCTTTCTTTTACAGAGGCACTGAAGATATTTGGGTCCATTACATGGTCTGTGCCATATTGAAAAATTTGTATGGGAAACATATAAACATATGGGAAAACATATATTTTCAGAAATTATATAAAGTATTTATAAATTTATCAAGCCACAGAATGCTAATGTAAAAGACAGTTCATAATTGTTCGTTTTTAAATTTTCACTAAATTAAGGTTCTTAAGGGTTAAATTCTAATATATGAAATTAAAGCTGCTAGAAATAAGGGACACTTCTCCAAACACAAGGAAAGCAGGATGTGTGTTTGCAGTGACAGAAGGTATATTTTTATACCATAAAAAATTACAACTTTTTATGACTTTTTTGTTTGAAACATTGCTGATTTTTAAAAATGATTTGTTTTTCCAGATTTAAAGAAACCTGTAGAGGCTTCTTGTAGGCAACAGGCTTGAGCAATGGAAACCTGAGTAAGGTAAAAGAGCCTACAGTGACCACGGGGCTGAATGCAAATGGATTCTTTAGGCGACCCACCTCCAAATATCCATATGCCCTAGCTGACCAGTGGGCTTCTTACAACCAGGTACAGGTACCAAAAAAGGAAAATTTCATACATTCCCATGCCTCCTCACTCCCCACCCTTAACTATAGCTCCCCATCACTGCCTTGTGTCAGATGGTCTCTCTTTTTCTGTCCTGCTTACTGCTCCCTTGCAGTGTATTCAGTAAGCCGCTATGTCCTTTGTTCTGCCTCAGGTGAATTCTTTCACTGCCTGAGCCACCAGCTTCCACCTGATGGGGTCCCCCTACAAAATATTTTTCTTTTTTCTCTTAGGCTACTTATGATTTAGAGCAATATGATAAAATATAGCTTTGTGAAGAAAGATGAAACATGTATCTTTTTTTCTTTGCTTGATCCCTCCAGAATTCAGAAACTCTCAGTGAATATTCTTATTTTCATGGCAATATAGTCATTTGCATGTGTTCAACTTGTGATCCTTGTAGCAAGACACACTTAGAAACATTGGTTATATCACCAAGGATTTGACTGGGATGTCATATTTGAGAAAGAAACACACAGACTCAGGACCAGACAGCTTTAAGGAACTAAGGTTGACTTTATTGAACCAATAAAGCCCCTTGAAAAATCAGTCTGGTATCTTGCTTACAGAGTTCCCAGCAGCCTTACCAGGTGAATAAGGAAGGATACTTCCTGGCAGGCCCAGGAACCTTAGGATATTTTGAGGACCTCAAGAAGAGAGAAATTCACCCAAATCTTCAGGTATTACAGGTGAAGTCTGATAGCAAATCCTTGGTTTCGCTGCTTAGCCCCAAGAACCTGTTAAAAGTCCAATCTGAGATTCCTTATAAAAAGCAGATAAAAAAGATTCTATATAGTTAGCCGTTATTCTTGCTGCACTTATGTAAATAATCAAGCCAAGTTTATTGAAATGGACAATTTGCAAGCAAAATACTTTACTATGGTTCTTTTTAATAAAAATAGTGAATTGTAGAGAGGAAAAATTATGTTTCTGTAGAAACTGTAATAGACACTCACGGAGATTAGATTCTAGTCCGTTAATTGTCTTTGAGGTTTCATTTTCTACCAGTAAACTGTCCTGATCCTGAATTATTCTACTTTCCTCCAATATTTGGCTATAATTCTCCAAACAATTCCTAATTGTTCTCCCACTCTTCTGACTTAGAATCAGTAAGAGCTAAAACTGCCCTTTTCCCAAAGCTGTGCAAGCTATAGCTGGACAACCTAATATAAACCACAGAGAAATCACCACAACAGCTCATATATAGACAGTCTTCACACTTATGGCTATGCGGCCACTGAATGCCCTCACTCCATCTGGAGATGCTTTGAACTTGACATCTAGAAATCTTCTTGACTGGCTACCCTCAGAACTCAGAAACGGGTTTATAATTTGTTCCAATCATTGAACATTGTTTTTCTTTTGTTTCCATGGAAATACCTGGTTAAGTACCTGATTTCTTGCACAATATAGGCCTAACTTTTGGGATCCCAGCTGCATCACCACTTCCTAAAATGAGACCTCATTGTTTAAGTGAACTGACCTAATTTTAAGACTAAAAGATTAATTCAGTGAAATCATGGAGCAATCTACCAGCTCAGCTTTTAATATATGAAATGTCCAGGGAAGTTTCAGAGGAGGGAACTGATGGAGTTCAGGGCAGGCCTTCCCAGAATGTGCTGCCTTGGCATGTGGACTATTTTGAGTTGAAGACAGTCAAACTCAACAGACTCAAGAAGGGCTTTTTACCTCCCCCCTTAACTGCCTAAAATAATTTAGATAAGAAGGCTGTACCAGGAAGAAAGCTTATTTTCAAAGATAACTTGTTTGTGGGTTTTTTGTTTTTTATTCTTTCATAAGAAAGATTTCTCCACAGGGCGTGGCAAACATTTGTTTTCTAAACATTTTCTCTTTTTCATCTTCCTGTGAATTGTCTTCCTCCCATTTGAAGTCCCAGACCCCTACCCTCTTCTCAGCTCAGGACACATAAACCTCAACTACCTGACTGTTAGAGAAAGCCTCTCATGTCTTCGTGGGGCTCCCATGAGAATGCAATTAAATTTGTTTTTCTTGTTAATCTGTCTCATGTCAATTTAATTATTAGACCAGCCAAAGAACCTAGAAGGGAAGAAAGGAAGTCCTGGCACTCCTTCCACCATGTCCTAGAAATCTTTGGGCTCTCTTCCATCTCCAGGAGGCATTCAAACAGTTATAGAAATTAGCACTTTCTGCCTCCTACCTTTCTTTGACCTTCTTTTCTGTTTGCCCAGGTGAAAACTGCTTCCCTGACAAGTCCCGGTGTGGCTTAGGACTCACAGCTTCTTAGGGAAGAAGGTGGGAACTGAGGCCCATGGGCTCTAATGGTTGAGCCAGTTCTTGTGCAGTGCACAGGCCAGCTGAATGACATCTTTCAGTCACCCTGAATGATTGCCTGAGAGGGAAGAAGGAGACTTCTTGACTCTGGAAGTAGGACGCGTTTGTAGAAATTCATCGTCCCCTTTGCTGAGGGTTGGACCCAGCAAGGTGGATAGGCTTCCAGCACAGCTTCAAGCAGATGGCTGCATTTGAGTGACACCTGGTGTGGAGACCCAGTGTCAGCCCACAGTAGACTGAATCAACAACAAAAAGGTATTGGGATTGAGGAAGAGGGTCTTTGATTCCGATCTTGGCTTTCTCATTGACTAGCTATGTGATTTAGGATTGAACTGTGAATTATGCTCCCTCTCTCCCCCATTACTTAGAATTTTTATTTTATTCCATTAAAAAAATTCTTTTAGACTTATTTAGATGTAGGTTTTAAAAAGTCATAAATTACTTTTGACATGAATTAAGAAAAGGAAAATATGAGTGACATAAGCTGATTAAGGTATTCCTAAAACTTCTTTACTTTTCTGAAAATATTTTTGGCTTAGGCATCTAAAAATGACATTTTCCTGCACGATTGTTTTGAATACCGGGTAAGGTTGTAATAGCATGTTGACAGAATGGTGGCAAGGAAGGTACCTGCCCAGAATGCCTAAATCCTGCCTGACTAATCACACTCCCAACAAGTCTTCTGAGACTCCTAAGGCCCTGCACACCCAAGGAACAATAGTTGAATAAGAATAAAACTGTCACTTGTCTGTCAGCACTGATAACTTGCATCTAACTTAGAACTCTGATCAAAAATCCTTGGAGTCCCTGTCATGGGGGGCCTAAATGAAGACTTCTGCTTTGGTCTTAAATCTCAATTTGGTGGGGATTAATGTGGGAACTTGGGCTATCTAAACGGTAAGACTGTCCATTTTGCACCAAGAGATTTTTCCTGAAGTGGCTATGTATATAGCCACAGGCAGTGGGACCAGATCCATTCTCTTAACTGGCATGGGTACCAGTCACTGGGCCAGGGACAACAGCTTGAATCTCAACTATGGGGTTGGGTAGCAGTCAAAAGGAAATGCTTGAAAGGGAGTCAGTGATTCAGTGGCGCTCCATTGTTTTCTGGAAAAGGAAAACTGTTCAACATTAACAGCTACATTCATCATGCAGACAAAAGAACATTTGGTGAGATGATTCACCTTCCCTCTCCCAGCCACGCCTTCCCTTATCAGTTCACAGGATGCCGAAGAGACAGAAGGTATTTAAACCTGTTGGCTTGGGCCCAGTTTTTCATCCTACTCTAGAAAACCAGCACTGTTTTCTTTTCATTATGGAGACTAGGCAGGGAAGTGGGAATAGGTATGTATTAGTGACGGAAAGTGATTCTTTCTCCCAAATCAATAAAAAAATCAAACTTCATGCTCCTAAGTGGCCTTGAGAAACCTTGGCTAAAGTTTCCTGTTAAGTTCCCAGGAATAGTTAAGAAACTACTTAAGGCAAACTTAGGGTGATCCTAGCCATCTGTACTTATCCAAGCAAGTGAAATGGATTGGGACACCCTGTGAGGCCAAAAAGATATGAGTACGGCTGTGTTTCAGAGTGGTTACAACCATGGGTTTGGAGATACAGAGAGCTGGATTTGACTCTTGGCCCTGTTACTTATTCTATGAGACTGGGCTCTCGGCTCTCTCTGAACCTCAGTTCCCATCTCCAGAAATAAATGGTAACAATCCCCACCTCGAGAGTGCTGGCTCTTCTTAAGCAGTCAATAAATGATAGCTCTTATTATTGCCTAGGGAGAGAGGACTAGGGGCAGATGACTCAGCACAGAACTGGGCATTTAGCATAGAAATTCCTCTTACATTCCACTGCCTTTCTCCCCACTGCACATTTTACTAATGTCTGTGAAATCTTGACAAGCTAGTGTCTTGCCTAAAATGATATAATGAAGAAGACATTACTGGGTATGGTGAGGTGTGGTGTGTGTATGAATATGTGGTATCAAGCAGGGAATGAGAAAAGTTTAGAATTCTTTGATTGTTAGATTACTGTGACAGTGCCACTAGCAGGTGAAATTGATCACTGTGATGGTTGGCTTTTCTTCCATTTTCTGGATAAAGATACAACTCTGTGGTTTTTAAAGCTCTCCAGCATTTTTCTAGCTTTGATTAAAACCAATAACTTTAGAAATATTTGTGTTTCTATAAATACCAGCAGGAACTGAATACTGGTTACTGTGTAAGAGCCCATCTATAAAGGGGAATATTCTGAGGCTTTATTCAACCCTCGTCATTAGGATACTGGTATTAAAGTTGTGGGTCGCTGCAAGCAGCTTTAAGAGTAAGGAATATAGTGAAAAGCCTTTCAATGCCAAATAGCCAGTCTTTCCTGGGGAAACAGAGTCTGCTTCTGAGGAATAATCTAGCCAGCTGAGAGACTCTGGATATTCATAGTGTGGCCATTCACTATAGTTGAACTCTAACTTATTCCAGAGATGGTTAGGTGAGAGGCTGAAGGACTTTGAAAGCTCCTACTTCTATTGCTAAGCCTAAGTAAGAGCTAGACAAAAGGCTTTGGAAAGATCTAAGGAAAAGTGAGACTCCAAGAAGGGTTGGACATTATAAAAAAATATCACAGAATTTCAGCTCTGGGAGGAATCTCAGAGATGAATTAGTACCCTAATCCAAAGCACTCATTTTATAGACAAGAAAACTAAGATCCACATAGATGGAGTAACTAAGATCACTGGAAACTAGAGCCCAACTTTTCAGATTACTGGTCCAGTGCTCTTCCCACCAGAGATTGTCACCTATTTATGGGGTGCCTTCTGGGTACAAGGCTATGGAAAGTATAAGACATCCTACCTTACTATATGGTACTTACTGTGTAGTCAGACAAACAAGATAAGTATGCATGGAGTGATAATAATATTATCAAGCATGTGTGATGGGCACCATCTGTGTGATGGGAGTTGAAACAGAAGAAGGAGAGATCTCATTATTGATGGGCCAGGGAAGCTTCCAGAGATCATGGGACTATAGGAGGGCCATGAAGGATGTATGTGGTTTGGATGGGAGGAGAGGAAGGCCATTCTAAGAAGGAGAAAGACATGTTCAGGAGAGCCAAGTTAGGACAGTAAGTTGTGAGTCAGCAACAATTTGGCAGAAGTGGTAAGTTTCCCAGGGTCACAGAATGTTAGAACTGGTAGATACTTCAAAGATCATCAGGCTTAATCACCTCATTTTACAGTTGAGAATATTAGGTCCAGAAGGTTAAAGTGGCTTGCCCAAGTTTATATACCTATGAAAGTCAGACTGGGGATTAAGACCCTCTCATCCAGTACAATTTTTACTATACCCTGCTGACTCTAAGAAAGTGATAATAGACAGAATGATCGTAGAGGACCTTGCATGAGACACAAGATGTTTGTATGGGAAACCTTTGAACTGGGAGATGACACAGAGTGGTACTTCATACAGATTGAGCTGGCGGTGATATGCAGGACAGATGGAAGGAATTAAGCAGAGAGACCAGTTAAAGAGGCCTCAGAACTAGAACAGCTATGAGATAATAGGAATTGAGGTGGTAGGAGAGCAAATGAAGAGGAAAGGATGAATGTGAGAGAGATAGGCTATGGGAGAGTCAGGCAATGAGAGAGGATGGAGACAAAGACTACTCTGGAAGTCCAGATTTGACCAGTTGTCCATGGAAGAAACCACCTTATACTTTCCTCTGGCTTTTGCTGTCACTTCCCCTTAGCACTTCACTCACATATTCATTCTTCAACAAACATTTTTGAGCTTGTGGAAGGTGTTCCATATTAACCCCAGCCAGTGACCAACTGAATGTGATGCTTCTGTTGTTTTCTTGGGATCTGCCCCCTTGAACTCTTCTTGGTCAGAGTTGTTAGAGGAGAAATAAGGAGAACAGTTTGGTTATTGAAAAGTAAAAAACCCTGATTGTCTGGGAGGGTGTTGAAAAGCCAGCAAGATTTCAAATGGGAGAAGGATCAAAGTGTCTTGAGAAGGGAGGAGGCGGGCCCTGTGCACACAGAAGCTCCTGGGTCTTAGGGAGAATAAAAGATCCCAGTGTGATGGCAACAAAGGGACTCCTGTGCATTCACAGCCATGGGCTTGCAGGGGTGATGAACAGCATTGGCCCTGAGGCCAGGCTGGGGTGGCTCTAGGCTCAGACTGCTGCCCCTACCCGGGGGAGTGGAAGGGTCAACTATCAGAATGAGGGCAGGCGCTGAGAGCTCCTTATATCTGAGGGAGACCCAGAAACCACAGCTTTAGAAGGCTGAGGGCTGCCAAAGGGTAGAGTCTATGCTTTCCTTCCCCTTCATTCATTCTTTCATTGATTCCTACCCCACCCTGATCTTTGGATACCCTTAATAATTATGGTTTGTCCTTCTCCTCTTCTTGGCTTTTGTGACTGCTTTTATTCCAAAGGTTTAGTTTTACCAACTGGACTTGAACAAATAACAGCAAATTGGTCAGAACACACAGACCAACTAGCAGGTTGGTTCTAGCCATACAGAGAAGTATTCTGTCATGCATCTAGGCCAAGCATAATGGTTCTAGGCACAAAGGAGACTTCAAAATGGTTTAACTTATTTTTGTTTCTGGCTTCTAATAACATCGAGAGAAAATGGGGTAAAAGGAGGTCCAGAAATCAGGTTAGGGAAATATGGTAAAAAACTCCAAGTCAAAGAACTTCCTATTTACCTTTCAAAATGTGTAACTTTTGTAAATGTCCTTTGAGGTCAGGGATTGTAGAGAAGTGCTCTGGAACCATTGCTCTGCTATTTCTTAGTGCATGATTTTGGGTAAGTTACTGAATTTCTCTGGACTTTGTTCTTTATCTGTAACATTGGTACGATATCTACTTTGCATAGTTCTAGCAGGACTATTTAACAAGTCTCTGGCAAAGAGTAGGTGTGGATTCGGATTAGTTCTGGGTGAGACCAGTTCAGATTTTGGACTTGGTATGTAATTCATTCTGTTCTCTCAGAGTTGTTTCCTTCTGGCATTGAGGAAAATTAATCTCAAAGAAATGTGATTATCAAGAAAGAGATGACCATATGGTGGGAATTGCCATGTTTGAGTTCATCCTGGAGGTCACCTCCCTCATCATGTTGCCTTGTGTTGATGGAATGCCTTGGATGGATGCCCATTTAGACTTTATTATACGAAGCCAGAGGGCTGGGCAGTGTATGGTTAGGAAGGTCATGTCCCAGCAGGAAAGAGTCAGTGACTTGTGCAAACTGCAAGCTGAGCCAGCAATGCAACCCAGGCATCCTGACTCCCCACCCTATGCCTAATGATAAGGCCCATTCCTGTGTCCTATATCTGGGATTGGACATCTCTGGAGCCAAGAGGGTGACATCAGGGCATCTGGAAACTCAATCTCCTTCTCTGATTTGGATATAGAGAAATGGTGTCAGAGCTCCAAGAGAAGGGCTTTGCAGCCTGGGTTTCTCAGAGGCCAGTGGTGGGAATAGGTTCTTCCCTGGAGACTAGAGGGAGGCAGCAAGCTTTCAGAATTCTCCACGGGCATGGGCGGGAAGAACCACTGAAGCATTGAAGGGGAAGGGGGAGAATGATTTATGGGTAAAACCTAAATGAGCAGAACTTGCTGGCTTGACCTCAGCACCAACTGAGGGGCGTGGGAGAGCATTCTGCAAATATTTGAGAAGCACTGGTGCCAGAGAACTCAATGACTGAACCTGGATGGAAGGGAAGAGAAGGAGCACAGAGCTAAGTCTGTCAAGGAAATCTTTCCCAGAGCCTCCTCCCTCAGGAACCCTTGTCTGTTTGGGCATCTCCCCATGGCAAAGGGTTTAAGTGCTGACAAATTCCAGGATACAGACCACATGGGCCAGAGAAATAGGCCCAGATCACTTCTCCTGTAGAGAATTTGGGCAGAATGCATGAGGAAAGACAGGTAGTGAGAACAAGATGAATGGGATAGTCCTGCCCTTTCTTTTTATGTTCTAATCAGTTTTCTGTAGATCCCCATTAATTTGTGTTAGTTCTGGCTTGTTCCACCTTCCCCCCGGTCCCTTCCCTATAATATCTTTGTGTGTGTGTGTTTGTGTAGGGGTGTGTGTGTGTGTGTTTAACAATTTCACAGTAGGCAGTTCATTTTCCTTCAGGAAGCCCATCCCAACCTCAAGTGGCACATACTTGTGGTCATTATGGTGTCCCCCCACTCCCCCATGCCTGCCTCTGCCTGCCTGAAAAGCCAATACACTTTAGCATACCAAAGGTTCTGAGCTGTACTTGGTAAAGAAATACTTTGAACTTTGTTTATCATAATATTTCCTAAATATGTTTGATTATGAAATTCTACTTTTAGGTAAATAGGTTACATGTTGGCCGAGAGGCTTCCTCTCTTGGTGATTCATGTATGTATGACTGGCACCCCCAATAACATCCTAATGCTTCAGTGGGAAAGACTGCATATTCCGTTTCCTTTGCACCTTCCATAGCACATACCAAACCCTAGGTGCTCACAGCATTTGGGCTTAATTAAAAGACAAGAGGAACACAAGAAATAAAATGAAAAAGCGAATGACAAAACTGAGAAAAAAAATTTTTTAATTGGAAAATTTTGCAATATGCATACAAAGGAATGATACCTTGCACATGGAGAAACTTGTAAATCAGTAAGAAAAACAATGACCACTGCAACAGAATCAGTGCCAACTCAGCTCATGAGTCATGAATACACAACTCACAAAAGAAGAAATATACAAAGCTTATATAAATTTTGATGTCTTAACCTCACAGTTATAAAAAATATAAAGTAAAAAATGAAATATCATTTTATCAATTAAACTGGGAAAGAAGAAATTGCATTAGTGAAGTGATAGGGAAGTAAGGACTCCTTTACATTGTTGACTTTTTAAAAAGTTTGTATTAGCTATTTCCTCCAAGATGTGCTAAAAATAGGAATTTCCCTATCATGAACCATTTATCAAAAATGTTATTATTGACTATATAATATTCCACAATATGGAGTATCAGAATTCATATGGCTGCCATTTTGACTGGGCATTTAGGTTATTTCCAAGGTTTTGTCTGATCTTAGATTATGTCCTTATTTAATAATGTGTTAGTTACATTGTGCTATGTAACAAATAGCTAACTAAATATTAAATGGCTCAAAACAACAATTGTAGTTAAATCTGGTTTCTCTGGGTCAAAAATTTGGATAGGGCACAGCAGAGCAAGTTGTCTCTATTCCATGATTTCTGGAACCCCATCTGGAAGCTAGAAGCCTGGGGCTGGAATCACCTGACATGTAACTTTCTTACATGTCTGCCATTGATGCTTAGCGGGGCTGTCTGCTGGAACCCCTACGTGTAGCCTCCCTGTGTGGCCTGGGCTTCCTCACAACATGGCCATTGGAATCCAAGGGCAACTGAGAAGTGTATTGCACTAGCTCCTCTTGATGTTGTAGCAAATTATCACAAATTTAGTGGCTTAGACCAACATGAATTGATTCTCTTATTGTTCTGGCAGTCAGAAGTCTGAGATGAGCCTTACCAGGTTAAAATCAAGGTCCTGGCAGTGATGTGTTTCTTTTGGAGGCTCCAGGGGAGAATTTGTTTCCTGGCCTTTTCCAACTTCTAAAACTGCATTCCTTGGCCTTTGGCCCCTACCTCCATCTTTAAAGCCAGCAGCAGAGCATCTTGGTTGAGTAGTCACATTGCTTTCTTCATATGCCTCCCTTTAATAAGGACAGTTGTGATTGAATTTAGGGCCCACCTGATAACCCAAGATACTCCTCTTATCTCAGGATCCTTAACTTCTTCATATCTGCAATGTGTGTCTTTTGCCATTTAAGATAACATTCACAGAATGGTGATTGCCAGAGGGTGGGAGGTGAGGGAAATGAGGAGAAGTTGGTCAAAGGGCATAGACTTTCAGTTATGAGTCAGTTCTGGGGATCTAATGTATAGAATGATGACTATAGTTAATAATACTATATTACAGAGGTGCTTAGGTGGCTCAATCAGTTGAGTGACTGACTCTTGATTTTGGCTCAGGTCATGATTTCAGGGTCCTGGGATAGAGCCCCACGTCAGGCACCATGCTCAGCGGGGAGTCTGCTTGAGGATTCTCTCTCCCCTTCTCCCTCTGCCCTTCCCCTGCTTGCGTTCTCTCTCTCAAATAAATAAATCTTTAAAAAATATTGTATTATATACACTTGAAATTTGCTAAGAGAATAGATTTTAAGTGTTTTCACTGAAAAAAAAAATCATGTGAGGTGATAGATGTGTTCATTAACTTGATTGTGGGAATCATTTTACAATTTATACATATACCAAATCATCACATGTTCACTTTAAATATATTACAGTTTTATTTGTCAATTATGCCTCACTAAAGCTGGGGACAAAAAGGTAGAAGTCACAGGTTCCAGGGAGTAGGATCTACATATATTTGAGGATCCATTTTCAGCTTATCATAATGACCAAAGGTTTTTCTCTCTTTTAGTTGGATTTAGGGGAAGCCATATAGTCATACAGTGACTGCTGCAGGTAGATGTGGAGTACTGGTACTATTGGGCGACATGGATCACTTGCTCATGCAGTGTACTCATGCCCTCTGGTCCTGTTCAAGTTCAGTCCCAGAAATACCCTTTCCATTTTGGGTGGATTGTTGCTAGGCACATCAGCTTTATGACTTGGTGGGTCTGATGGAGCACAGCCTATAATGAGCAGTGACAGGTGTGTGGTCACTTGGTGTCCAATGGTGAAGCATTCTGTCTCTACCAGGACCCAGTAATATGCTAAGAATTGGGCTCAAATAATTTATAAATTCCTGCTGCAGATGGTATAACCTTGCTTCAGAAGCCCAAAGGCCTGCATTGTAATTTTTCCACTGGGGCTCCCCATAGTATCTATTACGCTGCATCTCCTCCCAACACTGACACTACCAACACCACAGGGTGTGCCAGATCATATGGCTCGAGTGCCAAGGCTTTCAGCACCATGGCTTCAATCTACAGCAGAGGCCTTTCTTGCTCTTGACCTCATCAAAACCGGCAGCCCCAATGTCACCCTGTATAAGGAAAAGGGCAATATTTCTAGGTGTGGAATGTGTTATATCCAGAACCCAAAAAAGCCTACTAGGTACTCTGGGTGCTAGGAATGTAAGATGCAGCAATTTGTCTTTTACTTTAGAATGATATCCTGGTATGCCTCTTACTATTGGACCCTAAAAACTTAATTCAAGTGGCTGATTCTTGAGTCTTCACATTCAAGATTCAAATCTTCACATTTTATAACCCACCTTTGGAGTACATGATATTATGACAGAGGGTGGTAGAGTTAACATAACCTCATGGCAAATCTGTGAAAGAATGTTGTCTTCTGCCCCATACAAATGCAAACGATTTCTGATTTTCTTTTTTGGTTGGAATGTAAAAGAATGCATTTGTAAAATCAATGATTACATACCCTGAGGTTTTATTAATCTACTGTAGCAATAGGTTACTTTGGACACAGCAGCTACAATTGGGGCTCTTAAGCACTTAAGCTTATGGTGGTATATAGTCAGTCATTCTCCAGGGTCTGTTGGTTTCTGCAGGGGTCAGACTAGTGAATTAAATGGAGACATTTTAGGTACTATAGACCCAGCATCTTGTGGATCATTAATGGTGACACTCATCCTGTCATTCTCCGAAGGATATGATATTTAGGCTGAGGGCTAAGGGGTAAAAGTTCTGAGTTTCCAGGGTGCCTGGGTGGCTCAGTCAGCCAAGTCTGACTTTGGCTCAGGTCATGATCTCAGGGTCCTGGATTGAGCCCTGCATTGTCAGGCTCCACACTCAGTGGGGAGTCTATTTCCCCCTCTCCCTCTCCCCTTCCCCTCCTCCTTCTTGTGCTCTCTCTCTCTCTCTCATATATATAAATAAAATCTTTAAAAAAATAAATAAAAGTGGCCCACAGATCAGTATGACTGGTTTTTTATTAAAAAAATTTCTAAGGTTTCCAGTTACTCTTTCCTACTATGATAGCTCTTTTTAAGATTTTTTTATTTATTCATTTGAGAGAGAGAGAAAGAGAGAAAGAGAGAACAAGCAGGGGGAGAGACAGGGGGAGAGGCAGAGGGAGAGGGAGAAACAGACTCCCCACTGAGCTGGGAGCCTGACATGGGGCTCCATCCCAGGACCTGGAGATCATGACCTGAGCTGAAGGCAGACAGCTCTTATGCCATAAGCCAGGGATCTAGTGTGGGGGTTACTCCAACTGCCATATGTATCAGTTCTAATTATATCCTTGGGGATTGTGTGAATAGAGTCTGTGCACCTGGTGGGCACTTTGTGAGCTGAGACTTTATCTGGGACTACATTTATTACCTGACTGCAGAGACCTTAGTTCTAACAGGGAAGCCATAATGATGCTTTGGGTCTCTGGGTATTGATATCAGCTTAGACCCTATGTTCAATTGTCCTCGAACATTCTGGTTATTTCCCTTTCCCTGATATACAGTCACCTGAATAAATGGCTGTTAGGACCCTCTGGAGAATCATGTGTTATGTATTTGCCATGGTGTTGCAGGGTCTTTCCTCCTGGGAATCCAGTCATTTGTCCTGTCAATGGTTCCAGTGAGGTCTGGAAACTGAACTAGGGACTATGTTTTTTATTTGAGCTGATGGTCTGCTTTTAGCCTCCTGCTCCTTTAATATGCCTTTTTTGGATTCTAGATATTAAGCAGCACCCTTATTGACTCTGTTTCTTTGGAGCTCTCTTATTCCTATGAGTATTAATAAACCCAGCTTTGTGACTGCCTTTTCTACCATCGAATTGAACTGGGAATCCTGTAGTTCATTTGCTAAATCTGGCAACCCTGGCTCCTGCCAATCTTCTCAGTGCTTGATGGAAGAGGGGTCCTCTTATGGAAGGTCTTCTGGCCTCACCTACTCTGTCTACTGCAGTTCACTCACTTTCCTCAGGCTTCTCACACCTCTCTCTATTGTCTTCCAGGGTAACTCAAGCATTTCCAATTCTCTATGCGGCTACTGCCTTTCCAGGGTCTTAAGAGCCATCCCAGCAGCTGTTTGGCCCATTGCCTGGGTCCTTTCTAGGGTGTTAAGTCCATTAATGAGAGAAAGTGCCCTGAAATCAATTAATGTTT
The DNA here is from genome assembly GCF_029215605.1 of Mirounga angustirostris. Classification (NCBI taxonomy): domain Eukaryota; kingdom Metazoa; phylum Chordata; class Mammalia; order Carnivora; family Phocidae; genus Mirounga; species Mirounga angustirostris. Next base: position 84,398,415 of record NW_026991721.1, on the reverse strand, counting down.
GCTCACCCAATCTTACATTCTGACTACTTTGATCAAGTGTCTTCAAATTCAATCCCAAGAGTGCTTCTCTGGCTTCTGCTGGTATGTGCTCGCTAATTTTTGCAATTCTTTCGGTGTATAGTCTCTTTACTCCCCTATCAGGCACAGCATGTCCCCAGTTGGGTTGTTCTGGTATTTAACTGTAGTTATTGGCCTAGAAACCAGGGAGAGACAGGGGTCAGCTTCTAAGGGGAAACCTATTGCCTCTGGGGAGAGGGCCTTGCAGCAGCATCCATCATTGAAGTGCTAGTTTTTTTTTAATAAATTTTTTATTGTTATGTTAATCACCATACGTTACATCATTGGTTTTAGATGTAGTGTTCCATGATTCATTGTTTGTGCACAACAGCCAGTGCTCCATGCAGAACGTGTCCTCTTTAATACCAAGCTAACCCATCCTCCCACCCCCCTCCCCTCCCCTCTAGAACCCTCAGTTTGTTTTTCAGAGTCCATCATCTCTCATGGTTCGTCTCCCCCTCCGATTTCCCCCCTTCATTATTCCCCTCCTGCTATCTTCTTCTTCTTTTTTTTCTTAACATATATTGCATTATTTATTTCAGAGGTACAGATCTGAAATTCAATAGTCTTGCACAATTCACAGTGCTCACCAGAGCACATACCCTCCCCAGTGTCTATCACCCAGTCACCCCATCCCTCCCACCCCACCCCCACTCCAGCAACCCTCAGTTTGTTTCCTGAGATTAAGAATTCCTCATATCAGTGAGGTCATATGATACATGTCTTTCTCTGTTTGCTTATTTCGCTCAGCATAATACCCTCCAGTTCCATCCACGTCATTGCAAATGGCAAGATCTCATTCCTTTTGATGGCTGCATAATATTCCATTGTATATATATACCACATCTTCTTTATCCATTCATCTGTCGATGGACATCTTGGCTCTTTCCACAGTTTGGGTATTGTGGACATTGCTGCTATAAACATCAGGGTTGAAGTGCTAGTTTTTAATAGGGAAGGGTGGGCCACCTCAGCAAGCTTAGAGGCTCTGGGGAGGAGGAGGGGAAGACTGAAGGGTCAACATTTTCATTAAGAAGTTCCTTAACATATTTTGAGGTCCCAGATTTACCCACCAGGGCGATTTCTTATGCATAAGAGATTGGCTGAGTATTCGAATGTTTCTGGAGCTCTGTGACTGTAACAATTAGACATTGAGATTGCCACTTAGTTGTGTTTGTTGTTCCATTGAAGGAGATGAGGGCCTCACTGGGACTGCCCAAGAGGGCCTTTAGCTCTCACACTTAGCCATTGTTAGTGGCCCTCAATCTCTGTCCCTCTGCAGGGCATCTCTATGACTTAGCAGTAATAGCCAACTCTGAGTCTTTGTAGACATTGTTCTTCCCATATTTTTATTTTTATTTTTTAATTTTTTAGAGGTGGGGGGGCAGAGAAAGACTATTCAGCAGGCTCCATGCTCAGCACGGAGCCCAACACAGGGCTCGATCTCACAACCCTGTGATTATGACCTGAGCCAAAATTAAGAGTCAGATGCTTAACCGACTGAGCCACCCAGGTGCCCTTTTCCATATTTAAAAAAATACCACAACATTCCTCTCCACTGGGACATTCCCAAGGGTACTACTGATGAAGCCTTAGCAATTTGAACTACTATCTTATGCCAGAGACTATCTGTGCTTCATCTACCAACAAGAATGGTGGAGGTAGGGGTCTTTATCCTTTGCTTCTTGGACCACTCCTGTGGCCACTTGGGTTAGGAGTGTCCTCTGAGAAGCAGATGCCAAGATAAGATGAAAGAAAATGGTGAGGGAGCTGGGAGAAGCTGGGAGAGTAGCCAGCTTGTACTACAGTTCTGTCCCCAACAGAAGGTAAGAGGAAAAGAAGGAAGGTTGGGTGGAGGCATCTCAGTCTGCAGTAAAGTTCTAAGAGAGTTCAGCATGGTTGTTAGGTTCAGCTAAAGTAGCTTGTTAGAGGTGTTATGTGTTCTAGGTGCAAGCCTGTTTAGCATCCCTGCTGTGCTCCATCATTGCGTTGGACCAGCCCATCAGAAGTGTGGCCTCGGAGTGGAAGTAAGGATGGCATTCAGAGCACAGGAGCTGGGCTTTTCAATTATGCTCCTGCACTGGGACATACAGGGGATGTATTTCCATAGTTTCCATGGGACCATGTCTTTAAGACCCCTGGGTCTCCCTCGAACCTCTTTTGTCCAGGTCAGGGGCTCTACTAGCGCTATCTTAATTCTTCTAGAGGTCCTAACAGAGGGTGTTACACCCTTGAAGTGGTCTTTATCTTGAGGTCACCATGCTATTTTGGCAGCTTCTTATATTTGGTCTATGCTTTAATTTAGTCTCAGCTATGTTTTAATTTGAAAATTTTCAATGGATAGAGAGACTCGAGATAAGAAATTGTGTTATCTATATTACTTCTAAATTCTGAGTGCAAACTGATCAGTTCTTTTCTAAGTTTGTCTCTTTTTTATAGGATCTTATCATATATAGCACAAGAAATCAACTCATGTTTTCAACATTCTGCCCAAGTTCACAAGTTCATTAGGTACACTTGCTATCTTCCAAGCTATGGCTGGATGTACATTTCACCACTGTATAATACAAGTTGTCATTTTTCTAGTTCTCCACCTACTGTCCAGTTTCAATGCCATGTATTTTAGCTTTTTTTTAAAATAACAGAACCCCATTTTTATGCCAGTCATGTCAATTTCCATGTCATTGAATTATTTCTTCAGTAATAATGCATAAAACAAATCACAGAAATCTCATACAACAATAAACGTTTGTTTAGCTCATGCCTCTCTAGGTTAGCTGGTATAGGCTGGACCCAGTTGGGGCAGCTCTGCTCCAAGGGTCTCTCATCCCTCTCATGGGATCAGCAGGCTAGCTTGGCATGTTCTATTCAAGATGATGGCAGAAGCACAGGAGACAAGTTCAACTGCATAAGTTTTCTTAACCTTTTGGGTTATTGAACTTGCTAACATTCCATTGGTCAAAACAAGTCACACAGCCATGCCCAAAGCCCAGGGGCAATGATGCATCCTCTACTTGTGGAGATGGAGAGAGGAGAGAATAAATATTTCCAAACAATAATCTCTTTGAACCACAGGTATTAACTTTTACCATCTTTGTTGCAAAACATGTTTCCATTTTATCGTTTGAAGGTCAATTTGCTTTCAAAGATTTTTGAAGTAAAAAAAATTTTTTAATGTCCTGGGACTAGAAGGCTAATTTTTGTAAACACTTGTGAGGCTACTTTTGACAACTTTTTAAGTCTTTATGAATAGTCTAAGATTGTAGGTAAAGAGATGGTCTGTGTCTTACATGCCCTGAGAAGAATGGATTCCTTGTTGAATTCTACCCGTTTCTTTTGTATCTTAGGACTCCAAGGGGAAGCTCTCAAAAGCTCTAGAAGTCCACCCAGCCACTGACCCCAGTAACAAAACAGACAACAGCTCTCTTTCTGCTACGGTATTACTTTATTGTTTTTCAAGTTCTCATTTGTTGACTACTGACTCTGTCAAGTGTTGTGTTAAGTGCCTCAAATGTAGTATCTCATGGAATCATCATCACCATGCTATAGGCTGTTGTTACTATCGCCCTTATCATAATCCCTTCTGGATGTAAAAGAAATATGCCCCTGATCTCATCATAGCAAAGTAAAAGAGACTTGAACTTGGACCTCTCTGACTCCAAAGCCAGTGCTTCTATCCTTATCAATACTGCCTTTTGTTTGAATCCTGCCTCTGTCACCTTTTCCATCAAAACAGAGACATCTTTACTGTCCCAGAGGTCCTTCAGTTCCCAATGAAATCAACAGAAACTGCTAATGCAAAGGAATTTGACTATAGACCACTACAAGAAGAATAAATGGTGTTGGGATGTTTTGCTTCAGCCTAACATTGTGTCACCACAAGGAAGTACAGCTTGCAGAGGATTGGTTATTGAACTTGCCAAGAGTAAGCACCCCCATGACTCTGGTCCATGTTGAGGAAGCACTGGTGGCAATGGAAAGGAAGGGAGTCACTCCCTGTGAGATGCTCCCTTCCTCTTCCTGACAATAAATGCAGCTTCAGGAGGCTCTGCTTTGCAGGGCAGGGGGTCACAAGTGGAGGGGTGGTGAAAGATTTATTTTCCACTTAACAAAAGGCAAGGGATCCCTTTGGAAGTTTTTGTTTGGGATCTCAGGCCATCTATACACAGCGACCCAAGCAGAACCTCCCTGACTACCTTGCTCCTGCAATTTGCTCTAAACTGTCTTCTCCTTTATTCCATAATCCCTGCTTCACTTGCACTGTGCCAACTGCCCAGCGCAGCATCTCTGGCTGATTTCTTTGTCTTGGGAGTAAACTTTCTAACTCCATCTCTGAGGGATTTGTCCTCATTTCAGGGTTGGAAACTTCTCACCTTCAAATTACACAGTCAGTTTCTTGAGAAGAATGAGATAATAGATCTGAAAGTGCTGTAACAGAAGAAAGGCAAAGAATGAAGAAAAAGACCCAAAGCATTGTCCTCTCTCACACCCCATGGGCATTTCATAGAAATAAAGAGAACCTGATTAGCCAGAAAAAGTAGTGGTGTTTGGGAGAAAGGGGACAGGGAGGGAAATTTTTAGATGTGGTTGTTTCTCTAGGGACCATGGGGATCTGAACTTCAGCTCTCTCAAAGTTGGTAGCAACACCAAGCTGAGGGCCTTGCAACTTTTTTTTTTTAAGATTTTTTTTTTTTTTTTTTAGAGAGTGAGCGAGACAGAAACAGCATGAGAGGGGGGAGGGTCAGAGGGAGAAGCAGGCTCCCCGCTGAGCTGGGAGCCCGAAGTGGGACTCGATCCCAGGACCCTGGGATCATGACCTGAGCCGAAGGCAGACGCTTAACCATCTGAGCCACCCAGACACCCCGCCTTACAACTTTTTAATGTATAAATTCAGAAGGGTCTTAAAGGTTAAAAGTTCACCTAGGCCAACTCTCCCCTGCTCCCTACTTCTCTTTCCATCTGATGCTTGGTTCTCTTTGATGACTTGTTTTCTGCCATCTGGTTGAATACATCCTATTAGGGTAAAGTCACTCCAGTCTGGCACAGAGCTTTCTTTCCTTGGGCAGGTCTCCCTGAGTTACTAAGCCCCAGAATAGGAGTTAAAGAATTGTGAGTAGGGTTCGGAGGTAAAGGATGTGATGAGTGTCACAAAATAAGAAAGAAAAGATTTATAGCATTTCTCTGTGCAGAAGAAAGAGTAGGAGGCAGAGCAAGTAGAAAGCTAGTGAGCAGGGGATGCTCAGAAGCCTGCAGTCAGCTGGACATGTGCTCTGAGTCCCCTGGACTGATGAATGAGACACATTCACCCCAACTGCCCTTTTAATAAATGGCAACTCCCCAGCAGGAAGTTGAATTTCCCCATATGAGGGTTTACGAGGCCCTGCCTTAGCTCTAGCATGCAGTTATTCCCAATGCTCAGAAAATCTGAAATGATGTAGAGGGGTGGGGGGATGGGGAATAAGGGAGATGGGGGAGTGAGGAAGGTGGGGGGTAGGAGAGGTTGCACAATGGGGAGAAAGAGATGGAGTGAAGGTGGGAGGAGAGGGAGAGAAAGAGAGAAAGAGGTAGGGCAGAGGGAGGTGGGGAGAGGGCAGGGAGAAAGAGAGAAAAGCACCAAGACATGAAGAGACACTGAGATACTGAGTGTATCAAAGGGAGTGGCAGTGAGTTTGGACAGGGAGAAAATTGTGAAGAGTTAAAGGAAAGTAGAGGAAAAAGGAAATGAAGGGACATGGCCTGGAAGCCTATCTATTATAGCAGCATCTGTAATGGCACCATCATAGCTCCAGATTTCTGGACTGCATTGCTTCTTCTCTTGGGCAACTTGACTCCTCCCAGAAGAGTGGCTCCCAGGCTGGGGAACTTGGGTGGGGTACAGAGGGAAGTGGGGACTGCACCAGGAGGGTTGTGGAGGTTACCTGTCTGTACTGACACGAGACACAGGCCTGAATGCCCTCATGCCCTGACCACTCCAGGAAAACAGGCACAGGCAGGGTGGGTTGGGCAGAACTGCCAAGCATTCTTGTTTTGGCACTCACCCTGGCCTTGGTACCTGTTACCACCCTGGTCTCCCCTTGCTGTTGGAGAGGCTGATGGAGCTGAAAGGTGGGTCCTCCCCTCCCCACCTGGTAGCTGCCATCCTTCTGACTCCAAAGTTGGGCAGTGTGTTGACCTCACTGGGGACCTGAGATGGTATCAGGGGAGCACAGGGTATTCATGTGCAATTGGCCCCAACACTCACCACCTCTGGGTCCATTTATGAAATAAGAGGAGAGAAATTCCATGCTGGCTTCCCCTTCCCAGGCTTAGGAAGATACACAAGCAGTGGGGTGTATAGGTCAAGTTGGCTAGGGAAGTGGGCACAGTGTTTTTAATTTAATTTTCATCAGTGAACCCTGTTTGTGAAAACCTTTTCAAAGCTCTGAAAAGCTATTTATTATTACCTCTATCCTCACCACAAGCCAATGAGGAATGTGGTCCCTACTTTAAAGAAGAGGAGACAAGCACAGGAATGGCTCAAAGAGTTGTGTGGTGAGACTCCACGTTTAGTGCTCCTGCTGTGGTATACTAGAAGCTACTCTCTTGAAGGCTTAGGACAGCTTAGTCCTGGGCCTTGGTAGCTGGCTGGAGTGGGCAGGAGTTGGCTTTTCAGTTTCTTTAGAGGTCTGCCCACATTGCCTGTGGAGCTGCATGGAGTAAAGGAAAAAAAGCATTCACTCTCTTTGTTTCTCCCTCCCCCCAATAAAGCCACCTGCTTCTAAGCAAATGACCATGATAAAGTGTCTTATTCCTGCTGGGGCTCACATACCCAGTAAAGCACATTCTGAGCCCAGTTAAAAGTCAGAATGGTCTTCCTCTCATGAAAAATTGTGGGGCAAGAGGAGAAACAATTAGACACCAGTAGCATTCTGCAGGACACTATGGCGGGGATCTTCATGTCACCCAATAACCCGAGACCCTCCTCTGCCCACAATGGCCAGGCTGTCAGAACCAAGAAACTTGGGTTGGTAGGATCCAAATTTAACTCTGCAAGTCTTTATTTTGTGTAAGTGCTATAAATTTTGAGGAGATGGAAACTAAGCAAACTAGTTGAGTCTCACAGTCTGATAGATAGAAGACCAATATGTATAGAACTGCAGTATACAGAAGTACACATGAGCTGCAAGAAAGGAGAGGATGAGGTGCTGTATGGGATCAGAGGAGGCAAGCAGTCACATTGGGCTGGAGAGTGAAAAATCAGGAAAAGTTTCATGGAAGAGGGTGGCAATCAGGGTGCCATTCTGGATATAATATGTGGAGCTTCGCAGTGTATAAGACTTTTGTATACATTATTTTGGTATCCACTACTATGGTAGCAAATTTTGGTGAGGTGGAGAAATAAGCACCAGCCTGCTTCTGAGAGCGTAAATGGTTATGGCTTCTTAGAAAAGCAATTTGACTCTCTCAGAATTCAAAATTCTAGGATTGGATGCTACAAACGCCCTGACACATATGGGCAGGTATCCATGAACAAGAGACCCACTATAACAATGTTAGTAGTAGCAAAAGACTGAAAACAACCCAAGTGTTCATCACTAGAGGTCAGGTTATGAATTCCGGGACATCCAAGCAATGGAACCCCATGCAGCCATTAAAAACAATAAGGTAGCTCTGTATGAGTTGCTATTAAAACAATCTCCAAAATAGAATATTAAGCAAAACAAAAAGGCAAAGAATGGTATGTACAGAATACTCTCATTTGTTTAACAATTGAGTTTGAGTGTTTATATATGAACAGAAAATTTCCAGAAGGATACGCAAAAGTCTTTTAACAGTGGTCACTTCTGGGGAACTAGATTGAGGGTCTGGAGTAGGGGACTGTTAAAACATTTTCAATAACTATGAAATGTACCGTGTATCTAGAAGAGTATGTAAAACATATGTACTATCTGAAAAGTAATTACAAAGCACAGCAGACTTACTGCATATTGTGTAATAAATTCTTGTACTCTGAATTTTATATCATTTGCGTATGGTAATGTTACTTTTCCAATGTAAAATAATCTCTGTGAGGCAGACAAGAGGATTTATTCCCATCCCTTTTTCTAAGGGACCAATAGGAGCAGGGAGCTTAGGCAGAAGGCCTGGATGTGCCCAGGGATGGCAAGGAGATTGGTTGCACTGAGGGCAGAGTGAGGGCTGGGAGGAGGAGCATCAGAGGGAAAGCCACGCTCCACGCTGAGCTGGGGATTGCCAGGCCAGTCTGGAATGTCTTAGTTTCCGAGGACTTGTAAAATGTTTGAGGGAGAGATGCCATTAAAGCTTTACAAAGAGAACCTAAAATCAAATGCTTTGATGGTCAGCAAGTCCACCAACCAAGCAGGGTAGCATGGACCAGGGGTAGGAAGGAGCTTGTTTTCCTTCTGCTCAGCTGTGAGAAATCACTTGCTGACGGTCTGAGTGTGCTAGGTGCTGCACTGACCATGTTGATTGCATTGTTAACCTCATAACATGACCAGGTAGCTTGTCAGTTCCCATTCTCCAGGTAAGGGGACTGACTCTCAGAGAGAGCAGGTAACATGCTGAGGGCCTTACAGCTGGCAAATGGCAGAGGTGGGATTTGACTCTACCAGAGCACGGGTGATTCTGTGTTCCCCCCACCCCATTTACTCTTGCTTTGTTTGACAACTGCTCATTGTCAGGTGGACTTTCCTGCACCTTACTCTGGGGGGTGGTATTTCTCTCATCTTCTTGTGACATCAGCCATGCCACTAAGTTGAATGTGCAGTGGATGCCAAGGTAAATATGCATGATATGGGAGGTACCTAGGCTTCTCCTGGGGTCTTCACCTGCCTTCCATCAATCATGGAGTCCCTCTCCTTGCATGAGAAAAGTGCAGGATGGTAGAACCTGAGAGCACAGGCTTTAGGGATGTATGGGCTTCGGAATCAGACTCCTGGGCCCTTGCTTTGCTTCTCTCCAGCACTGGGGTCCTCAGAATGGTGCCAGGCAGGCTTCTGTGCCCATGCCCAAACTTTGCTAGGTATCTATACGCAGTACACAACTTCTGAGGAGAGGAAGGCATTAATGGCCTTCTTCCCATTCCTGTATCCATGAAACAAGGCAGTTTTATTTTTCAGTCTTGCATGTCCCACTGACAAGCACCATTTCCTGTTTCTCACACAGATTCCATAGTAAGATTTAGCCAGGATCCTGCAAAAGGAAAGAAAGGGCAGATGCTGTGGGGTGGCCTGCACTCTGGACCATACCCCTGGGCCCTCCCTGTTTGTATGGCATGAGGCATGAGGGATGCCAGTGATGCCCCAGAGTCTTCGCAGAAGTGCTGAAGAGCATGGCCATTTTTACGGTCTGGATCTGGTCATGTGCTGCCTGGGATGATGGTTGGGTTTGGTCAAAGGGCCTTATTTGTTATGGTGAACCCACAGGCTACAATGGAGGCCTGCAGTATTGCCTCCCCTTTCTGGGAGTCTGGTGGAAGCACCAATGTAATAATCCTGATTTATATCTCTAGCCAACCCCCAAACATAGCTCCAGTCCCTGACAAAAGTAATTCTCCCTTGGACAGTAACGTGTGGAAATATTGTCAGATGGGCTCAGTTTGAGCCTGTATGTACATTCTTCTCCCTGACAGGACGGAGCCAAATGAATATTTCACCTTCATAATCTTGGCCACAGTTGGGGGTTTGCGAAGCTGTCTAAATCCAGTTTATCAGCAGGAATAAATGCCCTCAGACTTAAAAAGTGGGAAGCAGAACTTGGCTCCATCAGGCTGCTGATTTATGAAGGAACACCAGGCTGGGAATGGATGAGGCGAGAGGGGGAGGGAAGGAAGACAAGAGTCTGTGGGATTCCACTCACAACCTATAAAAGCAACATGTACTCTGACGAGAGATCATATTCCAAGATACATTTCCTCCTGTGAAGGATATGGCGTCTGGCATCCATCACTTGTAGGGACAGAAGAACTCTGTAGAGACTGAGCTGCCTTTGGGGTGCTTGGGAAGTGCAGGATGGGGCTGGATCTGCAATAGCCATGGCCTTGAGGTTGCACGTTCTTTCCGTTGGCTGCCCACAGGACCCTCCATGCCTGTATTCTCACAGCCCATTGGGCCCTATTTTTCCACTGTCCAGCAATTCCTGAACTATTCCCTCCAAACATCATCTCAGGCTGAAGCCTACTTGGAGTGTCCTTTCCCTCCACAATGACCACTTTGGGACCTTCGGCGGCCTAGTCAAATCAATAGCTTTCCTACTTGTAAAGTCTTTTCTTTTGTTTTGTCTTTGTGACATCTGCAAGATACAGATACAAGGTCACTCTCCTTCAAAGAATAAGCAATGTGTTGGAGACCATGGGGTGGGAGCCAGACTGTTTGGGCTGGCATCTAACCAATAGTTGTGTGATCTGGGTGGGTTTTCTTCTGTGCCTGGGTTTTCTCACCTGTAATATGGGGACAGTAATAGTATGGTTAAACTCTCTGGGTTGTTAGAAGACTTAAATGGAATTATAACTTAGCCTAGACCCTAGCACATGGTTATTGTTCATTATATGGAGTCTTGTCAGAATGGTGGTGATGGTGATAAAAGATTTTATTTATTTATTTGAGAGAGAGAGAGAGGCAATGAAGGGTGGTGGCAGAGGGAGAAGGAGAAGCAGACTCCCCGCTGAGCAGGGAGCCTGACATGGGGCTCCATCCCAGGATCATGACCTGATCTGAAGGCAGACACTTAACCGACTGAGCCACCCAGGTGCCCCAATGAATAAACAACAGTTTTAAAGAGCAAAATTTTTACAGATTCTGCAACTTAGCTGTTTTTGGCTTTTTTGGATGGTTTTGCAATAACCAGCACCAGAGCCTCCTCTCAGTTCCTCCCAAGGCACAGTGCAGTGAAAAAAGCATGAGCTTTGGAGTCACACAGGCCTGGAGCTGAACTATGATCATGGATAGATAGATCACTTAATTTCTGTGAGCCTCAGTTTCCTCATCTATGGAATGGGAATAGAATAGCTACTTTGTACAGCTGTGGGTGGATTGAATGAGATAGCTCAGCTAGCTTGCTGAATGCAGGAGAAACATAATGAGCACCCAGACACTAGCTTCCTTGCCCCACCCCTGCCCCACAGGGCTCCATCTGTCTAAATCCTCTTTCTTTCTTAAGATCTGTTTGAGACCTGCCTCCTCCATAAATTCTTCCCCCTACGGGTGGACATATTCCCTGTCCTTAATCAATTTATAGCCTTGGGTCACTGAGTTGACGTTTCCAGGTCTGATTGACCTGCCAGGCTGGAATGCCATCACTTTGGGTTTCATAACTCTGAAGTCAGTTCCCTTAGACTCTGGAGTTTGCCAGGAAGATGTAGATGTGATTTGCTTCTCAGCTAGAATGAAGACTCTTTGAGGTGGTTTTTCTGCCTTATCCACATGTATGAATCTTGCTTCTAGTATAAGGGCTGACAAATAGTGGGCTCAATGTGTGATCATTGAATAAAGGAAGGAAGGAATAAGGCTCCCAAGAGGTAGAAGATACCCTTTACCATTTAGAGAGAACTCCCTGGTTGTAGGTGGCCTCTCACAGCTCTGGGAGGAAGCTTTTCCCCGGCATCAGCCCTGGAGTTATTCAGATGGGCTCAGGCCTCCAAAGTGTGGCTCTGTAAACAATGGAGAAAAAACAAAAGCTTTCTTATCAGCCTGTTCTGTTTGGATTGGCAAGAGGTTTCCAATTGGAATTAGTGCCTCAGACGTGAATATTGGAGTCATTCCATATAAGAGGAAGGCTTGCTGGCTCAGCCTCCAACTTTGATGTGGAGCACAAGGGCCCAGGGGGTACAACTTCAAGAGGGGAGGGGAGAAGGACACAGAGGGTCTGGCTGAGTTTGGAACTTGCCAGTTCCTTCCCAGATCATTCCCATTGGCCAAGCATGCTAACTGCCCCAGTGTCGTTAGGTGGCAGGAATAGCAGGTTCTAACCTGTGTTCTGCTACTAGCTAGCTGTGTGACCCTAGGCAAGTTACCTCACCTCTCTGGGCTTCAGTTCCCCATTTGTAAAATAACAAGGTAGATTAGATGATCCCTATTGTCCCTTCTGCCTGTTCTATGAAATTTTTGTTAGTCTGTAGCTGCATATCCTGACCAGGAAGCACTGAAATTTTTCAAGTATTTTAAGGAGTTGGGGGAAGAGGGAGGGGATATTGAGAAACAGGGATATTAAATGCACCCTGCAATGAGACCCAAGATGCCTTTTTCTTGGTCCTTTGCACTTGTCACAACCCTCTCCTCTGATTTTGCCTGCCCTCTACCCACCCCCAAAGATGATCATTTTGGGAGATGAGCACATGCTCTGGTGCAAGCCTAGGACATCCCTTAATCTGCATGCCTTGGTTTTCTCATCTGCACGGGGAGGCTGATGCCACTTTCCTTACTCAGAGGCTGTGAGGATTGAGTGAAGTAAAAAATGTGCTGTGCCTTGGAAACTGTCAAACACCACATAAATGTAAGGAATTGCTATTACGGCATAAAGCTGGCCCCCATGGGAAAAATATAGCAAACAGTACTCTATCAGGTGGCCCCTTTCTTTCTGGAAGATGTTTCAGTGCAAGGGATGCTTCCACTGCTGTCTGTCAGTGGCCTGCCCTGTTTGGTTTTCTCGGCTCCTTTGAAACAGAAACACTGCTGTCTGAGTCTTCATTTCCTTGCATACTTTTCCACTAGAGCAGAAAAAGAATTTTCCATATGATTTGGCTTATCCTGCTTAGCATGTGCGGCAGCATCTCTGGGTCTTCGAACGAGACTTTTCTCGCAGTCCCTGGAGCAGAGAAGTCCAGGAGGCTGTGTTGGGAGCAGATGCCAGGAAGTGGTGACCAGATTGATGTTCTTTTTCATGACTGGGTCAGAGTTGGTGGTCAGAGAAAAGAGGCACTGGTTCCTGGTTTTGGGTTTCACTGCATATTAGCTGAGAGTGTGATGGGACCTCAAATAACATGCAGTCTAGCTTCCCTCTTCAACTGGAGAGTTAGGGGCTTGTCTGAAGTCAGCCATCTAATTCAGAAAGGAGCAGGGACTGGAACCCCTCTCCAGACTCAGTCCCAGTGCTCTTTCCAGCCTACCACATGGCTCCTTTTTCTTTCTTCTTCTTCAACTCGCCCCCCACCCCTCACTCACCATGCCTCCCTTCACCTGTGTCCTTTCACTTCCCTTTCCTGAGCCCATTTGATGCAACTTTTGGAATGGAAGTTTTTGGAGTTTCCGGGGCAAGCAGGTTGTTGTTCTGGTTGGGTGATGTCCTCAAAGCACCGTGGGTATGTTCCCAGGATGTTAGATCACCGGGAAGCATCCAGGGCACCAGCTCACTGCATTGGCCTTTTCTCAGAGAGCCCACCCCCAGCCCCATGGCTAAGGGCTCAAGGATGCCACCTGTGAACTGGGGTTCTATGGTGGTAGGTGCCCACTCTCCCACTCCCCCTCTGTCATTGATATGGAAGGAGGGCTGGTGTGTGCTGAACACCAACAACACAAGCGTGGCCCAGGATCTCCCTCCCTGCACCCAACCTTCCACACCCCTGCCATCCTACTCCCCTGAGGGACATTCCAAAGCCACATGGATGAGCCATGCAGCATCTTACTTGGCAGCCATCTCCAGAATCACCCAGATAGCCTTGGCCCCAGTTCAAGTGCCCATGCAGCCAACACTGCGGTGGCTTGTCTAGGGGAACTTACCATGGGGAGATTTCACCCTCTGGCAACAGCTGACTCTATTTATTCAGATGAGAACAATTTTCTCTCCCTTGCACTTTCAACAAGTTCGACCTCAAGGCCCCCCCTGCTCTGCTGCCAAAAACAATAAAAGGCAGAAGCAGGAGGTAGAGGGTGGGGGAGACTCTCCACTCTAATTGAGCTGTCAGCTGAGCCCTGGGTTTCCTGGATCTGGGGTGTCTCATGGCCCAAATGGGCCAGTTTGCTGCTAATGGGGAAGGGAGCTGTTTTACTTCCTAATCACTCTTGGAGATAACTGTGCTCAGTGCATGTAGGAGAGGCCCCTGTGGAAGAAGCTTCTGACCAGCCACCCCATGGCTGTTCTTCCTCAAGGGCTGGACTGGGCTGGAGCTGCCTCAGTTGGAAACTGATCTGTAACTTGGGGTTGGGGGTGGGAGCATCAGGAAGGCCTCAGTGCTGTGTTTGTGATGTGCCAAAATGAACAAGTAAGGAGCCAGGGTCCAGTGCACCCTGAATCTGAGGCCCAGAGAGGGGCTCAACCCTCATCTGAGCACTAGTCCCCATGGGTTTTGTTAACTTTTCACTCTTATACAGTGACTACCCTTGAGTGGGATTATCGGACTCATAGTCCCCATGGAAGAAATTTCTGGAGTGTCATTTTCTTTGGCTTTCTGTGGTCTTGGAGTTTCATGTTAAAAGAGAAGTGTGTGTTGGATGATGCTTTGATTGGACCTGGCCACTTTTTGGTGTTGAGGCCACATTGAGTGCAGGGCTGGGAAGCTGGGCTCATTCCATCCTGGGGTATGGATGGCTTGGGATCCTATCAGGTTGGGGAGGCAGAAGGGAAGGGCAGTGAGCAGGTTCCTTCAAGTGTGGAGGTAGCACAGAAGCCAACATCACGATCATTTGAAATAACTTATTCTCCCCAGCTTGGTATTCAAGACCCTCCATTCTCTGCCCTGCTTGCCTTCCCAACCTCATGTCATTCTCCTTGTCCTGCTCCCAATCTTCATCCAGATTCATGGTTCCATGAATATTCCTGGCACTTGAGGGTGACTTTGCTCTCACTGCCCCTTCTGTCCCCACTGTCCTTTCCTCATATCCAAACCATACCCATAAACTGAGACCATAATTATATCCTACTTCTTCCCTAATTCATTTACCTGTCATGCTGAGGCCTCTCCTGTTTCCTCTGGATCCTCTTGATCCCTCCCTTATAGCACAGAGAATAGTTTGTTTTATGTGAGCTGCTCATGAATGGTCCTGTCTTTTCCCAGGATTGAACTCCCTGAAAGAGAGATTTCCTGTTTTCTCATTGCTGTGTCTCCATATGGCCTAGCACTGGACCCTGTGCGGGTAAGTGTGAGATAATAGCCTATAAGGATGAAACATCTTGAAGTATGTATTAACATATATTTGCATATAGCACATATCCCATTTACATGGAACACTGTAAAGGTGGAGTTCCTGCTCTTGGTAGCTCTTAGTCTTGAACTCTGATGGGAACAAATAAATGAAAAGTCTCCAGTGTTCTAAGTTAGGGTTAGAAACAGCAAATTTCAGGGCTGGAAGAGGTGATAAAGATAATCTAGTCCAAAATCTTCTTTTACAGATGGAGAAACTAGGTTTCCAAGAGGAGCCTTGTTGACAGTCTTAGAAGCAGGTGATGGCTCTGGTCTGATGATTCTTATACCTGTTCTGTGGTTGTTGGAGAAGGCTTTCTACCAAGGCTCCCAGGGTTTTCAGCAATGGTGGTGGATTCCCCTGTATTGCCCTGTCAGTCTCACTTACCATGTTCTAGTTTCAGAATCCTGGGAAGCTTGCTCAAGACCTGTCTGTGCTAAATCCTGGAGGGGAATAAACTTAAATTCAAACACCACTTGCTCTGGAACCTCAAGTTGTTAGGCACCTTTCCATCAGCATTGCTGGATTCCTAGCTCAGCCTCCTGGGGGATGACCTTGCAATGAATTTCAGATTGTAGTTGATGGAAAAAAAGAAAATTGAGATGAAATTAAAAATAAATGACAATAGCATACAGAAGCATGGGGAGGGCAGATCTGGAAGCCGGGGCCCTGGGTTCCAAAAGAAGAAAGATGTTCTTCTGGTGAGAAAATTGTCTGCAGGCTTCAACTGAACCTCTGTGAGGGACAGGGACTCCTATGTCCCCAGATTCCCTCTCCTTAGAAGAGGAGAAGGTTCTGGACTAGAGTTTTCTCCAGATGTTGGGCTAATAGAATTGGGCTCAGGCTCTGGGCTGGTGAATGTGGCGTCTCAGAACAATTGGGATGTCCTCTCAGAATACCTCTTGTAACTAGATTTAGAGACCAATCGAGGTGAAGGGGAGAGGCGCAAATGTCTCCTTTCCTCTTCCTCACTCCCCTAAATTTATCAGCTCCCAAGCTCAGAAAAGAAGTGATTTCTAACTATCTCTTCCTTGTCCGGGCTCTTTGGAGAAAATAAGACAAACAGGGTCAGAAGGAGGGCAGCCCAGCCAGGCAGGTGTCCCAGCTGGGGATGTTCCAGCACAGCCTGGGCATGAGCTTGACAGGCACCCTCCATCCAAGTTGGCCTGGGCTAGCCCAACTTTTCCACTCATTGGCCTCAAGGTGACAGGGGAAGCAGGAGGCCTGGTGGTATCCTTTCATGCTGTTCCCATCTCAGTGTTCCCCCTTTCCTTGAAAAAGAGTTTGTTTATTATTTGACTTGAGAGAACATCATTTCAAGACACTACAAAACCCAAAGAATGTCCTTTATCTGCAAACCAAGGACCTTCTTTAAGCACCTCCTAGCAACAGAGAACAGAGCTGGCCAGAGGGAGGATGGCCAGAGGTCCAATGGCAATCTTCCTTGAGTTCCAGATGTGAGTTGTGGCTTCCAGGTAGGGGCTGAGAGGTTTGGATTTGCCATGTCCCCACATGGCTTTTGGCTGCAGAGCTCAGGGACTGTGCAGCCTGCAAACCTACTGCCAGAGGGAACTTGCCCCCACAGTCCAGCTGGCTCAGAGCCTGATGGCCTGGTCCAAGAAACCACGGCCTGTGGACCACAGGAATGGTCGGATGCTGTGGTGTGGGCACAGTTTAATCAGAAGCATTGCCGGCACGAAGAGTTTTCAAAACTTCACCACACATCCACCTTGAATTTTCTCCTGACTCTGACCACATTTGCTCAGAGTCACGAGCATTTATTTCCCATCTCTCTGTGCTTAGAAAAAATACTCTCTTAGGCTTACCAGGTGTTTGAAGTGGGACAGGATTTCCAGCAAACCTGAAATTCAGAGGTCAGTAGAAGGAGTGGAAGAGGAGGTCCTAAGCCTTTTGTTACTTCATGCAGTCAGATAGACATTGAAGAAGCTGTTTTATGTCCCAGTTTGTTCAATTGCTATGACACACAAACTCTCCTCTTTTTTTTTTATTCTTATGTTAATCCCCATACATTACATCATTAGTTTTAGATGAAGTGTTCCATGATTCATTGTTTGTGCATAACACCCAGTGCTCCATGCAGAATGTGCCCTCCTCAATACCCACCACCAGGCTAACCCATCCTCCCACCCCCCTCCCCTCTAGTACCCTCAGTTTTTCAGAGTCCATCGTCTCTCATGGCACAAACTCTCCTCTTAATAATTTTTTTTTATTGTGTGTTTACTTCAGGCCCTGGATCCTTTGCCTCATTTCTTTAGATTGGCTGTGGAACCCAAAGCACAGGGAAATTAGTGCTGTTATTTTCCAAAGCTTACAAAGGATAAGGGCATGTTTTCCGACCTCAGAGAAAGTTGAGAGGTCCTCCCTCACTTCTTGAATCCTCTTCTCTTACCTGAGGGGAACAAGATTGGATGCCTTCTCCAAGATCTCTATACATCCAGGAAGAGAAGCAAGTGGGAGGATTGGCCAAACTGGGAATAAGAACCCTTAGCTGGGATCTAGAGCTGGCTAGACTGATGGACTGTTATCCATCTTTGGAACCTAGGCTAGTTGGAGTTCCTTGAGATTTTCCTGAGGGCATTGTTCCCCAAATTCCACCTTTGCCTCATCTCGGAGGACCCAGCTTAGCAATCAAGAACAATTTTCTAGGAGTGAAATTTTTGCCCTTCTCCCCTCGACTTCAAATCTTGTCTCTATGCTACTGACTTCTTTAGGTTCTATTTTAAAAACAAGAACCTATTAAAAATAAGAAAATAAGACCTCTGCTGGTTGTCTTGTGTCCTTCCAGAAATAGTGCTCAACTACTATTTAAGAACTTGAAGTCAGAATTTCCAAGGAAGCATCTGGGATGGACTCCAGAGGGTGGGGTAACTTGTAGTGGCCCAGGTAACTTGCAGTCTGCCCCACATACGGGACTGCATGTTCCTTGGTAGTTGGACTGTCTCTTTCTCTGGGTCCCATCTGGCTTGTTTGCAGCAGAGCAGGCCCCAGAGGATGCAGAGAAAGATTTGGCCCTCAGCTGACCCAGAGATTAGCCACTACTACTGACTTCCAAGAGATTTAGAGATCTAGACCAGAGTTTAAGAGCAAGTGCCGTGCTGCCAGACCCACTTCTATGTTTCTTACCCATGTGACCTCGGGGAAATTTTTAATGTCTCCAAGCCTCTAAGTCCTCATACATAAGTGAGGGATCATAATATCTGCCTTATAAATTTGCTGTAATGATTAAATAACATTGAGGAAATGTTCAGCAAAGGCAGGGCCATAGCGAGCACTCAATGGTAGTTGTTAGCAAATATAAATTCACCTATAAGTGATGCTTCTTTTTTGGTGTGCACATATCTCTGTAAATGCTACAGGCAGTTGCTGACTTGCTTGGCTGTGCCACCTTCTAGGTTGTGAATTTCTTGTTTGTTCAGTTCATCTCCGATGTTTATCCCAATGCCTGGAAACTAGGAGATTCTCTCTAAATGGTTGTTGAATGAATTAATAACGACCTGACTCAATTAGGTGGGGAGGGAGGCAACTTACATGGTGAATGTCTAACTGCCTCTTCGGAAAACAGTAAAATTATGACCTCCTGATGCCATCAGGCAGGTACCATGTTCAGTCATTTTGCTTAGGGAATGTTTCAAGTTCTCAGGTGCTGGAGAAGTTGCTGAGGCTGAGAATCAAGTTCTCAGGTGCTGGAGAAGTTGCTGAGGCTGGGAATGGGGATATTAGGAAGACTTAACGTTTCTGTTCTGCCCCTAATCCAGGAGGGCCTTATGACTTCAGCAAAGACACTTTTAGGCTGCTAATTTTGCACACATCACCAGGCCACCATTTACATTAAAGTCATTGTGAGTGGTGCCTGGCAGAGCTGTGCCCCAGGTGGTCTGAAAGGCCACATGTGGCAGCCCTGAACACTCCCACCATTGAGAACAATCTACATTCCTTGACAGTAGGACTCACCTTCCAAAGGAGGATTCATTTTCAAATGGCCTGAAAGAAATGAAGGTGGTAGGAACATTAAGGACAATTAAAATGTCTCCTCTGGAGCCAGGCCTACAGGGGTAGAGGGAGATTTTGCGGGTTCCATTGTGCTGGAGCTGGCTCACCCTAGGCCACAAGACCCAGTTGGGTAGATTCTTCCCAACTCCATGGTGAGAGTATTCACACCATGGAAAATGGCATATGCTACAAACCCAGACTCCCTCCCTGCTCTCTAGAGAGCTGCTTGTTAAGTATTCACATTACACCACTGATTTTTGACTGAAGGCCAAAGATGTCCACAAGAAACAACATGTGATGGTGAGGAAGAGGGTAGAAAGAAGTCCTGGGGATGTGTCAGGGGCCTGTGCAAACACCACTGGGGAAATGGAATTTTGCTTGCTGAATGCATTTTGAAAAGTGTTCACAGGCTCAAGCTGCTGAGAATTGTTCTATTTTCAGTTTTGAGTGCCAAAGCACAGGAATTTGGCAACAACTCCCTCTGGGGCCAACTCTGCTTTGACAGATAGGGCTTGCCTTGGGACTGAGCCATTTGGAGTTTCCAAGGAAGCAAAGTAGGTAAGGAAAGGGGTGGGAATAGCTTGTGCTAAGGCAGCCCCAGGCCCCAGATAGTTTGCAGTATTGTGCCTGGCCCTCCTATGTTTGTCCCATTTGTGCCACAGCCTTTCGTCCTTTCCCTTTTATGTGCCCAGAGCAAATTTTAATAGGTAAGACCCATAGAGTAATTTGAATTGCACTCAGCTGTGTATGGCACATAGTGAACACATGAAAAATATTTTTTACTGTAGTATAAATTGAGGGTTTAGGTATGCTCTACATATATTATCTCATGTAAGGCTAAGAACCTTATCAATCAAGTACTGTTTTTCTATCCCCATTGTGCCCTGTGATACAGAGACACAGCCCCTGGAAATGACGGACCCATGATGCCAACACAGGACTTTCTGAGTCCACAGTCCCCACTTTTAACTGCTATGCTAACCACTTGGTTGGTGTATCAAGGAGAGAAAGGAGGAAGATACAATGTGACTTGTCTAAGCTGTGCTGTCTCTGAGTGGGCCTGGTTGTGAGGCTTGGTTTTATTCTGGGGGCTTTGACACTGTCTGGCATGGTTGGCTCACACTGTAACACCGCATTCTACTCTTTTGGGTTTTAAGGAGCATCCACTGATTCCATGCTCCAAACTCAGCTCTCAGCTTCCATTTGTTCATCCAGCCACTCATGAAAGCCAGTTTACTCCTGGGAAAGTTGTACTCTGTATCCCTCCGTGTATGTGTGTGTGTGTATAATAATAACAATAAGAAACCCTACTCCTAAACCACATGTTTCACTTTGCTGCTTGTTAATTTTAACAAGGCAGCTGGTGGTTTGGGTTGAGAGCTTGCTTTTCTATTAACCATAGCTTTTCCTCTCTGTGGATTTCCTCTTTGTAATTTTGGAGGTAGAGCCTTGGTAGAGGCAACTCTGAATCATTCCAACCTAACAGGATCAGCTCTCAAGAACCTAGGCAAAGGAAGCCTTGCACCAGGCCAATCTTGGTCTTTCAAAATAACGTTTTATAGCATGTTGATTGTGGGCCAGGCCCTCTGCTCAGCATGGGAGACACAGGCGAGATGAAGATGACCAGGACCTCCAAGCAGCACATGGTCTAGTAGTGGGATTAGACATGCCTGAAGAGTCACTATAAAAACTGTGCTAGGTACTCTAAGAGAGCCACAGGGCAGTGGCTGGGACACAGAGGAAATAGCAGATTCTGGGTCTGCAGTCTTCACAGAGGAAGTTAGATTTGAATTGGCCTTTGAGGGGCAGCAGGTCTTTTTATTTGTTGTTTTATTTTTGTTTTTTATAGGCAGGGATGAGGGGAAGGGCATTCCCAGCAAGGAATAACTCCATGAGCAAAAGCTCAGAGGTGAGCAGTTGTGGACATAGTGACTCCCTTGGTTAATCAGATCAGAACAAATGTGAGGGCAAAGGTAAGACAACAAAGGAACCTGGGAGCCAGGTTGTGGTGGTCATGTGAGGTCATGTAAGGAGTTTGAATTATTTTTAGGCAAATGATGGTCACTATGGAGTATCATGTGCTAGAGGGAACAGTGTTCTACAAAGAGAACTGGTAAGTGGTCCTTAGGGTCTAGACATGCGTGTCATGTAGGAGGCTGTCAGGGAGTTACATGAGAAGGATTGGGTGCAGGAGACAATTCAGGGAGGGACCAAGAGCAGCTGAAGATGACTCTGAGGTTTTTAACCTGGGTGATTTTGGTGACATTCACACAACAAGAAAGATGAGGAACTGAGGAGGAAAGGAGAGGAGACTTTTTGACAAGTTGAGTTTGAGGTGCTGGTGAATCATTGAAGGTGAAAGATCCAACTGCCAGCTAGAAATGTAGGTCGGGTTAGAAAGAGAGCTCAGGGCCAGGGTATGTGTTTTTGATTTGTATGGATGCAGGTGAAGCAGAAATTCTTTTTTTTCTTTTTTTCTTTTTTTTTCCAGAAATTTTAACCTGGAAATGGTAGGTTTTATTTATTATAAATTTATTTATTATAAATAAATAAAATTTATTTATTTATTTTAAATTTTTATTGTTATGTTAATCACCATACATTACATCATTAGTTTTAGATGTACTGTTCCATGATTCATTGTTTGCATATAACACCCAGTGCTCCATGCAGAACGTGCCCTCTTTAATACCCATCACCAGGCTAATCCATCCTCCCACCCCTCTCCCCTCTAGAACCCTCAGTTTGTTTTTCAGAGTCCATCGTCTCTCATGGTTCGTCTACCCCTCCGATTTCCCCCCCTTCATTCTTCCCCTCCTGCTATCTTCTTCTTCTTTTTTTTTCTTAACATATATTGCATTATTTGTTTCAGAGGTACAGATCTGAGATTCAACAGTCTTGCACAATTCACAGCGCTTACCAGAGCACATACCCTCCCCAGTGTCCATCACCCAGTCACCCCATCCCTCCCACCCCACCCCCCACTCCAGCAACCTTCAGTTTGTTTCCTGAGATTAAGAATTCCTCATATTAGTGAGGTCATATGATACATGTCTTTCTCTGTTTGACTTATTTCGCTCAGCATAACACCCTCCAGTTCCATCCATGTCATTGCAAATGGCAAGATCTCATTCCTTTTGATGGCTGCATAATATTCCATTGTATATATATACCACTTCTTCTTTATCCATTCATTTGTCGCTGGACATCTTGGCTCTTTCCACAGTTTGGCTATTGTGGACATTGCTGCTATAAACATTGGGGTGCACGTACCCTTTCAGATCCCTACTTTTGTATCTTTGGGGTAAATACCCAGTAGTGCAATTGCTAGATCATATGGTAGCTCTATTTTCAACTTTTTGAGGAACCTCCATACTGTTTTCCAGAGGGGCTGCACCAGCTTGCATTCCCACCAACAGTGTAGGAGGGTTCCCCTTTCTCCGCATCCCCGCCAACATCTGTCGTTTCCTGACTTGTTAATTTTAGCCATTCTGACTGGTGTGAGGTGGTATCTCATTGAGGTTTTGATTTGGATTTCCCTGATGCTGAGCGATATTGAGCACTTTTTCATGTGTCTGTTGGCCATTTGGATGTCTTCTTTGGAAAAATGTCTGTTCATGTCTTCTGCCCATTTCTTGATTGGATTCTTTGTTCTTTGGGTGTTGAGTTTGATAAGTTCTTTAGATTTTGGATATTAGCCCTTTATCTGATATGTCATTGAAACAGAAATTCTAAGAGGAAAACAATCACAGAAAGCAACACAAAAGGTGTAACTGAATAGCTAGGGAAGGAACTAGGAGAGTTCAGGGCTCCAAAGCCAAGGGGAGGAGAGCCACAAGGGGTCAGTGTGCTAGGAGCTGCAGACTTGTAGAGGAGGGTGGAGGTGGGGACAGACAATTGAACTTTACCATTAGTAAGATACTGATGACATCCTGGGGAGAGAAGATCCAGTGGGGTGGTAGCCTCAATGAGTCATGGGTGGAAGGTTCTGGCATGTTGCCTACAATTTATTCATTCACCATATATGCACTGAGTGCCTACTGTGCTGCAGGCACTGAACTAAGTAAGCACTAGGGACACAGCAGGGATCACATAACACAAAGACATTTTCTTCTTCCTTTCATAGAGCTTGCAACTCAATAGAGGAAATAAATATTAAACCCATAAATACTAAGAGGTTATTTTATTACATAATGATATCCTAGTTTGGGAATCAGGGAGTGCCACTGAAATTAAGACTAAGCAGGAGTTAATCACGTGAAAGAGGGATGGGAGAGGTTGGGCAGCAGGGAGAAGGGGCAGAGGAGAAGGCCCTGAGATGAGAGGAACTTGCAAAGATGGAGGAACTAAAGGGAGATCCTTGGGACTTCTTGAATGGGAGGGAATGGCTGCCTTTGGAAATTCGTCAGTGATGCTAAGACAGAGATATGAGAAGCTTGAGGTAATAATGGTCTAAGTGAAGTTGTGGTTATGATAAGGGAGACTCAATATGGGAGGCCAACTAGAGTGAGTGATTCTGCTGCTGGTCTGAAAGAAGCCAACACAGATTGCCTCTGAGTGGGGGGGTGCATGTGGCAGGGAACTGCTGGTGGCTCCTAAGGCCTGGAGGGAGCCTCTGGATGACAGCTGGTGAGAAGTGGAGGTCCTGTCTTGTGTTTTTGAGGAAGCGACCTCTGCCAATGGCCTAAATGATCTTTTGGTTAGATTCTTCCCTAGTTAAGCCTCCAGATGATGATGCAGCCCAGATGATGCCTTGATTGCAGCCTGGTGAGACCTAAGTTGTGCCCTGACACATGCAGACTGTGAGATAAATGTAAGTGTGTTATGTTAAATGGCTAGATTTGTGATAATTTTGTTACACATCAAGAGAAAACGAATATGCTCAGTATATTTTTAGGCTAACATGTTGGAGGCTGTAGAGATGGAGTAGTGAAGGCTGTGAGAACATAATGTTGAAAATGCTGAGAAGGGCTGCCAGCCATGTGGTCTGGGTAATTGACAGGACATGGTCATGGAGAAGACAGGAGAGGGGAGGAGACGATCAAGGTGAGAAAATTTGGGGAGGAAGAGGACAAGAGTCATTTACTCTCAGGGATGTTCTTATATATTTCCATGAAAATTGTCCTCTGCTGTATGTTTCTTCTTTCCTCTGTCCCATTAGGTCCTGCCCCAGAGCTCACTGACTTTATCTGAAATGCTGATCCAAAGAGGGCCTGGTTGGGACAACACTGATAATCATTTAAAGATGTTTTTCCTTATTTTCATTTCCTTTGATAATATTTTTATACTTACACTAGAGGAAAATACTTCCTGCCAATTTTTAATAATTTTTAAACTGAATTTTTAAACTGAATAATATTATCCATTCAGAATTCTATCATCTTAACATATATACTGTTGTCCTTTTGGTGATTCTTTCCAGGCCCTTGACATGAAAATATACCTCTACATAATTGTAATTGCAGTTATGCATAAAACTGTAATTACTATTTATATTTTGCAATTATAAAATTTATACATGCTCCTTATACATGTGCATATAATGTTGAATTTTCCTTTACTGTAAATATTTTTCCATATTGTGTCATAATTTTTATTGTTATTTTAAGGCTATTAATAATCTATCATATTGAAATAATTTAATATTTGTAGGTTGCCACAATTGTTAAATTTTATAGAGCAAGCTTCAAAACCATCAGTATGTAAAAAAATTCTTTTTCTTCTTTTGAGAATAAAATTTTAGGATAAATTCTTACAAGTGGAGTTACTGAGTAACAAGTAATAAATACTTTTATGGCACTAGATGTGTATATCTATACCCATTAAAATAAACAACTAAAGGTAATTGAAGTACTACTCTTCCTTGTATCACAGAGTAAGCAGTTATTTGAAATAATTCCTTTAGCATTTATCCCTATGACCAATAGTCCAGGCAATGATTTAGGAAGGTGACCCATTTAGGACATAGAGGATAATTCCCAGAGTTCATCTATCCATCAACTTACCCATTCTTCATATCCATCCATCCACTTACCCATCCATCTATTCAGCCATCCATCCATCCAGCCACCTATCCACCCATTCATCCATCCATCCATCCAGACAGCCTCTTATCCACCCATCCACCTGTCCATCCATCCATCCATCCATCCATCCATCCATCCATCCATCCATCCCTCCATCCAACAAGCATCCATTCTTATTCAGACACAGTGTTTCCACCATTACTGAAACAAAGTGATTAGGGGTGCTCCCTTTATTCTTCCATATATAACTGAACTTTTTCTGACTTCCTTCCCCTTCTCTGCCTTTGATGTTCACTTTAATCAATCTTCCTGAGTTTAAAAGTTTTGGCAGAAAGAAAGCCTTGGCCTCTCTTATTTGCTTCCCTTCTCATCTTTATAAGGACACCTCTGCTCATGCCCCAGACAGTAGTAAAGATAGAGTAGTATTGTTTTCCATCTAAAGAAAAACATCTCAAGTGTTTCACAGGAAGAGAGCATTAATCCATGCTGGTGATATGGTGCTTTTCCTAATGCCAGGCCTGTCAAGACATATGACAAGGTAATCTCATTGAGACAAAGCATATTGTTTTCTACAGTGTGAAGAAAATTAAAGGAAGGCCATTAACTCAATGGTTCTTAAGATCCTGAGATTCTTCCTTTAGGTTTTATACTCTACATAATTATGTTTTTCATAAATTTCCATGTGGCAAGTTGGGTAGTATCTTTGCTGAGTGTCTACTAAGAGCAGAGCTTTAGAAAGGAAGGGAGGAGAAACAGAAGATATGACCACCACTGGATCTTGCAGTCAGACTGGAAGGTAGACCTTCTTTCTCTCTTTCCTCTTTTCCTTCTTTTCCCCCCTTGTTTCTTCCCTCCCTCCTTTTCAACATCTCTGAACCAAGGAATAGGAACTAAATTACTTGTTTCAGTTAGTCTCATCCTCAAACATCTCTGGCTTCACACACACACACACACACACACACACACACACACACACACACAGCTTTTACATCATTAAAAGAAGGAAATGATTATGTTCCTTTCCTCTGAAGTCTTCTCTCTCTTCTAGTGACCAAAGGAATATTTTCTGACAAAACTTGCTTTGGTTCCCATTACAGTCTTCCACACATAGAAAAACGACTTTGTCTGAAACAAAATGCATTATGTGTCTAGTACTATGTGACCTGACACCATCGACACTAATTGTTTCCATTCTTAACTAGGCCCCAGCGTTTATTTGAACCTATTATTCATCCTCCCCCCACTTCCCTTCCCCATTTGCTTTTTGGAGCCATATTCTTTTATTTGCCTTTTTCCTTTCAGTTTCTTTCTTTCATTCTTTTCCTTGTATCCTCACATTTGAGTCTTAACCAAGCTCCAAGCCATGCTAGTTCACGTGAGACTTCTTCTAAGAAGCATTTTTCTTCATTCACTTTTTCTGCAATTTTTCTCTTTTAAGTGATCCTGACTTTGTACACAAAGTCAACTGATAAATATGTACTTTGGGTTTATGTGCAAGACATCGTGGTGGGTGTCTTGAAGGAAAGAAGAAGAAACTTGATTTCCGTCCACAAGGAGCTTGCAGAGTATTTGCAGAATGTTACATATGTATTTGGGAAAGCTTCCCCCCAAAATCCCAGTACAAAACAAAACTAAAAAACCAACAAAACTGTGGTTTGGTATATTCCTGTGAATACATAACAGCTATTACTTCACTGATTTGATTTCTTCACTACACCCTGAATTCCCCTTGAGACAAGGAGTTTCATCTGTATAGTTTCCACTTAGCTCTTAATATACTCAGTCATTAATCCAGAAAAATTTTACTGACTATCTACTATTTGTCAGGCACTGTGTTGAACTAGATAAGAGTAACAAGTCTGGTCAAGCCAGATAGTCAAACTGTTATACGATGTTAGAAAAGGAGAAAAGAGATCACTCTGGGTCGAGTGGTTAAGGAGTGGATAATAGGGTGGGCACCAAGAATGTGTGGCATTTGGACATATGGGCAGAGAAGGGATACAGAAGCTTTCCAAGAAAGAGAAATAGAACAAACAAGAGCATGGGTGCTGGGTTCTGTGCGGGGGAGGGGGTGGGCAGGGTGGCGGGTGGGTAAGTGAGTAGAACAGTCTGGCTACCATGGAAGGCTTATGTTTGTATTGGGATGTCCTGGAACATAAAGGTGAAGAAGGAAGACTTTTGTGTTGGAGAAACTCCATGGTTGCTTCCCCACACTGACGCCTATTGCCTGCCTTCCCACCTGCTTTTAGGCAGTTCTATTTCTTCCTGGCCCCTTCCATCCTCTTTCCTCTGAAGGACTGGAGCTGGATCTGTGCAGGAATATCAGATTGCAAGTTATAATATAATGTTTGGATACTGTACATTGCTGTGTTCTTAATTAAAACATCTGGCTTACCTCTGCATAAAACTGTCTGCTCTCGAGTGCCCCTGCGCCTCTGTGTTTACAGAAGTCTCTTGACTGCTTTATGTATTTACAATTCTCTACTTCAGTTCTCACACAGAAAAGTTCAGTCATCCAGTATCTCTTAACTAAAACTCATAAAATCATATAATGGCAGTTAGGAGGGATTTTTGCAGCTTATTCACTCAAACTCCTCATTGTACAGATGATGAAATTGAGACCCACAGAAGGTAGTCATTTACCCAAGTCTACATCACTGACTTGCTTATTCCTCATTAATTTGCCCTTCTGTTCATTTAGTAAAACATTTTTAAAATGCCTATAAAGGCCACATGCTGAAGCAAATATGAATTAAATATGAGGAATAGACTTGAGGAACTCACATTCTAGTGGGGAAGAATTAGAAATGGAGACTTACCATCTGTGATAGAATAGTGACATGAGCAGAGTGGGGAATAAGGGGTTAACTTTGTCTTGGTGATCCAGGGAAGACTTCATGGCAGAGATATCTTTAGAACTAGGTCTTGAAAGATGTGGAAGGGGTCACTGGGCAGAGATGAAGCATGGACATTCCAGGCGAGGAGAGAACAAAACAAGCCAAGAATCATGGAAAGGGATGCTTGGTAATGATAGAATGCATTGTGGCTTGAGGGTCCTTGGCAAGGATGAGTGGGAGTTATGGCCAGAGAAAAAGGTAGGGATCATATTGCAAAGGGGCAGAGATGCCCTGCCAGTGTGACATTGAGTTGGTAGAGGTCTTTCATCAGGAAATGACCTGATTTGATGTTTTTCTTTGGTACAAGAACATGTATGATATCACGGCAGATGACATGGAGGATGAAAGGCTGATATTAGAGACATTAATAAGAGGATTGATACTTAAAATAAATCCTGATGTAGCTCTGAATTAATCTGGTGGTAACATATTTGCAGAAGGTGGACATGTTTTGGAAGATATGTCTAAGTAGAATGGATAGCAGTTGGTAACCAAATGGATCTGGAGGATGGGGAAGAAGGAAGAGAGGAGGATGACAGATATTTTTAGCTTTATGGGTTGGTCATTAATGATGGGGGGATGCCATTAGATTAAGGAATGCAAAAGGATGAGTGGGTATGGGTAGAGAGTGAGGGAAGAGATGCTGTGTTTGAGTGGGCTACAGTTCCTCCAGGAAGAAAGGGCCAGCAGGGGCTTGACATTTAAGCCTGGGTGTTACCACACTAGAAGTGGGTGTGTCAGGGCAAAGTGAAATGTACTGGGTCCCACTTCCATGCTCTCATTGGTACCAACATGCTGCTTATCCTCTCTTTCTTTATCTAGATTCCAGTTCTGATGTGAATCTGACTGGAGTGAAGGGAATGAGCTAAATGGCCTCTCTCACTTCAGTTGAGACCAAGGAGTCTTTGTTGTGTTTTTTTTTCTCAAGTCATTTCCCAGGACTGATGGCACCCCAGGACTCCTGGGGAGGGCCTGTCAGATGGAGTTTATTTATTTAATGAAAAGAACTTAATAATTTGGTTTTGTTTCCCCCTGGTTCTTTATTTTTCTTTCTACCTCCCTCTTTTTCCCTGGGCCTTGCAGGGTGGGAAATGGGTCAGCAGCTTGGCCAAAACTTTCTTGAGTATTTAATTCCTTAGCTGTTTTACAAGGCTGCCTGGTTTATGTAGCTAATCTCTCTTCTGCTTGTCCCTAGAGGAATGTGTGTGTGTGTTGGAAGGTAAGGGAGGGGTGGGATGCATGGGCAGGGACCTTGTTCAATCAAGAGGACTAAAAGCATAATAAAGTCTGGAGTGCTGCTTGTGCTCTGGCTCTTTATTCCTCACTATGTCGGCCTTTCACTGGGGCTGTGTTTCTGTGCATATACTCTTTGTGCCTTCTTGCTCAGTCTGAGGAGCTTGAGAGGTGGTTTGTCTCAAGGTTTACATGAGGTTTGAAGACTCTGGGAAGGTGTAGAGAGACCAGGAGTGTTGGAAAGGGTGCAATGGCAGGGGAATGGGCCTTGGGATTCAGGAAAGTGTAAGTGGTGGTGATGGTGTCTCTACCATTGTTTCTCTTTTTTGGAAAATGAACTCTGTGATTCTGAAGTTTCTTAAATGGATTTCATCTCAGGATTTCATCTTAGGAAAGTGTGTACATTCCTGATGGAAGGACAATGGAAAAGGAACAGTTTTTCTGGTGCTTATTATGTGCTAGGTCTTGTGCAAAAGCTCAAATATATCACCTCACTAAACTTGACAAATCGTTGAAAAATAAGCATTACTGCTACTCTACTACTACTACTGTTACTATTTTAGTTTATATTATACAAATGAAGAAACTGAAAGTCAGAGGGTTAGATGATGTGTCCAAGGTGGTTCTGTTAATAAGCACAGAGCTGAGCCTGGATTCCCTAGACCCCACACTTTTAAGAATATTTTACAACATTTTTTTTTCATACACTCACATATCAGATTCCCCACCACAAAAATGTGTGGCCAGACTGGGTGTGATTATCCCCATTTGACAAATGAGGAAACTGTGCCTAAGAAAGGTTAAGTGACTTGGCTAGAGCCACAGAGCTAATTAGCAGTAGAAGCAGACTTAGATCTTGATCTTTTGATGCTTAGTCCAGACTTCTCCTGACTACTCTAAGCTGCCTGCTCTTTCTTGTCACTGCTATACTCAATCTTATTCCTGAGTCTTGATTTTTGAAGGGTGGAAAATTTGCCTGTTTTAATCTCCAAACTTAAAGAGCCCCAGGGAAAACAAATCAACGGCAGCGCTTTCCGTCAAGGCTACAAAATCCACCCCTGAATTAATAGGATAGTTATTGTATATAAAATGTTAACTTGATTAAAAACATATTTATTGAGGATTAGCAAGTCTGTAATAGCTATAAATCTCCTTCATGGTCATTAAAATCTTTAAATATGTTTCCTATAACAATGCAATTATTTATATAATAATTGCCTGAGTAAAAGAGAATTAAATGCATATTTGGTGAGTATAGATTTCAATCTGTAACACATACAGAGCCTGGGATTGTGGGGTGGGACAATAGGAACAATGAAGATCTCCTTAAAAGAAAAGAGAGTGAGTAGGAGCATAAGGCAAGCTGCCCCCCCAACCCTCCCACCCACTGTGTCCTGGACCTGCCTGGGCCTCATTGACATTTCACATGGTGTCTATGCCAAGTATTTTCATTGTGTTTCCAGAAGTACCTAAAGTATTTCCTGGGCGAGAGTCAAAGTGGAAGAAGCAAGGCAGCAAGGCCAGCAAATTGGAGCGCTGCAAGGCCAGCAAACAGCCTAGGTGGTTTACCATCCCCTTGCCCTGCCCCAGTCAACTCTCTGAATTTCTGTTGAAATGATGTAAATAAGAATTACATAATAGTATCATTTTGTGGGCACAAGTTTTAAAAACCACTGTAGAATTGTTGGAATTTCGGTGACAGAGTTTTACTGTCACTGTGATCTTAGGGGACATTATTTACCATAGGCTAAGATGGAATTGATGGCATAATAACCTGTTCAACAGATGGTGTTTCCTATACAGATGTGACCACATGGTCTTACTGATACACTCCCATATGTCAGGCCTTACATTATTTATTTATTTGTTTGCTCATTAAACAAATAACTTTTGAGTGCTAATTAATCACCAGGCACTGGGCAGGCATTATAAGTGAATATATAAAAAGGATAGAATAAGCCACACCCTCTTGGTAAAAGCCCTGGTATAAACTACTTCTTGTCATCTACTTCTTGTTTCACTTATTCAACATATATTTATTGAATTATTCTTAAGTAGTAGGAATGAGTTTAGGAGCTAGTTCTTTTTTTTTAAAATTTTTTATTTTATTTTATTCTTATGTTAATCCCCATACATTACATCATTAGTTTTAGATGAAGTGTTCCATGATTCATTGTTTGTGCACAACACCCAGTGTAGGAGCTAGTTCTTTAGCAGGGAACAAAATAAATTCTTGCCCTAATAGAGCATACATTCTTGGTGCCCAAAATTTGTTTGTAGAGGGATAAATGCTCCATTGCATAATAAGAGATAAGACTTGAAAAGATATCCATATTGTGAAGAAAATGGAAAGACTATTTCTATTTGCAAAGATGACATGATCTTGTATATAGATAGTCCTAAAGTATGCACAAAAAACCATTAGATCTCATTAACGAATTCAGCAAGTTTGCAGGATATAAGATCAAAATACAGAAATCTATTATATTTTTATTCACTAGCAATGAATGACCCAAAGATAAAGTTAAGAAAACAATTCCATTTATAGAAGCATCAAAAAGAATAGAATACTCGGGAATAAATTAAAAAAAAAGAAGTATAAGACTTGTACATTGAAAACTACAGAATTTTATTGAAAAAAATTAAGCAATACCGAAATAAATGGAAAGACATCTTGCACTTGTGGATTCAAGACATAGTATTGCTAAAATGGCAACACCTCCCAAATTGATCTACAGATTCAATGCAATCCCTATCAAAATTTCAGCTGCTTTTTTTTTTTCTGTAAAAATTGACAAGTAGTTCCCAAAATTTGCCTGTAAGTGCAAGGGACTCAGAACAGCCCAGACAATCTTGAAAATGAAGAATAAAGATAAAGTATTCACACTTCTCAATTTCAAAACTTATTACAAAGTTACAGTGACGAAGACTCTGTGGTACTGGCATAAGGAAGACATATAGGTCAAAGGAATAGAACTGAGAATCTCTGGTTGATTGATTTTCAACATGAGTGCCAATACAATTGAGTGGGGAATGAATAGTCTTTTTAACAAATTGTGCTGAGGCAACTGGATATCCACATATAAAAGAATGAATTTGGATCCCTACCTCACATCATATACAAAAATGAACTAACACCAGGATATTAGACCTAAATATAAGTGCTAAAACTGGGCACCTGGGTGGCTCAGTCAGTTAAGTGTCTGCCTTCAGCTCAGGTCATGATCCCAGAGTCCTGGGATTAAGCCCCATGTTGGGCTCCCTGCTCATTGGGAAGCCTGCTTCTCCCTCTCCATCTGCTGCTCCCCCTGTTTGTGCTTTCTCAAATAAATAAATAAATAAATAAATAAATAATAAATAAATAAATAAATAAATAATAAAACCTTTAAAAAAATAAAGATAAGTGCTAAAACCATAAAACTCTTAGAGAACACATAGACATAAATTCCCATGACTTTGGATTAGACAATAATTCCTTACATATGAAACCAGAAGCACAAACAATCAAAGGAAAAAATTGGACTTCATCAAAATCACAAACTTTTGGCTTCAAAAGTCACAATAAAGAACATGGAAAAAGACAATCTACAGAATGGGAGAATATATTTGTAAATTGTGTATCTGATAGGGATCTAGTATCCAGAATGAAAAAACCCCACAAATTTACAACTCAACAATAAAAAGAAAATTAGCTCAATAAAAATGGGCAAAGGATTTGAATAGATATTTTTCTAAAGAAGATGTATAAATGGTTAATAAACACAGGAAAAGATGTTCAACATTATTAGTTATTAGGGAAATAGGAATCAAAATCACAATGACATATCACTTAAAACCCATGGCTAGTCATAATAAAAATAATGGGCAATCACAAGTGTTGGTGAAGATATGGAGAACTTGGAACTTTCATATATTTTTGGTGGGAATGTAAACTGGTACAACGACTTTGGAAAACAAATTGTCATTTCCTCAAAAAGTGAAAGACAAAGATGCCATATAATCCAGCAATTCTACTCTTGTGTATATAGCCAAGAGAATTGAGAACATGTGTTCACACAAAAACGTGTACAGAAATGTTCATACTAGCATTATTCATAATAACAAAAATGGGAACAATCCAAATGTCCAAAGATTGATGAATAGATAAACAAAATATGATATGTCCATGTAATGAAATATTATTCAGCCTTAAAAAGGAATGAACAAAAGATCATATGTTATATGATTCCATTTAATGAGATGTCTAGAATAGGCAAATCCATAGAGAAAAAAAGTTATTTAGTGGTTGTCAGAGGGTGTGGGAAGGAGAGATTGGGAAATGACTGCTAATGGGTATGGGGTTTCTTTCTGGGGTGATGAAAATATTCTGGAATTAGATAATGGTTATGGTTGTACAATTTTGTGAATATACAAACAACCACTGAATTGTATACTTTAAAGAGATGAATATTATGGTATGTAAATTATAACTCAGTAAACAAAGTATGAAAATAATTTTAAAGACTTGAAATGCAAACACTCCTAGGAGAAGCTCTAAATGACTGATAGTTTATCTACTGCAGTACACAGTAGGTGTTGTCTAGTAGGTGGTCAACATATATTTGTTGAATAAATAAATTAAAAATCAAATTATTTCCCCAGGAATCAGGTTTTGATGAAGAAAGAGAGAAAATACCAAGAGAAGCTTGAGGGAGCTCTTTACAATACAATGGAGGCAAGCGTGAGGGGGAGTGAGCTGGGAGATAAGGGGTAAGACTGGAAAACAATAACTAAGAATTTCCTCTTTTCACATTTTTGTCTGGACTGTCTCCAGCTGCTCCTATTGTCTCCCTACTCTGGCCTGGTTTGATTTTGCTCCCCAGGGTATCCCTAGTGCCTGGTACCTACTGAGTTCTCAATGGAGACTTATTTAATAAATGAATGATTAAAACTTCAAGAGCTTGAGACTCCTTGGTAATTTGGGGGGAGGTGGGACTTGAGAAAAGTTGCATATCTTAGGTAAGAAAGTCAAATTTACCTTTTGAAATAAGATCCTCCTATTGGACAGAAAAGGTAAGCCCTGGCCCCTTAGCCCTCTGAGTAGCTCTGCACAAGGTTAGGAATCTCCCTTGCCTCATCTCCTACAGTGTGACCTGGAGCTAAGTCAAACCATAAGAGGGAAACAGCTGATCTTGTAGTTATTGGTGGACTTGTTCTGACCTAATGGTGGGGAAGACCCATGGGTTCAGTTCTGTCTCTAAGCTGTGCAGTTGAGAGGATTGGCCAGGGATTGCTGTGGCGGGTTTTATGGGAATGTTCATAGTAAGGATTGTACTCAGTCAACAATACACACATGTATATGCATGTCTTTGTATATCTGTGTTATTAAAGACAGTATCAAATGTACAAAACACACATTTATGTGTATAAAAGAAGTATATATTCATTCAACAAATAATTCCTTACATACCTTTAAGAATACCTTTAATAAACAAATTTATTGGAATAATGTAAGAAAAACAGGACTAATTTTTTGTCTTGCTCTGTCACTAAGTGTGGGTCTTTGGACTTATCTGTCTGGCTTCCAGGTCCTCACCTGCAGAAACCCAAGTTTCATTTCTAGCTTTTGAGTCTGCCTTTTTGCACTTACATGACAGAGGTGATAAGGGGCAAGGAACATTAAAACTAAAGCCTTTATAAAAAATAATTATTACCTGTTTCAGAAGTACAGGTCTGTGATTCAACAGTCTTACACAATTCACAGCGCTCGGGAAGAATGAAGGGGGGGAAATCAGAGGGGGAGATGAACCATGAGAGACTATGGACTCTGAGAAACAAACTGAGGGTTCTAGAGGGGAGGGGGATGGGGGGATGGCTTAGCCTGGTGATGGGTATTAAAGAGGGCACATACTGCATGGAGCACTGGGTGTTATAAGCAAACAATGAATCATGGAACACTACATCAAAAACTAATGATGTAATGTATGATGATTAGCATAACATAATAATAATAATAAAAAGAAGTTTTGCAGTACTCAACAAGTGCAAACTTACCATGAGTAGGTAAACCTGGTTATTTATGAATGTAATAAAAACTAATTTTTCTTTTAAAAAAATTATTACCAAATAAAAATCAACATGAAATGAAGATGAAGTTCTCTTATAAAGTCAGGAAACAATAATAATAATAATAATAATAATAATAATAATAATAATATAGATTTTACTCTCTTGTAAACTAAGGTATGCTTGGGGTTAAAAAAGAGGGACCCAAGAAAGCCTTTAACTCAACTAGGGGAACAGATGAACCACCCACCTCTGCAATCAAGCACTGTGAGCAGGGTAGGTCTATGTAACCATTATCTCTCAAGTTCTAAAATAATGTGTTAGTAGCTAACATATTTTTAGTACTTCCTGAATGCCAGTCATCATGCTAAATAGTGTACTGTTATCATGTCATTTAAGCTTCACAACTGTCTTATGAAGTAGGTATAATTATTATTTTTTCTTTTTTTCTTTTTTATTATGTTATGTTAGTCACCATACAGTACATTATTAGTTTTTGATGTAGTGTTCCATGATTCATTGTTTGTGTATAATTATTGTTTTCTTTTTACAGATGAAGAAACTGAGGCCCAGAAAAGTTAAGTATCTTGCTCAAAGTCAACAGTTTGCAAATGACAGAGATAGATTTCAAACCCAGGCAGTGTACCTCCAGGCCCAATACTCTTTTAACTACTATACAATACTGCCTCTTGCTTCATGATTCTAAGATATGAAATCATGAATTGAGCATATTGTTAGCATCCCTTCCCAAACTATAATGTAAGATATAGGCTAAGAGAAGGGTTAGTGGTTTATCACCAACAGATGAAGAACTAATTCTTAAACCAGATCGCAATTTTGCAAAAGGATTCCTTTTGGCGAGTAAGATGGATTAGTCAGAGTTGGTCCAACCATTGGGACAGGTCATGCAAACCCAGGCATGGGATCTAGATTCCATCCTGTATGTCCTTCTTAGGCAAGCTGCAGTGCCAGTCTTGGTTTTCTATGGTGGTCTACTCCATGGTTCTTATTTGGTTTCTGGGCATGGAGAAAATAGAGAAGGTAAGGGAAGAAAGGAGTCCTTTAACAGGTGGAAATGAAAGATGTTTCAGGGAGTCTACCAATCACTCTGATTCAGAGGTGAAAATAGCCAGCAAGTGCCCAACGACATGGGATAGCAGGCCAGAAGGGAGTTCAGGTTGATCCCAGCACTCCATGGTTAGATTCTCAGGATTTGGTTTATGAGCAGTAAATTCCTCCATGAGGTTTGTCTTTTCATTTTATTGGAGAAAGTTCCCTCATAAAGTTCCTCTCCAGACCATCAAAACTCACTCAAACTCTTGGGAACTACACATTCCATCTGCATGCCTTGTGATTTCCTCCCCCACAATGTATCTTCGTCCCTTTTCTGTTAACAGATCCATCTCAATCTTTTTTCCTCTCCCTCTA
This sequence comes from Mirounga angustirostris, assembly GCF_029215605.1. NCBI lineage: Eukaryota > Metazoa > Chordata > Mammalia > Carnivora > Phocidae > Mirounga > Mirounga angustirostris. The sequence continues at coordinate 84,361,605 of NW_026991721.1, read as the reverse complement.
TCCCATCTCAACTAGTGATCCCAAGAAACTCTGTTTTCCTAGAGCTACCATTTTGAAAATGTTGCCTCCTATTCTGGGAACTGCTTTATGAGTAAGACAGGACACCTCTCCATTTATCTATCAGATGGGGGAAAACCTATGAGTTATGGTGCTTAGACCTCATTTAGCTAGGCCTACCTCCCAATGTGAAAATGGTCTTTATGTCAAGTGGTCATCTAATGGCTTTTAAACACCCTCAGAGACAAGGAATAACCAGTTCAATTTTCAGACAATTAGAAACTTTTTTGTTATAGGGCCGAAATGTGGTATCTACCCTTAAGTTCCATTTCTGCTCTAATTCATGAGACAAGCCTTTAAGATCTCTTTCATGGCTTTTGCTTCATTAGCCATCCCAAGACATCATCTACTTTCTTTATTAAGGCTATATGTCTTGTTTTTTTCATGATTCCTATATATTTTTTCTTCTTTCTTCTTCTAATTTTTTTTTTTTTTTGTTAATTAGGCTCCATGTCCAGCGTGGAGTCCAATGCAGGGCTCAAACTCACGACCCTGAGATCAAGACCTGAGCTGAGATCAAGAGTCACTTGCTTAACCAACTGAGCCACCCAGGTGTCCCGTCAGTGATTCCCATGTATTATCAACAACTCTTGGGTCCCCTGGGTGGCATAACTGGTTAAGTGTCTGACTCTTGGTTTCAGCTCAGCTCATGATCTCAGGGTCTTGATCTCAGGCTGTTGAGGTCAAGCCCCTTGTCAGTCTCTGAGCTCAGCAAAGAGTCTGCTAAAGTTTCTCTCTCCCTCTGCCCATCCCTGTGCTCTCTCTCTAAAATAAATAAATAAATCTTTAAAAAAAAAAAACCCAACTCTCCTGAAGGGTAAGTCTGAAAGTGAATCAAGGTATATTCCAGGGGTGGACCAGCAGTGCTAAGGAAGAGGCAACAGCACAGACGATGTAGCTTCTATGTTCTGTGTTCTATATCTTAAGAATCTGTTATTTTTTTTTCTTTTGTAACCTCACTTCTACGTTAACCTTTCAGGAAATTAAATCCTTTAGTTTTTCTTGCTATTGCTGCTATTCAGGCATATTGGATCCTCTATGATTTAATAATAAGATAGTAAATGGACCAAGCAGAATGGTTTTCTTTAGTAGTGGGAGACATTCTCTGAGTAGGGTTCCATCCTGTCATGAGGTTGACTTAATTACATGGTGAATGAACCTGAGTAGACTCTCGAACAAGCCAAAGGGACTGAGGTAAAAGAAAAAAGGCCACTGTTTCATTAGATATTTAGCAGGATGAGACTTGGGTACTTGAATTGGGTATGGAAATCAGGGGTAGAATTTGCCAAAGAAGCCAGAGAAAGAATATCCATGTCAGGAATGAGGAATCCAGTGGCTGTATTTCTACTTATTGATGTGATGGGAAGAAAGTTAGACATGATATCTCCTCTCTCAGTTGATGTTGTATAGCCCATGACCATTTAGTGTACAATTTATGGACCTTATAAATTCTCATCCCTGAACTGAAAGCATTTGTGTTGCAATCAGAAAAAATGTCTCATGTGTTCTTAGCTAAGACCCCAGCTCACCACTGAGAAACTATAGGGAAAAGAACCATAAGATGTGTTTCTAAGTCCCCCTTCTTTTTTTACAAAAAATATTTTATTTGTTTATTTATTTATTTATTCATTCATTCATTCATTTAAGAAAGAGAGAGAGAGGGAACAAGCAGGGGGAGCAACAGGCAGTGGGAGAAGCACGCTCCCCACCAAGCAAGAAGCCTGATGCAGGACTCAATCCCAGGAGCCTGGGATCATGACCTGACCCGAAGGCAGATGCTTAACCAACTGAGCCACCCAGGTGTCCCTCTAAGGCCCCTTTCTTAAAGTTTCCTAAAGATTGGGAGATCCTGATTTCTTCCCATAATCTTCCAGGCATCCCATGGTCATAGATTTAGGAGATATTTTGGTTACAAACTCAAAACATGGATGGGCACCACCTCCTAATCCCAGGGGAGGAGGAGGCTCTCTGACACAAGTTAGGGTAGAATAGAGCCACTGGGGTCAGAGGGAAAGCATTGGTGAGATGAGTGAAGGGTGACATCTCCTCCCAGTGGCTCTCTCCCTGCCACTTGCCTCTCCATTGCACCTCCCACTGTTGGAGTGGACAAGCTGGGGAGCCTATGCCATGGCTTGGCACTAGGGGAAGAGGGAATAGAAGGGGTGGCCCATCATTTTCTCCAGACCTCAGCCTTAAGTAAAAGTGGCAAAAGGACTTGGGGAACTTCCTATATGGGCTAGTCCAGCTTTCGAGGCTGAAGTCTTAGGCAATATTAAGGGACCTGTTTGTCCTGAGAGCATCCCTGTCTAACTGGCCCTTTAGGAACTAAGCAGGGATGGTGCTTCGAAAGAGTTCCAGAGATCTCAACATCTCTCATCTTTCTTGATAAAGCCTGGCCCTAGAACCATCTTTCGGGTCATCCAGGGACATGAATTCCTACCACAGTGGCTGGTACCTCCGAGGCACTGAACCCACATGAATGATATCATAATTAAAAATCAGATCAATTTTCTAAAATAGGGTTAACCATTCTCAAACATTTTGAATCTGGAGGACCTGAAAGTATTTTGGGTTGCATGAATCACCACAGAAGAACTATACAGAAAATGATTTTGTTATTCTTATTCCTGACAGATAGCTAAGCACAAAGTGACTTCCTGAAAAACCCCACAAAGTGTTAGCAAAGGCCTTGGGAAAAGAATTAGGAGCCCTGCCTCCTCCCTTGCTATGTTAGGCAGCAAACCCTACTTTCCTTCGCCAGGAACAGCAACCCGACAATGCTTACTCTGCCAGATACTAGCTTCCCTGCCGAGTCAGGCAGGATTGGAAAGGCAGCTGTTAGCCAAGTGGAGCTTGATTTGAGTCATATCCTGGTAAATGTGTGTCAGAAGCAGGTGAAAGATGTTAAATTTCACACAGACTGTGCACCAGATGAAAGGTGAGGAGCATAGCAGTGCCCAGCTTTACCTTCATGCCCAAACCACTTTCTGTTATGCAGAGAGAAACACACCACAAAGTTGCAGAACAGAATGCAGTGTTTTCCCCCGGCGACTAGGAGTTAGGATGCAAGGGGCAGCAAGAGTGCTGACATTGGGGTCTAGCTTCCACCAGACATGGGACATTGAGGCTTTAAAGAGGCAATAATTGCACAACAATGTGAATGTACTTAATACCATTGAACTGCACACTTAAAAATGGTTCAGATGGTAAATTTTATGTGTATTTTACAATTAAAAAAACAAACTGACAACATGAATAGCAAAGTACTAAGCAACAATAGCAGCAAGGACAAAGGTAATAATTCTTTTGTGCAAGCAGTATAATAGGGGACAAAAGAGCTTCCTCTCAAGTTGAGCTGGAGGATCAAGTGGGACATTGTGTGTGCAAGTCCTCTGTAAGGTTATACCAATGTATGCTTTATCATGGTGTGTCTGTGCTTCTGATCATTTGTCCTGCCCAGCATTGTTCCTGGGACCCAAGAGGAGTCCTCTCCTCACCAAATATAACCTTCTCCCAAGGCTGAAAGTTTCCATCAGGGGTTCTGCCTAAGGCCTCACTGTCATCACATGCTAACTCTTACTTACCACGCATGGCTCCTGCACCCTCATAGCTTGGGCAAATATCTGTGCCTTCCTGTTCTTCAGCTGAGACAGGCTGATATTTTTAAAGTAACATTACTAAAAACTAAAAGAAATAAATGAGGAAATAATGACAAGTTGCATAAGTAAAAAAGTAGTTTTATTTTATTGAACACATACTATATGTTAGTCATGAGGCTAAGTGCTTGACATGTCATTTTTAACCCTTACAATACTCTGGAAGGAAATTATTACTGTGCTTTTCTAATATCAAGGGAACTGCTCAGAGAGCTTAGGCACACAGCAAGGCTAAATCAAGACTCAACCTAGTCTGACTGGCTCTAAAGTTTTTCTTTACTTTTCCTTCCATACTGCTCTTGGATTTCCCATCCAAAGGACTTCATTGAAAGAGCAGAGAGGTTTAACAGGTGGCCGCATGTCCCATGATAACCATGTTCTACCCCTGGTTGCAGGCACATTTTTAGGTCTTTGCCTGCCTCCCTCAGCTCCTGCCTCTTTCTCAGTAAGCTCATGGGGATAGGGCTTTGTTTGCTTGTTCAGCACTGTACCAGTATGACAGAGAACAGAGCTAGGTATCTGGACATAGAGTAAGTGCTCATAAATATTTATTGGATGGAAGAATGAATGATCATTTAGTGACATTACATTGTCCTCAGCACTCAGGGCTGGTCTGTCAGTCCATTTTGTCCTGCTATCCAAGAACAGATATCAATTTTCATCTTAAGTCACTATTCAGATCCCAGAGTCCTTCTTCTTAATACTGGTTTCTAGGTAAACTTATTAGCTCTCCAAAAACTTACGGAGTTCCATCAAATGAACAAGTCCTTTTATAGCCTGTGTTATCTTCTTTACCCCCAGAACACTACAGATTGTATTGTTGACCCCAGTGAATGATGATGGTGACTATGATCCTAGTGGTGATGGATAACTAACACTTATGGAGCAATTAATATGTTCTAGGCATCATGCTAAGAACTTTACAAACATCATCACATTTAATCCTCACAATGTCCTTTGACATTGATCTTCTAATTGTCCCCATTTCACAGAGGAGAGAAACAGACTGAACGGCTCAGTGAAATGGCCAAAGTCATGAATAATTCTTTCTGTCTTCAAACTTTAAACTACTTTGTATTTTGCAAACCTAAATTGTTCTCCCTCTCATCTCACAAAATATACTGTCTTGAAAAATAAGCTCCACCCATACAGCAGACCTATGCTATCACAGTAACCTACATCTGCACCATCAGAAGCAGCACCCACTCTGTAACAGAAAGGATACCCTTTTACAGATAGATTTGGAATATTCTACTTGGTTGATGAAATTTGCCTCCCCTGCCCCTCTAGGGTCCTTCACCAGCACTGCATTTCTTAACCCACTTTTTTCAAAGTACACGGTCCTTCCAGAAAACCCTCAAACTGTGTAACTTTTGGCTGGACTCCATTCAAAATCAGTATTTTGCACTTAATCTGTTTCTAGATGGAGCCATCAGGATCAAGAGGATTTATGAGGAGTGCTTTCCTGGAGCCTGACCTTTCTCTCATGTTTTATCATTTATTTGTAGTCCAGCGTCTTCAGTGAATTTCAGCTCCATCCTGGGGCCTCCAGATGTGCCATACTATCAGATAGCTCCTCACTGCTGGAGTTGATGGTCTTGGCAATGAAAAGAAGTGGGGGCAAAAGTGAAGCATGGGGCCTGGCGGCTTAGGGGATGACTTCTCAAGAACTTGTTGTAAGCTGCCTCTTCACCTCCAGCCTTGATCTGATTCTGGCTCTCTGTGGTCAGTTTCCTCATGATCGCTAGAGTGCTAGCCATACCTTCCTTTTTACCTGGCTGACTTACTTTTGCAGTGAGTTCAGCATTGGAAATAGAGATGGAGCTGGGAAAGAGAGAAGTTTTAGTCCTGTATGAATTCATTTGGAAAAGTAAGCATGTAGAATTTAAGCAAATCTCCATATGGCCCTAGAATGGTTTGAGGTCTTTGCAAAACCCAAGCAGCATAGCATGCCCCTTCTCTTCAATGTCAAGCATTCCATGATTCTAGAGTGAGTGAATCTATGTCCCCAGATTTGTTCAGGAACCCTTTCTCCTTACTCACCTCAACTAGAACCTGGGTATTTCTCAAGCCTCACATTCAGACAGGTGGGGTTGCTGCATTCCTTCTCTCCTGTTATCACCTTGAGATTACTGCTCAAAGGGACTGATTCTTCTTTCAAGAGACTGTTTTCTCTGAAAATTCACAATGTTCACCTTTATGTTTGCTTCAAGGAGAACTCTGAATTCTGATTGAAATCCTGCAACTTGGAAGATAGCTTTCCAATCTTCCTGAAATTTTGTGAGGTCATTTTACATGTTGGGAATTGGATACCAGAATTTTTAGATCCCTTGTTGGCCAAGGGGTACAAGCAGTAAGTAACCTGGTCTTCAGGATCCCTGAGAGTGACCCATATGATAGTCCTTGGGAACTCTCCCCCTTTAAAACGCTTGTGTTTATTTTTTAATAAAATATTACAAACACATGCAAAAATAAAATATATTGTAGGTAAAGTATACAAGATAATCAAGTAAATACTCTTGGATCTGTTTGCCCAACTTAGGAAGTAGAATGTTGCCAAAATGATGAAGCACCCACGTGCCCTCCCTGTTGGTTACTTCCTCCCTGCAAGGACTTTTATGTTTTTTGCTCTCTTTTCATTACAATTTGAAAGCATATTTATGAATATATTTTATAATTTTGTGTGAATGAACTTCATATGAACAGTATCACACAGGGTAATTGTTTGTGTTTTACATTTTTCAGATTCATCTGAATTGATGCATTTAGCCATAGCTAATTCATATTTGCTGCTGAATGGTATTCCATTATATGACTGTGTCTCACTTTGTTACCATCCCTTTGCCAGTGCATATTGGTTGTTTCCCATTATGCTATTAAAAGTAATGCTGGTATAAATATTGTTGGCCATGTTTCCTGGCCACATGGACAAGATTTTTTCCTGGGTCACAGTATTTCCTTTGACCACTTTATCTACGTTCTTATTTTCTCCGCTAGGATTCTCTTCTTCAGTGACCTTGTTTCTGGTAATTATCCTTAGAGACTATGCGGCACACACTGGTGGTGGAAATGTAAACAAGGCACAGTGCCTTTCCTTGGCCCACCCCTAAGTTAGTGGGATCATTAATCAAAGAATTCATTTTGATCACCCAACTGAAACCCTGACATTGAATTCTCAGAGGTCAGTAGGCCTGTGGTGCCATCTTGCACTCTCTCTACTGGTCACCACACCTCTTTCTTGCCTCAAAATCACTACCTTTTTTTTTTTTTTTTAAATTTTATTCTTATGTTAATCCCCATACATTACATCATTAGTTTTAGATGAAGTGTTCCATGATTCATTGTTTGTGCACAACACCCAGTGCTCCATGCAGAATGTGCCCTCCTCAATACCCACCACCAGGCTAACCCATCCTCCCACCCCCCCTCCCCTCTAGAGCCCTGTTTGTTTTTCAGAGTCCATCGTCTCTCATGGTTCGTCTACCCCTCCGATTTCCCCCGCTTCATTCTTCCCTTCCCGCTACCTTCTTCTTCTTCTTTTTTTTTTTTCTTAACATATATTGCATTATTTGTTTCAGAGGTACAGATCTGAGATTCAACAGTCTTGCACAATTCACAGCGCTTACCAGAGCACACACCCTCCCCAGTGTCCATCACCCAGTCACCCCATCCCTCCAACCCCACCCCCCACTCCAACAACACTCAGTTTGTTTCCTGCGATTAAGAATTCCTCATATCAGTGAGATCATATGATACATGTCTTTCTCTGTTTGACTTATTTCACTCAACATAATACCCTCCAGTTCCATCCACGTCATTGCAAATGGCAAGATCTCATTCCTTTTGATGGCTGCATAATATTCCATTGTATATATATACCACCTCTTCTTTATCTAGTCATCTGTCGATGGACATCTTGGCTCTTTCCACAGTTTGGCTATTGTGGACATTGCTGCTATAAACATCGGGGTGCACGTACCCCTTCGGATCCCAACTTTTGTATCTTTGGGGTAAATACCCAGTAGTGCAATTGCTGAATCATATGGTAGCTCTATTTTCAACTTTTTGAGGAACCTCCATACAGTTTTCCAGAGTGGCTGCACCAGCTTGCATTCCCACCAACAGTGTAAGAGGGTTCCCCTTTCTCTGCATCCCCGCCAACATCTGTCATTTCCTGACTTGTTAATTTTAGCCATTCTGACTGGTGTGAGGTGGTATCTCATTGAGGTTTTGATTTGGATTTCCCTGATGCTGAGCAATATTGAGCACTTTTTCATGTGTCTGTTGGCCATTTGGATGTCTTCTTTGGGAGAATGTCTGTTCATATCTTCTGCCCATTTCTTGATTTGATTCTTTGTTCTTTGGGTGTTGAGTTTGATGAGTTCTTTATAGATTTTGGATACTAGCCCTTTATCTGATATGTCATTTGCAAATATCTTCTCCCATTCTGTCGGTTGTCTTTTGGTTTTGTTGACTGTTTCCTTTGCTTTGCAAAAGCTTTTTATCTTGATGAAGTCCCAATAGTTCATTTTTGCCCTTGCTTCCCTTGCCTTTTGCGATGTTTCTAGGAAGAAGTTGCTTCGGCTGAGGTCAAAGAGGTTGCTGCCTGTGTTCTCCTTTAGGATTTTGATGGACTCTTGTCTCACATTGAGGTCTTTCAACCATTTGGAGTCTATTTTTGTGTGTGGTGTAAGGAAATGGTCCAGTTTCATTCTTCTGCATGTGGCTATCCAATTTTCCCAACACCATTTGTTGAAGAGACTGTCTTTGTTCCATTGGACATTCTTTCCTGCTTTGTCAAAGATTAGTTGACCATAGAGTTGAGGGACCATTTCTGGGCTCTCTATTCTGTTCCATTGATCTATGTGTCTGTTTTTGTGCCAGTACCATGCTGTCTTGATGATGACAGCTTTGTAATAGAGCTTGAAGTCCGGAATTGTGATGCCGCCGGCTTTGCTTTTCTTTTTCAATATTCCTCTGGCTCTGCGGGGTCTTTTCTGGTTCCATACAAATTTTAGGATTATTTGTTCCATTTCTTTGAAAAAAGTGGATGGTATTTTGATGGGGATTGCATTGAATGTGTAGATTGCTCTAGGTAGCATTGACATCTTCACAATATTTGTTCTTCCAATCCATGAGCCTGGAACGTTTTTCCATTTCTTTGTGTCTTCCTCAATTTCTTTCATGAGTATTTTATGGTTTTCTGAGTACAGATCCTTTGTCTCTTTGGTTAGATTTATTCCTAGGTATCTTATGGTTTTGGGTGCAATTGTAAATGGGATCGACTCCTTAATTTCTCTTTGTTCTGTCTTGTTGTTGGTGTATAGGAATGCCACTGACTTCTGTGCATTGATTTTATATCCTGCCACTTTACTGAATTCCTGTATGAGTTCTAGCAGTTTTGGGGTGGAGTCTTTTGGGTTTTCCACATAAAGTATCATATCATCTGCAAAGAGTGAGAGTTTGACTTCTTCTTTGCCAATTTGTATGCCTTTGATTTCCTTTTGTTGTCTGATTGCTGTGGCTAGGACTTCCAATACTATGTTGAATAGCAGTGGTGATAGTGGACATCACTGCCGCGTTCCTGACCTTAGCGGGAAAGCTCTCAGTTTTTCCCCATTGAGAATAATATTTGCTGTAGGTTTTTCATAGATGGCTTTTATGATATTGAGGTATGTACCCTCTATCCCTATACTCTGAAGAGTTTTGATCAAGAAAGGATGCTGTACTTTGTCAAAAGCTTTTTCTGCATCTATTGAGAGGATCATATGATTCTTGTTCTTTCTTTTGTTAATGTATTGTATCACATTGATTGATTTGCGGATGTTGAACCAACCTTGCAGCCCAGGGATAAATCCCACTTGGTCATGGTGAATAATCCTTTTAATGTACTGTTGGATCCTATTGGCTAGTATTTTGGTGAGAATTTTTGCATCCATGTTCATCAGGGATATTGGTCTGTAATTCTCCTTTTTGATGGGGTCTTTGTCTGGTTTTGGGATCAAGGTAATGCTGGCCTCATAAAATGAGTTTGGAAGTTTTCCTTCCGTTTCTATTTTTTGGAACAGTTTCAGAAGAATAGGTATTAATTCTTCTTGAAATGTTTGGTAGAATTCCCCTGGGAAGCCATCTGGCCCTGGGCTTTTGTTTTTTGGGAGATTTTTGATGACTGCTTCAATTTCCTTAGTGGTTATAGGTCTGTTCAGGTTTTGTATTTCTTCCTGGTTCAGTTTGGGTAGTTGATACATCTCTAGGAATGCATCCATCTCTTCCAGGTTATCTAATTTGCTGGCATAGAGTTGCTCATAATATGTTCTTATAATTGTTTGTATTTCTTTGGGTTGGTTGTGATCTCTCCTCTTTCATTCATGATTTTGTTGATTTGGGTCATTTCTCTTCTCTTTTTGATAAGTCTGGCCAGGGATTTATCAATCTTGTTAATTCTTTCAAAGAACCAGCTCCTAGTTTCGTTGATCTGTTCTACTGTTCTTTTAGTTTCTATTTCATTGATTTCTGCTCTGATCTTTATGATTTCTCTTCTCCTGCTGGGTTTAGGCTTTATTTGCTGTTCTTTCTCCAGCTCCTTTAGGTGTAGGGTTAGGTTGTGTACTTGAGACCTTTCTTGTTTCTTGAGAAAGGCTTGTATTGCTATATACTTTCCTCTTAGGACTGCCTTTGCTGCATCCCAAAGATTTTGAATAGTTGTGTTTTCATTTTCATTGGTTTCCATGTATTTTTTTAATTCTTCTTTAATTTCCTGGTTGACCCATTCATTCTTCAGTAGGATGCTCTTTAGCCTCCATGTATTTGAGTTCTTTCCGACTTTCCTCTTGTGATTGAGTTCTAGTTTCAAAGCATTGTGGTCTGAACATAGGCAGGGAATGATCCCAATCTTTTGGTACCGGTTGAGACCTGATTTATGACCTAGGATGTGATCTATTCTGGAGAATGTTCCATGGGCACTAGAGAAGAATGTGTATTCCGTTGCTTTAGGATGCAATGTTCAGAATATGTCTGTGAAGTCCATTTTGTCCAGTGTGTCATTTAGTCTTTATTTCCTTGTTGATCTTTTGCTTAGACGATCTGTCCATTTCAGTGAGGGGGATGTTAAAGTCCCCCACTATTATTGTATTGTTGTTGATGTGTTTCTTTGCTTTTGTGATTAATTGGCTTATATAATTGGCTGCTCCCATGTTAGGGGCATAGATATTTACAATTGTTAAATCTTCTTGTTGGATAGATCCTTTAAGTATGATATAGTGTCCTTCCTCATCTCTTATTACAGTCTTTGGTTTAAAATCTAATTTGTCTGATATAAGGATTGCCACCCCAGCTTTCTTTTGGTGTCCATTAGCATGGTAAATGGTTTTCCATCCCCTCACTTTCAATCTGGGGGTGTCTTTGGTTCTAAAATGAGTCTCTTGCAGACAGCATATTGATGGGTCTTGTTTTTTAATCCAGTCTGTTAGCCTGTGTCTTTTGATTGGGGCATTTAGCCCATTTACATTCAGGGTAACTATTGAAAGATAGGAATTTAGTGCCATTGTATTGCCTGTAAGGTGACTGTTACCATATATTGTCTGTGTTCCTTTCTGGTCTATGTTGCTTTTAGGCTCTCTCTTTGCTTAGAGGACCCCTTTCAAGATTTCCTGTAGGGCTGGTTTTGTGTTTGCAAATTCCTTTAGTTTTTGTTTGTCCTGGAAGCTTTTTCTCTCTCCTTCAATTTTCAATGACAGCCTAGCTGGATATAGTATTCTTGGCTGCATATTTTTCTCATTTAGTGCTCTGAATATATCCTGCCAGTCCTTTCTGGCCTGCCAGGTGTCTGTGGATAGGTCTGTTGCCAATCTAATGTTTCTACCCTTGTAGGTTACATATCTCTTCTCCCGAGCTGCTTTCAGGATTTTCTCTTTGTCTATGAGACTCGTAAGTTTTACTATTAGATGTTGGGGTGTTGACCTATTTTTATTGATTTTGAGAGGGGTTCTCTGTGCTTCCTGGATTTTGATGCCTGTTTCCTTCCCCAAATTAGGGAAGTTCTCTGCTATAATTTGCTCCATTATACCTTCTGGCCCTCTCTCTCTTTCTTCTTCTTCTGGGATCCCAATTATTCTAATGTTGTTTTGTCTTATGGTATCACTTATCTCTCGAATTCTGCCCTTGTGATCCAGTAGTTGTTTATCTCTCTTTTTCTCAGCTTCTTTATTTTCCATCATTTCATCTTCTATATTACTGATTCTCTCTTCTGCCTCATTTATTCTAGCACTTAGCGCCCCCATTTTTTATTGCACCTCATTAATAGCCTTTTTGATTTCTACTTGGTTGGATTTTAGGTCTTTTACTTCTCCAGAAAGGGTTTCTCTAATAACTTCCATATTTTTTTCAAGCCCAGCTAGTATCTTTAAAGTGATGATTCTGAACTCTAGATCTGACATCGTACTAATGTCCGTATTGAGTAGGTCCCTGGCAGTTGGTACTACCTCTTGTTCTTTTTTTGAGGTGATTTTTTCCGTCTCGTCATTTTGTCAGAGGAGAATAGATTAATGAGAGAACAAAATGCTAGCAGAGTAACGACGTCCCCAGAAAATATACTTTAAACAAATCAGAAAAGGCTTGAAGCAGTGGGATAAGAAAGGGAAAGAGAGAAAAAGGAAAAAGAAAAAAAAGAACAAGAAAAAGATAAAGATAAAAACAAAAACAAACAAAACAAAACAACAACAACAAAAGAAAAACCAGAATGTGATCAAATATGATCTATATGGTATATAGATCAGTGCCACACACTAGATTTGGGGTGTATTTTGGTCTTTTAGAAGAAAGTGCCTCCCAAAATTTTAAAGAAAGAAAAACATATATGTACAAAAATAAGGGTTGATATGATGAAGGGATGGAATATGACTGTAAGAATGGAAATTATAAAAAATATTATAAAAGGAATTGATAAGAAGTTGTTTGAAAAAAGAAAGAAGAGGATTTAAGAAAAGAAAAAAAGAAAAAAAAGGGAGGATGTGATCAGGCAGGGGAATAGAAAACACCATATACTAGAGATTTAGGGTATATTTTAATCTGTTAGAAGAAACTATCTCAAAATTTTAAAGAGAGAACAACTTATATATATAAGCCAAAAATATGGGTAACTACTATGAAGGGATAGAATATGACTCTAAAAATGAAAAATAAAATTTTTTTTTTTAAAAGGATTGATAAGATGTTGGTTGAAAAAGGGAAAAAGAAAAATTCAAAAAGAAATAAAAAGACAAAAAAGACAGTTAAAAAAATTAACTTTAAAATACTAAAGAATCATGGTAAAAAAAGCCGTGAATTCTATGTGCAGTATTCCCCTAGCGCTGGAGTTCTGCCGTTCTCATTGATCGGTAAACTTGGTCTTGGCTGGCTGTTCTCACTGATCTTCTGGGGAGGGGCCTGTTGCTGTGGTTTCCAAATGTCTCTGCCGGAGGCGGAATTGCCCCGCCCTTGCCCCCTCCTGGCTAAGTAATCTGCTCGGGTTTGCTCTCCGGGGCTTTTGTTCCCTGCGAGCTTTCCGTACAGCTTTGGAGGCGGAGCGTGAAAATGGCGGCCTCCCAATCTCTGCACCGGAGGAGCCGAGAACTCGGGGCCCTGCTCCTCAGTGAGCCCCCAGAGAAAAGCCGTCAGTCACTCCCGTCTCCCCGGTCTCCGGTCGCACTCCGTGCTCGCCCGGCCTGTGACCGTGCGCCTCGGTCTCTGGCACCCGACCCCGGGCGGAGTCTCCAAACCCAGCAGATCCCTGCGGTGCACTCCCGCGCGGCTCCTCCCGGGGGAGGAAGGTGAGTCTCCCCGGATCTGCCGCTTGTTGGGTCCCTGCTGGAGGAGCAGGGGCCCGACTGGGCCGCGGATCACGGTTTATGGCCACCCCGAACTGAGAGCCCGCGCCTGGGCTCCGCCTCTGCAGCCGGCTTCCCTGCTCCGATACCTGGGAGCTCTGCCCCACTCAGGCACCCCCGGTCTTTCTGTGACACCGAGGGTCCTGAGACCACACTGTCCCGGAGGGTTCCACCCCCCGCTTAGCCACCAGAGTGACGTCCCTCGGTGGAGCAGACTTTTAAAAGTTCCGATTTTGTGCTCCGCGGCTCTATCACTTGCCAGAAGCGGCCGACGGAGGCCCCTCCCCCGCCGTCTATCCTCCCGAATATCGCCTCGGATTCACTTCTCCGCACGTCCTACCTTCCAGAAAGTGGTCGCTTTTCTGATGAGAGAGTTGTTGCTCTTCTTTTCTTCAATCTCCTGTTGAGTTTGTAGGTGTTCAGAATGGTTTGATCCCTTTCCAGCTGAATTCCTGAGAGGAGACGAAATCCAGGTCTCCTACTCCTCCGCCATCTTGCTCCGCCCCCCAAAATCACTATCTTTACCTATTCTTCCCCTCCCCCTTCCCTTCCTCCTTTTACCTATTCTTCCCCTCCCCCTCCCAAATTTTTACCTGTCCTCTTGATTCTATACCATGACCAAATCCCCTGACCACTCTTTCACATACTTTTATTTTCAGTCCATAGTTTTTTTGGTAAGCCCACTTAACATGGTGGCAATTCCCCATATCCCTTAAACCTTTGATTTTTTTTTATTATCTTAAACAACTCTCTCACCTCTATCCTTCTTTGAAAAATACCTTTACATCTGCCACCCAACATCTGTCATCATTGACTTCTGCCCCAGACTCTATGGAAGATGCCTGCCCAGAGCTCACCAGTTACCTCCCCAGGATCAAGTCTAAAGACTTTTTCTTTGTACTTCCTTAACTTGCTGAACCTTGGTCCCCTCTGGAACTCCTCCCTTGTTTTACACAGCATGCTATTGCCCCATCATCCTTCCCAACACTTTCCTTGTTCATCCTCTTCTTCCTCCATGTACATTCTCTAAGTTCTACTTCAGAGTTATCATCCATTTCTTTCATTTCAGCCTGGGAAGGTGGGGCTTTTCTGGGAACACCGCTGGGACCTCAGCAAAGGATGGGGTCAAAGCTTTGGCATACTCAACCTTATTCTGGACCTGCAGAGACATTCAAGGGGAAATATGGTGGGTGGTGTGGGGCAGCCTGTATTTTCAGATGGTTAAGATACTTTGAGTTAGGTGTCTGCTAATTTTGTGGTTTGGGTGTCTCACCCACTTTTCCCAGTCGATGGAAATTCTGGAGATCAGGGTGTAGGTCCTTCAGGGGGGAACCAATACCCCACTGTAGAATTAGGCTCTTAGTATATACATCCCAGTCTTAATTATGATTAGCAAAGAGACTAGGCAGCCCAGGCAGTTTCTGGACTCAACAGCATGGCTTATACCAGGATCTTCAGTGCTATCAACTTCATATGGGTGATCCTAGCCCTGGTCTGCCTCCTTGTCTCTCTGTCCTTTTTCTTTTACTCTTTCCCTCCATCTCTCTTTCTTGAATATGCAGAAAAGTTGCAAGAACATTAAAAAGAACGTTTTTCCCTTGACTATATGAGAGTAAGTTGATGACATGATGCATAATCAGCTTTGAATATTTTAATGTGTATTTTCTACAAACAAAAAAGGATACTCTTATTCATAACCAAAATACGATCATTAGAACCAGGATATCAACATTATTAACATCTTAATCTCAGATCCCATTTCAGTTTACTTATTGTCCCAATAAATTCTTTTATAGCAACAGTATCTAATCTAGAATCAGTCACGTTTCTTGATCTTCAGCCTGCAGTAGTTCCTCAGTCTTTCCTTCACGGTCTTAAGAACAAATCCAATTATTTTGTAGAATGCCCCTCACTTTTGGTTTACTAAGTTTCCTCATGATTAGACTTAAATTACACATCTTTGCTGAAATGTTCCAGAAGTGATGTTGTATTCGACTTACTGCAGTGTTGAAAGTATATGATTTAAATTTGTCCCATTACTGATGATGTTAATTTTGATCACTCAATTCATTTTGTATTTCTCAGATTTCTCTCTTCTTTGTAATTGATGAATATTTTATGGGAGGTTGCTTTGAGACTCTGTAAATATCCTATTAATCATAAAACTTTTAATTTATTCATTAATTTATGTCAGTATGAACTTATGGCTTCCTCTTTCATTTGATGGATTTTAATCTATTATTATTTATTATCATTATTTTTTTGGTACTAAATTGTCAACCTGGCTTTTGTGTTCTTTCAACATAACCATCATTCTTTGAAAACAGCCTTTATTTTCTGGCACAAAAAGCTATTTCAGGCTTATCTTTTACTTTTTCTATTCAGTCTTAGAGATAGCTATTCTTCTGAGGAACTCTGAATCCTTTTAATGAAAAATGGTATTTGGAAACCACAAAATTTGGGTGCTAGATGAGTTTACTGCTAC
Organism: Mirounga angustirostris; assembly: GCF_029215605.1. NCBI lineage: Eukaryota > Metazoa > Chordata > Mammalia > Carnivora > Phocidae > Mirounga > Mirounga angustirostris. The sequence continues at coordinate 84,345,544 of NW_026991721.1, read as the reverse complement.
TGGGGTATTACTGCTTTCAGCTCCCTTTCAGAGGAAGAGCTATGAAGAAATGGCGCTGAAGAGAAAGAATAGGTATAGGAAGAGGGATTTTTCTTTTACAACCTAGTTCTTTCCTTCCCAACTATTTATTTGCATTGCCTCTGATGCATCTTATAGGCATTTTAAAATCTACATATCTGAAACTGCTCATAGTTCCTTTACAGTAAGAACCCTTCTCTCTTCACTCTCCTCTACTGCTGATGGGAATGTAAACAGTTTGTTCTTTCTGGAAGATGATTTGGCAATATGGTCCAAAAGCCTTAAAAAAATCCTACATTTCCTTTGACCTCAAATTATACTTTTAGGAATTTATGCTAGAGAAATAATTAAATTTGTAAGAGATAGCATTAAGGATGTTAATTATAGCTAAAATTGGAATCATGCAGAATTCTTAGCATGAGGGAGCAAATAGAGTAAATTGTGATGAACAATAAGATAGAATTCTGTGTAATCAGCACAATAATGCTGCACTACTATTACTGATGTGGAAAGATGTTCACTATATGTTACTAAGGGGAAAAGAAGTTATAAAATGGAATGACCCAATTTATGATGGAAATATTAGAAATATATATGTGTAGGGAAGGAAAAAATTTTAGAAGGTATATCAAAAGGGAATGTTTAACAGTGAGATTATGGACTTTTCCCCTCTTTTCCCTTAGCTGTGTTTTCAGGTTTTTCTTCACCAAATACTTTTATTTATACAATTATGAAAGGCAATGAAAAGAAAACTACACACATCCTTGTCCTGACTTTGGCATTTCTGTTAATGCTACAGCTATCCTTGAAGTCTCTGAAACCTTTGAATTATCATTGATGGCTCTGTCTCATCAGTCAGAGTCCTGTTGATTCTCCTTTCACAATATTTCTTGGGATGTTCCTTTCATTTTGTTTGTCACTACTGTAGCTCAGACCTTGGTACCCACACCTGGGCTATTGCACTGACTGCATTGACAGAGCTCTTTATGCCCCCAGATACAGACAGCCAGATGAGTTGTTCTGGGACAGTTCTTTGGTCACATCGCTCCCTGCACAGAAATCTTCAGTGGTACTCCTCTGTGTCTTTAATAAAAGCTGGATGCCTTAGCTCAGCCTTCCATAACCTGGTCCCAACCAGTGTTGCCTTGAAATTAGTTTCATACTCGAACTCTGTTCTCCAGCAAACATGATCTAGCTTCACTTCTTTAAATACATATTGTATTTTCCTGTGTCTGTGGTTTGCTCAACTCCTGGCCATTCTGGAATTATCTTTTCCCTCTACCTTTACTTCTTCTCTTTCTTCAGTACCCCACTCAAATATGATGTCTCCTATGGTGTCTTTCTCTGCAGTCTCCATTGGATTCTTCGTCTATGAACAGTGTAACATCTTGTGTCACTCCCATTTTATATACCACAGTCAGCAGTCTCTTCTTTTCTCAGCCAGGCAAACTTTCTTCCCCTGGGGTACAGTCAATCCACTCCAGACTCTGAGCCTTCTTTCTTGGAATTCCTATGTTTGGCTCAACCTTCTGTCCATTTTATTCACTACTCTATGTTGGAGAAAACTGGAATTGAGATCATAAGACTTGGATTTGATCTTCTTAAAGTTCTTCCTTGAGATTATTTCTCCACCCACTAAAATGTAGTTCCTGCCCTTATAAAAAAAGTGACCTGGCAAATCTCCATTTGCTAAATCCAATAAGCTTATGTATGTGAAGGATTGCAGCATTAGGGAACTGACTCTGCAGTTGGACAGACTAGGGTTTGAGTCCCAACTTCTCCTTTTGCTGTCTCTATTTTGTACAGGTTATATAAGTTCTTCAAGGATCAGTTTCCTCATCTATTAAGTGGAAAGAAATAATAGTACCTTCTTACTAGAATTGTTGTAAACATTAAATGAGATGATGGTTATAGAGTGTTTGCATAGTGTTGGACACCTCAAGGTGCTTTGTAAATATTAACCACTGTTGTTATTAGATTAAAAAGTCTAAGATCATTGCACTGGCTTCTGCCTACCCTTTACCCTCACTTCTTATTGCAGTCTTTTCCTCCTGTTCATCCCATACACTTTATGCTTCAATTATAGTAGAATGTATATAGCTTTCCAAACACACTCATTCTGCCCCATCTCTGAATCTTTGTGCTTGCTCTTTCTTTGACCAAGAATATCCTCTACCCATTCCTTATTTACCTGATTAGACACATCCATCTTTTGGAACTTAATTCATATGTCACCTCCTAGTGAAAGCCTACCCTCCTCTTCCCCAACAGAGCAATTTACTTTCTTCTTTGTGCAACCTTTCTACCTTTCATATATTTCCATTGTTGTGCTTACCCACACCACACTATATTTTGTTTACATTGTCCACACCCCAACTATAAACTCCTTGACTCTGCTTCTATTTCTCTATTCAGTTCCTACTACAGTGTGTGGCCCATATTAGATATTCAACATTTGCTGAATGAAAAAACAGAAGGAGACAAAGCTCAGAAACAGCGAAGCCAGGACTAAAAAGCAGGACTTTTTACTCCTAATCCCATGTTCTTTCACTGACATCCCCCCAAAGTCAAAAGCACATCAAGTCAGTTTTGCAGGTTGTCATATAATGTCTCATGGCCTTGGAATGACCCTGACAGTGAGATTTACTGCTTAGTATTATAAAAACTTTAGACTTCAGCTCATCTCAAGGGAATTGTGCAAAGATGGGACTAAAGGATGTCAGAAAACAGTGGGGATGTGGTAGGTTTTGAGGCTGAAGACAGGAACCTTCAAAGACCCCATCAAAAACAAAATAAAAACTCTTTTAAAAAGCTCAGTAAAAAGAGAAAGAAGCTTTAAAAAAATTTGATATTAATATGATCTCCAGGCTGTGTTTATTGAAACAATCTTAGGTCCATAATCAAAACAATGTTTTATCATTTCCCCTCCAGGCTGGTCACAAGCTACAAACTGGATCATTTGACACATCTTTCGTGCACTTGAAACTCAAATTGAAACTCTGCCATTTTAACTGTACAAAGAAAAATAACTTTTCAAAGCCCCACATATATATTTTTCTGATTCATCCTTTTGATATTTTACTTGGACCAAACCCCAAATTCACTTGGTTTTCTCCAAGCACATATTTGGGCTACTTCCATCATTGTTCTTGGAAATGATTTTTCCTTTTGACATACTGTACATTCGGTATACAACCTGGTCAACACCATCACAGGCCACAGCATTGACTCCCTTGTGGGCTATCAGGAGCATCTCTAAAATATTATGTCTCCACTTAGGTCAATCAACTGCTTAGTTTTGCAATGTTCAGGAAAACATATGTGTGTGTGTGTGTGTATGTATGTGTATGCATCTGTGTGTGTATGTCAGCATGAGTAAATTTTGTGTCTGCTGGGGGAAATGCTAGGTTAGCATGTTTTTCAGAGGGTTTGGAGAATTTCTGTGGCTTGTTTGCTGATATGAATAAATGTCAGAACATGTTTTGGGAAGATCTGTGTATATGTTTTCATTTATCTGAGGAGTACCCTAAGTATAGGACACTTAATGTGGGGAGACATTGTGTCCCCTGGGTGATGTAGGCAGGGGATATCTGTTAGGAGAAAATGGAAAGTTTATCAAAACTGGGCAAAATTTCACCTTATTGTCTGAAAGGAAGAAGAAGACAATAAATTCTACTGCTATGGGGTAAGGTCATGGCAGCTTTTAGGAACTGGGGCATACTGTCTGGGGTGGGGGTCGGTGAGCAGAGAGAGTAGAATTAGCTTTACTTTTGTCCATGGTCAAAATGCCAATCTCTTTGTCTTCCCAGGTCATTCAGTGAGTCCACTGCCACCACCAAATAGAGCTTAGTTCTTGTGCGTAATCCATTTCCAGCCTAAGCTTTGCTATATCAGGTCCCTTACTCTGCCTCGTAACTGATTTTGCCCCATCCCCTTTATTCTTGAGCCTCGTCTGCTCTCTTCCTTCTTTTCCAGTCTTCTCTCTCTTTGTTATAGGTCCTGGCTATCTTCTCCTCACAAAATCTGTGCCACTTTAATTCGCTCTACCAGACTTTATTTTCACCCTCTTCTTCCCTATTGTTTCTTGGCTCTGTCTTGACTTTAGGCTCTGCCTTTCTTATTCTTGGCATTCATGTTCTCTGCTCTTCTTTTCCTCCACAAGTTCTGGGTCTGTGCTATAAATGGGAACCCAGGAAAATCACTGACAGGTAAGGAAGACCACAAGAGAAGACTGAAGAAAAAAAATAAATGCCATGAAAGGCAGAAGCAATTTGAATTTTTGGAAGAATTCAAATTCCTTTAACTTGGGCCACTCTTAATATGCAATGAGAGAATCAGAGCCAATCAGGTGTTGATGCTGCCTCTGGCTTATTGCAGTTTATTTGTTATAAATGTTACAGCTGGATACAATGACAAGATGAACTTTAAGGTCCTCCCAATGCTGAGATTCTATGGTTGATAGAGTATTACAGATATAATATTTTAAAATCATGAATTGTCTACAATCAAGGGTGCTATAATTGTCTATTTGTGACTGCAAGCCATACTTTTATATCCTAACTAAAAGGAAGATGTTCCAGCCATGTTCTAAGCTCTGTAGACTTGTTTGACAAACATTGCTTTCCTCTCTTCTTGTCACAGCTGTAGCCAGAGCCAGGGAACTCTAGCACACCCAGAACTTTTAGAGAGGCCAGGGTTGCTGCTTTCCAATTCCTCCCACAGTTTAGGGAGGAGATGAGATATAAGTGCTCTCGTTCCAGTGTTGCTGTGGCTTCAAAACACCGTAAAGTAAACTGAGAATGTGTCTGGCCAAGACTTGAGTCCTGGTGTTGGTATTCTCCCAGTCTTGAAGAAACCCTGTCAGAACCCTCCAGTTTCCCAGCCAGAGTAGGTCGTGTGCACGTGGTTGTTAGCAAATCCTTTAAGAAGATCCTCTAGTTCTTGGATGATATCCTTCCTAGGATTTTCTACCAGAATCCAAGTCACTACAAGGTATGAGACTGTATCTTGACTTGACTGGTATCTGACTAGGTGTGAGGATGAATTTTATGTGTCAACTTGTTTGGTCAAACACCAACCAGTCTTGATATTGCTATGAAGGTACTTTTTTAGATGAGATTAACACTTTAATCAGTAAATTTTGAATAAAGCCAACTAACTTCACCCATAATGTGGGTGGGCCTCATGCAATCGGTTGAAGGCCTAAGAGAAAACAGACTGAGGTCCCCCAAGTAAGAAGGAATTCTGCCTCTCAGTGGCTTTCAGACTCAAGACTGCAACATCACTCTTCCCTGGGTCTCCAGACTGATGACTAACTTGCAGATTTTGGACTTGCCACTCTCCACAGTCATGTGAGCCAATTCCATAAAATAAATCTCTATCTATCTATCTATCTATCTATCTATCTATCTATCTATCTATCATCTATCTATCTATTTATCATCTATCTATCTATCTATCTATCTATCTATCTATCATCTATCTATCTATCATCTATCTATCATCTATCATCATCTACCTATCTATCTACACACATCTTATTGGTTCTGTTTCTCTGAGGAATCCTAACTAATATACTTGTAAGGACTAATCTGGACAGAGAAGAAGTTACCTTTTATTTATTTACTTTATTTTATTTATTTTTTTAAAGAAATTATTTATTTGGGAGAGAGTGGGCAAGCACAAGCAGGGGGAGTGGCAGACAAAGGGAGAGGGAGAAGCAGGCTCCCCACTGAGCAGAGAGCCTGATGTGGGACTCAATCGCAGGACCCTGAGATCATGACTTGAGCTGAGGGCAGATGCTTAACTGGCTGAACCACCCAGGCACCCCTGAAGTTACCCTTTATTTTATTGGTTAATATGTCCCTGCAGGAGACCCTTATAACAACTCATTGGATATCCAAGATTAAATTTGATCTTGGATGGATGACCATGTTGGTGACTATGAGATATCCCAACTTTTGGGTGACCAACCATCCTGATTTGCCTGGGACTGAGGGATTTCCTGTGATGTGGAATGTTTAGGGCTAAAACTGGGAAACCTAAGAACCCGACTTTAACAATTTGGGCTACTGATTTTTTTCGATGCAAATACCCAACATTTTTGAGAACATAATAGCACCTCTGGTGGACTTACTGAGAAACTGTTGTGCCTGATATCCCCCCCCTAGATCTTGGTTATTGATATAATAAGCACACTACCCTTATTGCAAACATATCATTTGAAGGCTCTGGTATTGCCTCCAAAAACCAGTCAGAGCATTACATAAATGTCTCCAAAGCACTTTAATTATGAGTTTGTCTCCTGCCAGCAAGTGCACTCTGGCCACAGAAGAGTCTTGGGATTCTCAACACTGGTTTCCACAAGCCACAGCAGACCCTGCCCAAGTCCAGTCGTGGGAAAGCCACAGCTGCATGTCCATAAGAGCAGGTCCTGAAACCTACCTTCTCAAATGCTGATGCTTTGTGACTTCCAATTTTCTGGCAAATTCACCTTTGATAGTCATAAGCCCTCCAAGTGCCCCTGTACTAAGGATTTCATACCATAGCCCCTTCTTCTGACTGGTTTCTGAGTGGAATGTCTGTGCTCAAGTCCCTCAGCAGAATCTATACAAAATCAAGGCCCTCCCTGTGCCAAAATCCTTCCCTTTTGGTCATGGTTTCTTGGCCACCCAATTTGTAAAATTGAATAATGAAGAAAGTTAGGGTGTGATTGGGTTAATGCCCCCTTGTCTGGCCACTCTGTTCCCCTCCTTCCTGGGGCTGTGTGAGACATCGCCTTTTGGAGAGACTGAGCTCTGGAGGGCCCTCATACCTTCAGGCTTCACAGTCCAAACAGTTCCATGTGGCATGTGGTTTTGATGTGAGAAGCTATATTTTGGGGATTATTGTGTTGTTATTTGCCAGACCTAAACTTCAGTGCTCAGAAAAGCCAAAGCCCCATGCATTCTCACTCAATTATAATTGCTGGCCATGAAACACATTCATTCACACAGGCACAGATATCTGAGGGCGGAAACTAAATCTCTCAAAGGTCTATATGCCAGGTACTGTCTAAGCATTTCACTCTGTGCAACAGATAATATGTTCTCCATCTTATAGATGAGGAAATGGACTCAGAGAGATTAAATAGTATGTCCAATGTCACACAGTAAGTAAGCAATGAAGCTAAGCTTTGATCCCAAGTTTTTCAGACTCACTCCAAATACCAGTTTCCTTCCTCTGATGCCTCATAGCTTAACAAATCACAAGTACATGATATACTCCAATCTCAAGTTCATCCTCTCTGAACTCAAAATTAGGATTGTGTAATACATTGTGAAAAATGGCCACAAACTCTCCCTTCCCTGTGTACATAGCTTGTGGACTGTGAGTTTGCTGTTCCATCATGGGGCAGAAGCTTGGTCTTTACTGCCTGAATCTGGGCTTGGCCAAGCAACCTGCTTTGGTTAATGTAACTTTAGCAAATGTGATGCTAGCTGAGGCTTAAAGAGTGCTTGTGCAGGGGGTTTGCCTTCTCTGTCTGCTGGAAAACTTCCCTCCACTATATAGCGTGCTGAGATGTAGCTTAGTCAATAGCTAGTACAAACTACCAGAAAGGGGGGTTATGCCCTCTTGGACCAGCTCCCAGCTGACCCTCCAACTGATTGTATTTACATGACTGCAGGAGAGACAGAAGAGAACCATTCACCTGAACCCAACTTAAGTATGCATAGATCTGTGAGTTAATAAATCATTGGGATGGCTTATTATATAGAAATAGATAACTGATACACAAGGCAACACTATCCCTCGAGCATAGGAGCAGCAAATGCACACACACACACACACATTCACATAGGAGATAATCACATGCTGATTTAGCTACTTTGTTATTTTGCACTATGCAAATGGGGTCCACCTGGCAGACTGGGCCTTCATTCCTATCTTTGTCCCTCTTCCTGTTACTTCCCAGTATCTTCTTGTTTCAGATTCTTTGTGTTGGGTGGGTATAGGGAGTCCAGTACTCCTGTGCTGCAGTGGGGGTGGGGACCGTAGCACTTCCTGGGGACTTATCACTCATAAAGTCCTAGTTCTCTGGCTTATTCCTGTGCTTTGCAATTTCCAGAGCTGTAAATATTTCAAGAATTCACTGCTTTTCCTCCTTTCCTTCTTTCTCTTGGGCTCTGAGTTCATTGTCTCTTGATTTTGCTGGACTTGGAGGTGGAAACTAGGGTGTGTGGGAGAAAAATATGCTCTGATCCCTTTATGAATGGAGGTAGGGTTGATTAGAAAACATTGAGAAGTCTCCACTCTGACATTTGTATTTTAGTATGAGGGTTAATTTTCTTCCAGATATGAATTCTGCCCTCCTTTCATCTAGTTTACAAGAGAAATTACAAAAGAAATTTGTATTTCCTCTTGTAAACATAACATATGTCTTATTTTTTATTGCCCAAGAACCCTATTTAAGCTCTCTGTCTAGTGAAAATAATACCAAGGTATAAATGTCCTTTCTCTCCCCAGATTGAGAAGGTTTATTATTGCTATTATATTATGTTATGTTTAACCACTCAAGGAGTCTATAATAATTTAAAATAAAAGCATAAACATATCTCAGATTGTCATATTATGTCTTTGAAAAAAAGAATGTTAGCAAGCTTTGGTTTAATATTTTTGTTGAAACCATACAACAATCACCTAGAACAGGGGATGGCAAACTTTCTGTAAAGGGTGAGATAGCAAATATTTTAGGCTTTGCTTCATATGATTTCTGTCATAGCTACTCAACTCTTGTTCTTTTAGCATGGAACAGCAATAGACAATAATAAATGAGTAAGCATGGCTGTGTTCTAATAAAGCTTTATTAAAAAAAAAAAAAAAACAGTGTCAGGATGGATATGGCCTGACAGGTCATAGTTTACCAAACCTGATCCAGAACATGGAGATTCTGAGCAGGGCACATAATCCTTGGGGTTATAAATCAGTCTTCTCAAAATGATCTACTTATGTGCATCAGGATGCTGGTGTTGAAAAAGACCTTTATAGCATCAAGTCTCACCCTTTCATTTTACAAGATGAAGCAATAGGGGCTTAGAAGTAAAATCACAGAGAACTAAGAAACAGAACCCATTCTCTTGACTCTTAGCCGAGAGTACACCAGTTGTTAGCTATCCTTCTTTGAAAACTTCCAAGTTTCCAAGAGCCTTTAACAATAATACATCTAACATCTGTGTGTCAGTTTATAATTTAAAAAGGAAGGAAATAGTATCCCATCTTATATATGAACAGTTGATGATCATTGACTTTGCTAACTTGCTTATGCTTGTAGAGTCAGTAAGTGATAGATCTGGACAAATGCATGCCTTTGAACTCTAAGAATGGTGCTCTTTTTAGCTACATCAAATACCATCACCCGATAGACACAAGTTCTGCAGAGAATGTACCTGCATAAGATCTAGCAAGATGCAGAACCAGTAAAGTAGAGACGAGGTGGTACCTTCCCATTTAATTGGTAATTCCTTCCTGAATGTACTCCTGGGTAGAGAAATGCAGGTGGTCCTTTTTGGTTCCTGTCTTTGGAGGTTTGATCCTGAACGTCTGGGCCTGGTCTGGTATGAAAGCTTAAAGTGATCCCAACACTTGAATTAAGGATCTCCAGTGCTTCCTGGCACTGCCCAATTTAAATGCAAGAATCTGGCATGAATATAAGCTTTTGTTGCATAGGTTCTCAGGGATTAGTGTGTGCAACATATTTGCTGAATGGTGGTCATTAAATATAGAAAAATTTAGCAGACGACCTTGGAATGCATTCTGCAGGTTGTCTTTTTTTCCCTAGTGGGGAGGAAGTGGTGAGTAAGGGCATCCTGGGGCCAGGTACACCTGGGGCAGTACAGGGTGCCCAGAGAGCAAAGCTCTGTCTGGTATCTATCAGTCCCACACCTTCTAGCCTCTCTGTGACAACCTGCCAGGGCAGCGGTGCCTGGCATTCTCTTCCCACTCACATTCCTGAGCACTACTGAACCCAGCCCAACTAAGCTCAGCCTGCCAAGCAACCCAGCACACAGAGTGCGGTGAACCGCCTAGAAGAATGTAGGGGCTGAGGCCAAAGCCTGCTTGAGTTTATCATTTATTGTGGTGTATTTATTGTATTTGCAATTTCTTCTTTATTTTCCTTACTTGCTCTTGGATGGCTTGTGACAAGACTTTCTGGCATCATATCTAATTATACTATTTTAAAATTCTCTCTTACTTCTGATCCATTGGCAAATATTTTTCAACAAACTTGATGGGATTAAAACTAAATTGACCAAATGGCTTCTTTGCACCTAATTTAGTGCAGTCCTGTGGTGCCAGATTTCTAGGCACAGGGACCCATTATCCCCTCACTTGTTTCCTTGAGCTGCTTAACTCTGCTTTGCCTTTTATATTTATCAAATCTGGAAATGGATTTAAGAAAATGCACAGATGTTACTCAGCTAAGAGGAGCCTTGAGGCTTTAGGGTTTGGCAGAGAAATGCAGCAATGTGCTGGGAAGGGGCCCTAAGTGGTGTGAAGGGCCATCTTTTCATCTTCTAGTTCTGCTTCCTAAAGCCCAACTAACAAAGGGAGTTAATGGGCTAGAACTATAAGGCTGGGCCTGAGTTTTATGTTTTGTCTCTGCTATTTTCATTATCTAAATTTTTTAGAGGGTCTGAGAATTTTCTGGTTAACACTTAGATTCATTCATCCATCCAATATTTTCTGAGTTCCTGTAATATGCCAGACACTGAAATAGAATCTGAAGATATCATTGTGAAGAAGATAGATAGTTTTTGCCCTATCAGAATCTATGGTTTATTTAGGGGAAAAATATTAAATAAAGGTAGTTCAGGTGTTGCTAGAACTCCTCATTTTTTCTTGAGAGGGGAATCTGACCTACAAGGAAATTAGGAGATTTGGACTTAACATAATTTTCCTATATAGGTGAAATTCTAAGTTCTTTTTTGAATCCTCAGTCCCAAGTAGTATTAACTAGATGAACACAGATGTTCACTGACTCTAAGTTTCTCAGGTTTCAGGCCATGAGTGAGGGTAAAAGTGGAATCTATACTGGCCAGTAAAATTTGCTAACTTGCTGGTTCCCTCTTTAACTGACATGTTAGCTAAAGATATCACTCTAAGAAAAACATAAGTTTGACCATCAAGCAACAAAGGACAGTGATCAGTAAAACAAATGAAGGGGGCCCTACAATTGTTTCAGCTTACTATCTGGGAAAATTTTCAGATAACAATGCAGGTAAGAAGTACTCAGAGAGAGTCCGGTTGTTTCCCTGAGTTGAGAAAACGGAGCTGGCCAATCCAGGGAAGCCAAGACAGCTAGAATTACATGGAAGATTGCCATAGATGAGAGACCTGCACACAGAGAGAATTTCAGAGAGTACCCTTCAAGTATTTAGTTGAGTATTGATCAGGCTATGCATGTGAGGAAATTATCCAAGGTTGAGGAAAGAAACACCTTGAAAGGACTAGAGACAATCATAACTAAATGTTATATAGGGTATATTGCTTATTCCTCAAAGTCACAGGGGAAAATCTAAGTTAAAAAGCATCACTTAGAGTTCTGAGAAGTGTCTTGCCTCAACAGTGAGGAAAATTATACCTAGACTAAATGGAGCTCTGGTTTCTACCTAACAAAGTTTAAAGCAAGTTCTGAAAGGATCAAACTGTCTTCAAGTAACTCTAGCCATATTCTAGAATCAAACTTAAGATTATTTTTAAGTATAAAAAAGTCCAGTACATGACAAGATAAAAATAAAAATGTCTAGCATCCTTTCAAAAATTACTAAATGTGCAAAGAAACAGGAAAATGGAACCCACAATGAGGAGAAAAAAATCAGTCAAAGGTGACACAGAAATGACATAGATGATATAATTAATAGGAAAGGACATCAAAATAGCAATTGTGGCTGTATTCCATATGCTCAAAAAGGTAGAGAAAAGATAGAACATGTTAAGTAGAGACAGGAAAAATATAAAAAAAGATTCAAATCAAGCTTCTGTAAGTGAATATTGTAATTCTGAAATTTAAAAATATACTAGATGGGATTAAAGATTGTCTACCACAGGAGAAAAGATTAGAAACATAATGATATAATAATAAGAACTATACAAAATAAAATGCAGAAAAAAATGTTGGGAAAAAAAAAAAAAGAGTAGACCATCAGTGAGCTGTGGGATGACTCAAGTGGCCAAATATCTTCATAATGGAACTCCTCAAAAAGAGTAGAGGGGGCATACGTTAAAAAATTGAATAAATAATGGCAAAATTTTGTTCAAAGTTGATGAAAATAATAAATATACAGGGGTGCCTGGGTGGCTCAGTCGTTAAGCGTCTGCCTTCGGCTCAGGTCATGATACCAGGGTCCTGGGATCGAGCCCTGCATCAGGCTCCCTGCTCCATGGGGAAGCCTGCTTCTCCCTCTCTTATTCCCCCTGCTTGTGTTCCCTCTCTTACTGTGTCTGTCTGTCAAATAAATAAAATCTTAAAAAAAAAAAAAAAAATATATATATACAGATCTAAGAACAAACCCTAAGCATAAGTAACAAGAATAAAATGACATAAAAACACATAATCATACTGCTTAAAACCAGTAATAAAAAGAAAATGTTAAAGCAACCAGAAGAAAAGACATATTATAATGTGGAACAAGTGGAAAACAAATACATTGAAATGCAATCATATAATTAATCACATTAAACATAAATGGTAAAAACACCTTAATTAAAAGGCAGAGGATATCTGATTGCATAAAAAATAAGACAGAACTTTAAGTTTCCTAGAAGAAACCCCAGTTACATGTAAAAACACAAACACTGCAAGTGAAAAATGGAAAAAGATATACCGTGATAACACTAATCAAAAGATAGCTGGAGTGCTCTATTACTATCAGATTAACAAAGGTTTCAAAGTCAAGAATATTGTTAGGGATAAATTGGGTCATTTCATAGCAAAAGAAGGGTCAATTCAAGAGGACATCACAAGTGTAAATGTTTATGCAACTAATAATGGAGCTTCAAAATACACAAAGCAAAAACTGATAGAACTGCTAGAAGAAATACACAAACATGATAGTCAGAGATTTCAACACCTTTCCATCAAAAAACTGACAGAGCAAGTGGACAGAAAATAACTAATGATCAAGAGTACTTGAAAAAACTATCAACCAACTTGACCTTAAAATTTATAATTCTAGAACACTCCATACAACAGCAGAATACACTCCTTTTCAAATGAACATAGAATATTGACCAAGATATAACATATTCTGGGGCATAAGACAATATCAATACATTGAAAAGGATTCAATTTATACAAAGTATGTTCTCTGGCTGCAATTGAATTAAATTGGAAATAAATGACAGAAAGATTTCTGGAAAATACCAAAATATTGGAAACAAAATAACATACTTCTAAATAAGCTATGGGTCAAAAAGGAAATAAAAATGAAAGTTAAAAAGTACTTTAAAATGAATAAAAATAAAAACACAAAATATCAAAACTTGAGGGATGCAACTTTGGAAATACTTTGAGGGAATTGTTATAGTAATAAACACCTATTATCAGAAAAGAAAGATTTCGAATCAATGACATCAGCTTCCACCCTGAGAAACTAGGAAAGGAAGAGCAAATTAAACCAAAAGAAAGGAAATAATAAAGATCAGAGTGGAAATGAATGAAATAAAACCCAGAAAACTATAGGAAAAAAATTCAATAAAACCAAAAGTTGTTTCTTTGATCAATAAAATTGATATAAAAATTTAGTCAGGTGTATTGGGAAATTAAAAAAAAGAATATGTAACTTACCAGTATCAGGAATGAGAGAGATGACAACACACCAGATTCTACAGATAATTAAAGAGTAGTAGAACAATATTATGAACAACTTTATGTCAACAAATTAGACAACTCAGATGAAAAGAACAAATTCCTTGAAACATACAAATTACCAAAGCTCACTCAAGAAAAATAATTTGATTGACCCTACACCTATTTTATTTATTTATTTATATATTTTTAAAAGATTTTATTTATTTATTTGAGAGAGAGAGTGAGAGAGAGAGAGAGCACAAGAGGGGGGAGTGGGAGAGGGAGAAGCAGACTCCCTGCTGAGCAGGTAGCCCCATGCGGGACTCAATCCCGGGACTCCAGGATCATGACCTGAGCTGAAGGCAGTCGCTTAACCAACTGAGCCACCCAGGCAACCCGACCCTATACCTATTTTAAAAATTGAGTTTATAGTTAAAAATCTTCCAAAAAGAACACTACAGGACCAGATGGCTTCTTGGATAACTTCTTTCAAACATTTGAAGATTTCAAACAATTAAAAATTCCAATTACAGATAAATTCTTTCAAAAAACTGAAGAGAAAGGAATACTTGGTAACTACTATTATGAGGTCACTATTAGTCTGATACCAAAACTAGGTAAAGACACAATAAGAAAAAATTATGGACTGATATACATCATGAACATAAAGGCAAAAATCTTAACAAATTTTAGTAAGTTCAATCTAACATTATGTAGAAAGAATAACACTTCATGACCAAATAGAGTTCATCCAGAGAATGAAAGGTGGGTATCACATTAGAAAACTGATGTTATCAACACGTTAAAAAAAGGGAAAATATATGAGTTTTCCCATAGATGCAGAAAAACATTTGACAAAAATTTAACATATATTCATGAAAAAAACTCTCAGCAAAGTAGGATTAGAAGAGAACTCCTTCAACCTGATAAGGGGGGGGCGGAGCAAGATGGCAGAGGAGTAGGAGACCTGGATTTCCTCTGGTCTCAGGAATTCAGCTGGATAGGGATCAAACCATTCTGAACACCTACAAACTCAACAGGAGATCAAAGAAAAGAATAGCAACAACTCTCTGAACAGAAAAGCGACCACTTTCTGGAAGCTAGGACGTGCGGAGAAGTGAATCTGAGGCGATATTCGGGAGGACAGACGGTGGGGGAGGGGGCCTCCATCCACCACTTCTGGCAAGTGATAGAGCTGCGGAGCACAAAATCGGAACCTCTAGAAGTTGGCTCCGCTGAGGAACGTTGCTCCAGTGGCTAAGCTGGGGGTGGAAACCTCATGGGACAGTGTGGTCTCAGGACCCTCGGGGTCACAGAAAGGCCAGGGGTGCCTGAGTGTGGCAGAGCTCCCAGGTATTGGAGCGGGGAAGCCGGCTGCAGAGACGGAGCCGAGGCACGGGCTCTCAGCTTGGGGTTGCCATAAACCGTGATCCGCGGCACAGTCGGGCCACTGCTCCTCCAGCAGGGACCCAACAAGCGGCAGATTCAGGGAGACTCCCCTTCCTCTCCCGGGAGGAGCAGCGCAGGAGTGCACCACAGGGATCTGCTGGGTTTGGAGACTCCACACGGGGTCGGGTGCCAGAGATAGACACGCTGGGTCACAGGCCGGGTGAGCACGGAGTGCGGCCAGAGACTGGGGAGACGGGAGTGACTGACTGCTTTTCTCTGGGGGCACACTGAGGAACAGGGCCCCGAGTTCTCGGCTCCTCAGGGCAGAGATTGGGAGGCTGCCATTTTCACTCTCGTCCTCCAAAGCCGAACAGAAAGCTTGCAGGGAACAAAAGTTCCCGAGAGCAAACCCGAGCAGATTACTTAGCCCTGACCGGCAAGGGCGGGGCAGTTCCACCTCCGGAAAAGACATTTGGGAACCACGGCAACAGGCCCCTCCCCCAGAAGATCAGCAAGAACAGCCAGCCAAGACCAAGTTTACCGATCAATGAGAACGGCAGAACTCCAGTGCTAGGGGAATACTGCACATAGAATCTATGGCTTTTTTACCATGATTCTTTAGTCTTTCAAAGTTAATTTTTTTTTAACTGTCTTTTTTTTTTTGAATTTTTCTTTTTCTCTTTTTCAACCAACATCTTATCAATCCCTTTTTTAAAAAACATTTTTATTTTTCATTTTTAGAGTCATATTCTATCCCTTCATAGTAGTTACCCTTATTTTTGGCATATATATATGTTGTTCTCTCTTTAAAATTTTGAGATACAGTTTCTTCTAACAGATCAAAATATACCCTAAATCTCTAGCATATGGCTTTGTCCTAGTCTCCTGCCTGATCACATTCTCTCCCTTTTTTTTTTAAATCCTCTTCTTTCTTTTCTAAAACAACTTCTTATCAATTCCTTTTATAAAATTTTTTATAATTTTCATCTTTACAGTCATATTCCATCCCTTCATCATATCAACCCTTATTTTTGTACATATATAAGTTTTTCTTTCTTTAAAATTTTGGGAGGCACTTTCTTCTAACAGACCAAAATACACCCAAAATCTAGTGTGTGGCACTGATCTATGCACCAGCCTGATCATATTTGATCATATTCTGATTTTTTTTGTTCTGTTTTTGTTTGTTTTTATGTTTTTCTTTTTCTTTTTTCTTTCTTTCCCTTACTTTTCCCCTGGCTTCAGGTCTTTTCTGATTTGTTTAGAGTATATTTTCTGGGGATGTTGGTACCCTGTTAGCATTTTGTTCTCTCATTCATCTATTCTCCTCTGGGCAAAATGACAAGATAGAAAAAATCACCTCAACAAAAAGAACAAGAGGTATTTCCAACTGCCTGGGATCTACTCAATACAGACATTAGTACGATGTCGGACCTAGAGTTCGGAATCATGATTTTAAAGATCCTAGCTGGGCTTGAAAAAGCATGGAAGTTATTAGAGAAACCCTTTCTGGAGAAATAAAAGAACTAAAATCTAACCAAGTCGATATCAAAAAGGCTATTAATGAGGGGCAATAAAAAATGGGGGCCCTAACTGCTAGGATAAATGAGGCAGAAGAGAGAATCAGTAATATAGAAGATGAAATGATGGAAAATATAGAAGCTGAGAAAAAGAGAGATAAACAACTACTGGATCACGAGGGCAGAATTTGAGAGATAAGCGATACAATAAGACAAAACAACATTAGAATAATTGGGATCCCAGAAGAAGAAGAAAGAGAGAGAGGGGCAGAAGGTATATTGGAGCAAATTATAGCAGAGAACTTCCCTAATTTGGGGAAGGAAACAGGCATCAAAATCCAGGAAGCACAGAGAACCCCTCTCAAAATCAATAAAAATAGGTCAGCACCCTGACATCTACTAGTAAAACTTACGAGTCTCAGAGACAAAGAGAAAATCCTGAAAGCAGCTCAGGACAAGAGATATGTAACCTACAATGGTAGAAACATTGGACTGGCAACAGATCTATCCAGAGAGACCTGGCAGGCCAGAAAGGACTGGCAGGATATATTCAGAGCACTAAATGAGAAAAATATGCAGCCAAGAATACTATATCCAGCTAGGCTGTCATTGAAAATTGAAGGAGAGATAAAAAGCTTCCAGGACAAACAAAAACTAAAGGAATTTGCAAACACGAAACCAGCCCTACAAGAAATATTGAAAGGGGTCCTCTAAGCAAAGAGAGAGCCTAAAAGCAACATAGACCAGAAAGGAACACAGACAATATACGGTAACAGTCACCTTACAGGCAATACAATGGCACTAAATTTCTATCTTTCATTAGTTACCCTGAATGTAAATGGGCTAAATGCCCCAATCAAAAGACACAGGCTATCAGATTGGATTAAAAAACAAGACCCATCAATATGCTGTCTGCAAGAGACTCATTTTAGACCCAAAGACACCCCCAGATGGAAAGTGAGGGGGTGGAAAACCATTTACCATGCTAATGGACACCAAAAGAAAGCTGGGGTGGCAATCCTTATATCAGACAAATTATATTTTAAACCAAAGACTGTAATAAGAGATGAGGAAGGACATTATATCCTACTTAAAGGGTCTATCCAACAAGAAGATCTAACAATTGTAAATATCTATGCCCCTAACATGGGAGCAGCCAATTATATAAGCCAATTAATTACAAAAGCAAAGAAACACATCGAGAACAATACAATAATAGTGGGGGACTTTAACACCCCCCTCACTGAAATGGACAGATCGTCTAAGCAAAAGATCAACAAGGAAATAAAGACTAAATGACACACTGGACAAAATGGACTTCACAGACATATTCTGAACATTGCATCCTAAAGCAACGGAATACACATTCTTCTCTAGTGCCCATGGAACATTCTCCAGAATAGATCACATCCTAGGTCATAAATCAGGTCTCAACCGGTACCAAAAGATTGGGATCATTCCCTGCCTATGTTCAGACCACAATGCTTTGAAACTAGAACTCAATCACAAGAGGAAAGTCGGAAAGAACTCAAATACATGGAGGCTAAAGAGCATCCTACTGAAGAATGAATGGGTCAACCAGGAAATTAAAGAAGAATTAAAAAAATACATGGAAACCAATGAAAATGAAAACACAACTATTCAAAATCTTTGGGATGCAGCAAAGGCAGTCCTAAGAGGAAAGTATATAGCAATACAAGCCTTTCTCAAGGATCAAGAAAGGTCTCAAGTACACAACCTAACCCTACACCTAAAGGAGCTGGAGAAAGAACAGCAAATAAAGCCTAAACCAACCAGGAGAAGAGAAATAATAAAGATCAGAGCAGAAATCAATGAAATAGAAACTAAAAGAACAGTAGAACAGATCAACGAAACTAGGAGATGGTTCTTCGAAAGAATTAACAAGATTGATAAACCCCTGGCCAGACTTATCCAAAAGAGAAGAGAAAGGACCCAAATCAACAAAATCATGAATGAAAGAGGAGAGATCACAACCAACCCAAAGAAATACAAACAATTATAAGAACATATTATGAGCAACTCTATGCCAGCAAATTAGATAACCTGGAAGAAATGGATGCACTTCTAGAGACGTATCAACTACCAAAACTGAACCAGGAAGAAATAGAAAACCTGAACAGACCTATAACCACTAAGGAAATTGAAGCAGTCATCAAAAATCTCCCAAAAAACAAAAGCCCAGGGCCAGATGTCTTCCCAGGGGAATTCTACCAAACATTTCAAGAAGAATTAATACCTATTCTTCTGAAACTGTTCCAAAAAATAGAAATGGAAGGAAAACTTCCAAACTCGTTTTATGAGGCCAGCATTACCTTGATCCCAAAACCAGACAAAGACCCCATCAAAAAGGAGAATTACAGACCAATATCCTTGATGAACATGGATGCAAAAATTCTCACCAAAATTCTAGCCAATAGGATCCAACAGTACATTAAAAGGATTATTCACCACGACCAAGTGGGATTTATCCCTGGGCTGCAAGGTTGGTTCAACATCTGCAAATCAATCAACGTGATACAATACATTAACAAAAGAAAGAATAAGAATCATATGATCCTCTCAATAGATGCAGAAAAAGCATTTGACAAAGTACAGCACCCTTTCTTGATAAAAACTCTTCAGAGTATAGGGTTAGAGGGTCCATACCTCAATATCATAGAGGCCATCTATGAAAAACCTACAGCAAATATCATTCTCAAAGGGGAAAAACTGAGAGCTTTCCCCCTAGGGTCAGGAACGCGGCAGGGATGTCCACTATCACCACTGCTATTCAACATAGTATTAGAAGTCCTAACCACAGCAATCAGACACCAAAAACAAACAAACAAACAAAGAAAAAACCATCCAAATCAGCAAAGAAGAAGTCAAACTCTCACTCTTTGCCAATTATATGATACTTTATGTGGAAAACCCCAAAGACTCCACCCCAAAACTGCTAGAACCCATACAGGAATTCAGTAAAGTGGCAGGATATAAAATCAATGCACAGAAATCAGTGGCATTCCTATACACCAACAACAGAACAGAAGAAATTAAGGAGTCGATCCTATTTACAATTGCACCCAAAACCATATGATACCTAGGAATAAATCTAACCAAAGAGGCAAAGAATCTGTACTCAGAAAACTATAAAATACTCATGAAAGAAATTGAGCAAGACACAAAGAAATGGAAAAACGTTCCATGCTCATGGATTGGAAGAACAAATATTGTGAAGATGTCAATGCTACCTAGAGCAATCTACACATTCAATGCAATCCCCATCAAAATACCATCCACTTTTTTCAAAGAAATGGAACAAATAATCCTAAAATTTGTGTGGAACCAGAAAAGACCCCGAATAGCCAGAGGAATGTTGAAAAAGAAAAGCAAAGCTGGCAGCATCACAATTCCGGACTTCCAGCTCTATTACAAAGCTGTCATCATCAAGACAGTATGGTACCGGCACAAAAACAGACACATAAATCAATGGAACAGAATAGAGAGCCCAGAAATGGATCCTCAACTCTATGGTCAACTAATCTTCAACAAAGCAGGAAAGAATGTCCAATGGAAAAAAGACAGTCACTTCAACAAATGGTGTTGGGAAAATTGGATAGCCACATGCAGAAGAATGAAACTGGACCATTTCCTTACACCACACACAAAAATAGACTCAAAATAGATGAAAGACCTCAATGTGAGACAGGAGTCCATCAACATCCTAAAGGAGAACACAGGCAGCAACCTCTTCGACCTCAGCCGCAGCAACTTCTTCCTAGAAACATCGCCAAAGGCAAGGGGAGCAAGGGCAATAATGAACTATTGGGACTTCATCAAGATAAAAAGGTTTTGCACAGCAAAAGAAACAGTCCACAAAACCAAAAGACAACCGACAGAATGGGAGAAGATATTTGCAAATGACATATCAGATAAAGGGCTAGTATCCAAAATCTATAAAGAACTCAAAGTCAACACTCAAAGAACAAATAATCCAATCAAGAAATGGGCAGAAGACATGAACAGACATTCTCCCAAAGAAGACATCCAAATGGCCAACAGACACATGAAAAAGTGCTCAATATCGCTCAGCATCAGGGAAATCCAAATCAAAACCTCAATGAGATACCACCTCACACCAGTCAGAATGGCTAATATTAACAAGTCAGGAAACGACAGATGTTGGCGGGGATGCGGAGAAAGGGGAACCCTCCTACACTGTTGGTGAGAATGCAAGCTGGTGCAACCACTCTGGAAAACAGTATGGAGGTTCCTCAAAAAGTTGAAAATAGAGCTACCATATGATCCAGCAATTGCACTACTGGGTATTTACCCCAAAGATACAAAAGTAGGGATCTGAAAGGGTACGTGCACCCCAATGTTTATAGCAGCAATGTCCACAATAGCCAAACTGTGGAAAGAGCCAAGATGTCCATCGACAGATGAATGGATAAAGAAGAGGTGCTATATATATATGCAATGGCATATTATGCAGCCATCAAAAGGAATGAGATCTTGCCATTTGCAATGACGTGGATGGAACTGGAGGGTGTTATGTTGAGCGAAATAAGTCAATCAGAGAAAGACATGTATCATATGACCTCACTGATATGAGGAATTCTTAATCTCAGGAAACAAACTGAGGGTTGCTGGAGTGGTGGGGGGTGGGAGGGATGAGGTGTCCGGGTGATAGACATTGGGGAGGGTATGTGCTATGGTGAGTGCTGTGAATTGTGCAAGACTGTTGAATCTCAGATCTGTACCTCTGAAACAAATAATGCAATATATGTTAAGAAAAAAAAAAAAAGAAGATAGCAGGAGGGGAAGAATGAAGGGGAGAAAATTGGAGGGGGAGACGAGCCATGCGAGACGATGGACTCTGAATAACAAACTGAGGGTTCTAGAGGGGAGGGGGGTGGGAGAATGGGTTAGCCTGGTGAAGGGTATTAAAGAGGGCAGGTTCTGCATGGAGCACTGGGTGTTATGCACTAACAATGAATGATGGAACACTACATCAAAAACTAATGATGTGGGCGCCTGGGTGGCTCAGTTGGTTAAGCGACTGCCTTCGGCTCAGGTCATGATCCTGGAGTCCCTGGATCGAGTCCCGCATCGGGCTCCCTGCTCAGCAGGGAGTCTGCTTCTCCCTCTGACCCTCCCCCCTCTCATGCTCTCTCTATCTCATTCTCTCTCTCAAATAAATAAATAAAATCTTTAAAAAAAAAAAACAACTAATGATGTAATGTATGGTGATTAACATAACAATAAAAAATAAAAAAAGGGTAAAAAAAAAAGGTAATCTACAAAACCCCCTATAGTTAACATTATATGCAATGATGAAAGACAGAATGTTTTCCTTCAAGATGAGGAACAAGGCAAAGATGTCCATTCTAATCATGTCTATTCAACATTATATTTTAGGTTTTAGCCAGTACAATTAGGCAAAAAAATAAAAATAAAGGTTACTCTTATTGGAAAGAAAGAAGTAAACTGTCTTTATTAACAGAGGACATGATCATCAATGTAGAAAATCCCATGTAATCTACAAAAATTAAAACTCATAAGAGAATTTCATAAGGTTTCAGGGTATAAGGTCAATGTTTAAAAATCAATTTTATGTCTATATGCCAACAATTGACAATCAAAATTAAAATGAAAACACACAATATAATTACAAAGAAATACTTAGGGATAAATCTGACAAAAGATGTGGAAGACGTGTACAGTGAAATTATAGGGCAATGCTAAGAGAAAATTAAGGTAGACTTAAATGTAAGATATATCCTGTTTATGGATTGGAAGACTAAACATGATTAAAATGTTAATTCTCCCCAAATTGATCTATAGATTGATATAATTCCAATAAAAATCCCAGCAGACTGTTTTTTTGTAGGAAATTTCAAGCTGATTTTAAAATTCATTTGGAGATGTAAAGGACCTAGAATAGTAAAAATAAATTTGTAAAAGAGCAAAGTTGAAATAAACCTTGAGTGCCCTTCAAGGCTTATTATAAAGTTACAATGTGTCATTGAACTCAAGGAAGGCAAGTAGATCATGGAATGTAATAGAATCCAAAAATAGACCCACATAAATATTACATATATAGTCAATTAATTTTTAAAATTTATTTCTTAATAGACTTTATTTTTTTTTAGAGAAGTTTTGGGTCTACATAAAAGTTCAGCAGAAACTACAGAGAGTTCTCATATATCCTCACACTACCTCCCCCACACCTAGTTTCCTCTATTATTAACATCTTGCATCAGTGTGATCAATTGTTATAATTGACAAACCAATATTGATATTATTAACTAAAGCTCATAGTTTACATTAGAGTTCACTCTTTTTGTTGTATATTCTATGGATTTTGACAAATGCAAAATATCATATATCCACAATTACAATGTTATAGAGAGTAGTTTAACTGCTCCAAAGATCCTTTGTGCTCAACCTATTCATCCCTCCCCATCTCCTCCTGAACCTCTAGCAACCACTGATCTCTTTACTATCTCCATAATTTTGCCTTTCCCAGAATGTCCTATAATTGGAACCATACAGTATGTAGCCTTTTCAGATTGTCTTCTTTCACTTAAATTTGCATTTAAATTTCCTCCGTGTCTTTTCCTGGCTTGATAGCTCATTTCTTTTCAGTCCTGCATAATATTGAATTGTGTGGATGTGCCATAGTTTATCCATTCATGTACTGAAGGACATTTTGGTTTCTTCCAGTTTTTAGAAATTATGAATAAAGCCACTATAAACATTTGTGTGCAGATTTTTCAACTTCTTTGAGTAAATAGCAAGGCATGTGGCTACTGGATTGTAAGGTAACAGTATGTATAGCTTTGTAAGAAATTGCCAAACTGTCTTCCAAAGTGACTGTTCCATTTTTGCATTCCCACTAGCAATGAATGAATGATCCTGTTACTCCAAATCCATTGTTAGCATTTGGTGTTGTCAGTGTTTTGGATTTTCACCATTCCAATAAGGTGTGGTGGTATTTCATTGTTGTTTTAATCTGTAGTTCGCTAATGACATATGATGTTGAACATCTTTCATATGCTTTTTTGCTATCTGTATATCTTTTTTGGTGAGGTATATGGTCAGATCTTTTGCCCATTTTTAATTTGGTTTGTTTTCTTATTGCTGAGTTTTGAAAGTTGAGTTTTAAGAGTTCTTTGTCTATTTTGAATACAAGTCATTTATCAGATATGTGTTTTCCAAAACTTTTCTCCCAGTCTGTGTCTTATCTTTTCATTTTCTTAACAGAATCTTTTGCAAAGGTAAAGTTTTAAATTTTTTAAAAGATTTTATTTATTTGTTGAGAGAGAGAGAGAGAGAGCGCACAAGCAGGAAGAGTGGCAGGCAGAGGGAGAAGCTGGTTCCCCACTGAGCAAGGAGTCAGATGTGGGACTTGATCCCAGGACCCTGGGATCATGACCTGAGCCAAAAGCAGATGCTTAACCGACTGAGCTGCCCAGGTGTCCCTAAAGTTTTAAATTTTAATGAAGTCTACAGTTCTTTTAGCTGAAATCCCCTACTATTACACAGGAGCCCTACTGATATGGTGGAAATGGGGGGTGGGAGGGGATGGAGAAGCATTCTATAATCCCATGATTATGTTCCAGTCTTTTAGTGAGCCTGTATCTCTGGGCTGTGACCTTCACAACTGCTTCTCAACTTTCCTTTTTCCCCTGAGGTGTGACAGGAAGGTGAGAAGGGCTGGAGTTGAGCATTTCCCTTCACTCACATCAACAGCTAGATGGGTTGCTGTTGAGTACATCACTCTCCCAGGTCAGTCAGGCTCTGGTAAAACCCCAGTTGTTTAGGCTCTGGTAGAATAGTTTCTCTTGAGAGCAGCACTGTGTTGAAGAGAGAGGTCACTCTGGGCACATTTAAAAATGCTTTCTCCTCTCCTGTTGGAAGCATGAGGAGATTTTTCTCTGATCTTCACTGTGAGCACCTGGTGGGGCTCTTGGAGGTAAGACTCATGAAAGTGTGGGGATTCTCCTAAGACTGTGCCCCAAGAGTTTTTATCTCTCAAGCTAGCCCACAGTTCAGTCTTCAGAATTTGTTAATTATCCTTTAAGTGCTCCTACCAGGCTCCAGTTGGGGCTTTTGCTCCTTAAGCTCTATTTCGCTGTACCCACCTGTCACTCCAGTTTTCAGGAGAGTAATTTGCCCTTTGACCTCAAATCTCTGATCAAAAAAGAGTTATTGATTTTTAGTTAGTTCAGCTTTTTTTTCCTTGTTGAGTAGACAGGAGTGATGACTTTAAAGCTCCTCCCATGTGGGACTGGAAACCAGAAGTTGTCCATTGATTTTTAACAAAGGTACAAAGGCAATTCAATGAAGAAAGAATTATCTTTTAACAAATGGTGATGGGATTATGGGATATCCATATTAAAAAAAAAGAATTTTTATCTATACTTTGTGATGTAGGAAATGTTGGGAGTTGGAGCTGACAGGAAAGAAAGAATTTTTGAGATGTCTTCGGTGCAAAAAGGTGGTTTTATTTTATTTTATTTATTTATTTATTTATTTATTTATTTTTAAAAAGATTTTATTTATTTATTTGACAGAGAGAGACACAGCGAGAGAGGGAACACAAGCAGGGGGAGTGGGAGAGGGAGAAGCAGGCTTCCCGCTGAGCAGGGAGCCCGATGCGGGGCTCGATCCCAGGACCGTGGGATCATGACCCGAGCCGAAGGCAGACGCGTAACGACTGAGCCACCCAGGCGCCCCAAGGTGGTTTTATTTTAATAGGGACAGGGACAGGACCTGTGGGCAGAAAGAGACGCACTGGGGTTGTGATGGGTGACTGATTATGTACTTTCATGTTGGGAGGTATTAGGGACAGCACAAGCCTCCAAGGTATTTTGGAAACAAAGTTTCCGGAATCCTGAGGGGGCTAGCTAGCTATTGTTAGGAAAAGGTCATTTATTATTGTTTAGAAAAACTCAGTCATGAGACTCTTCAGATGTATATCAGTGGGCCATATGCTTGGAGGATGATTGCCAATATGTATCTTGGAGGGTAAAGATAAAGGAAGTTTCCAAAGGAATTTTTATATGTTAACATACACTTACAGGATCCTGGGGGTTGGGCTAAGATTGCCTCTTGCCCTTAGCAAAGTATTACATTGAGGCAGCTGAGTCTAGAGGAACACCACTCTGCCTGTTTCAAGGACTTGTCAATGGGCTGTAAGTAGTAAGGAAATTTAATTTTTCTTTTGCCTTTGTTTCCCACATCACTTTCACTATCTGCAAAAGTTAACTCAAAATGGATCATAGAACTGAATGTAAAACCTGAAACTATGAAACATCTAGAAAAAATTGAGGAGAAAAATCTTCATAAACTTCAGTTAGGCAAAGATTTTTTTTTTTTTTAAGATTTTATTTATTTTTTTGACACAGAGAGAGGCATAGCGAGAGCAGGAACACAAGCAGGGGGAGTGGGAGAGGGAGAAGCAGGCTTCCCGCAGAGCAGGGAGCCCGATGTGGGACTCAATCCCAGGACCCCGGGATCATGACCTGAGCCGAAGGCAGACGCCTAACGACTGAGCCACCCAGGCACCCTAGGCAAAGATTTCTTATCTACAACATCAAAAGCAGAATCCATGAAATAATAATTGTTAAATTACACTCGACTAAAATTAAGAATCCCCGATCTGCTAAAGAGAATGAAAAGATAGGATATCCACAAGGAAAAAAATATTTGTAAATTAAATATCTGATAAAGGACTTGTATAATATATATGTATGTATCATGTATTATATATGTAATTATATATTTACATTTATATATTTCTATAGACATAGAAATATATATAATGTATATTTATATTTTAATGTATTTACATATATATACATATATAAATATGTATTGTTTATATATGTAATTATTTATATATATATAAACTCTATATTAAGATAACAAACAACCTAATTAACAAATAAGCAAAAGATTTGAATAGATGCTTCACCAAAGAAGATACACAGACGGCAAAAACACATGTGATAAGATACTCAACATTATTTATTATTAGGGAAATGAAAATACAAATTAAAACCACAATGAGGTACAACTACAGTCTTATTAGAATGACTAAAATTAAAAAGCCTGACCACATACCATGTGCAGGCCAGAATAAGCAGGACCTGTATCTTTCATACACTATTGGTAGGAATGTAAAACATGCATCCCCTTTGGAAAGTTTGGCAGTTTCTTAAAATGTGAAGCATATAAATACTATATGGCCTTGTCATTATTATCCTAGTATTCACCTAAGAGAAATGAAAGCGTATGTTTATAGGATGGCTTTTACTTGACTGTCCATAGCAACTTTGTAATAGCTTAAAATTGGAAACAACTCAAATGTCCATTAACAGGTGAATAGATAAGCTGTGGTGTACTCATAGGTTGGACTAATAGTCATCAGTAAGGAAGTAATGAACTACTAATACATGCAACAACATGGATGAATCTCAAAATAGTTACAATGAGCAGAAGAAGGCATAAAAGAGTGTATACTATAGGATGTCATTTATATAAAGTTGTGAAAAATATAACTTATGGTGACAGAAGGCAGATTAGTCGTTGCCTGGGGATGGAATGGCAGGGTGGAGCTGAGGAAACTTTTAGAGTGATTATATGCGTATATCCATTCTATCTATCTATCATCTATCTATCTATCATCATCTATCATCTATCATCTATCATTTCTACATAATATATTTAAGCAAGTGTTCATATAATAAAGAATACATATATTTATTTATAGGTACACAGATATATATATATAGCTTGATTATGTAGAAATCATGAAATTTTTACATTTAAATCAGCGCTGTTTATTAGATGTCAATTAGACCCAAAGAAAGCTTTGAAAAAACAAAAGTAGCTAAGTGTGGGTGGGAAGCTATTTCCTAATTAGGGAAGAGTATTGTGAAGTCCCTGATACCAGAAACAACTGGGAATAAAGAGGATCACTGACCCTTTTAGTGAAAGGGACCCAGTGAGGTCATCTTATTCATCTCCCTGTCCCCACGAAGACACCAAGTGAAAACTTTCCAAAGAAAGGATTCTGTCCTACTTTTAAGATGTTTTATTTTAAAAATTTAGTTTTGATCATCTTTGTGTAATGCCACTTGGTATTCAACCATACAGCAAAATCCTTCTGTCACAGATCTCACTTTGTATGGGACACAGATAAGATAATGGAGTTATGAACTATGTGTGATAAAGAATGGCACTGATGGGTGCTGTAAGGCTGAGCAGAGGGTGGGCTAGTAGTTTGCAGAAGGGCTCATGGAAAAATAATATATCCTGTGTAAATTTGTGTCCCATCTTCAAAAGGGAGATTTCAGAACCTCTAGTCATTAACATTACTATCTAAAAACTCTTTCTAATTGGAGAAGTTTTCCTGTCTAATATGAATCCCTTCATTATTGTTAATATTATTTATTTCCAGAAGAGACAAAATAGTATATGTTATGACATATCAACCTGCCTACATTGGAGGCACAAAAAATTCATTTGTACATTGAAACTTCTACATAGTCTCTACTTTCAAGTTGATGTAATTGTAGGTTTAGATGCAGTTGTAGAAGCAATACTCCCATGTACTCTTTACCCATTTTCTCCAGTGGTAATATTTTGCAAAGCTGTAGTATAATATCATGATCAGGAAATTGACATTGATAAAATCCACCAGTTCAAGTTTTGCCAGTTGACATGTACTTGTGTGTGTGTGTGTGTGTGTATTTAGTTCTATGCTATTTTATCACACATGTGTGTCTTACATAAATGGAATCATACCATAAGTAATTTAGGGGGGTGGCTTTTTTTGCTCAGCATAATTTTCTTGAGATTCATCCAAGTTGTTGCATAATAAAAATAGCTCATTCCTTTTTATTGATGAGTAGTATTCCTCAGTATGGGCATGCCATAGTTTGTTTAACCATTTACCTACTAAAGGACATCTGGGCCATGTCCAGTTGTGTACTATTAGAAATAAAGCTGTTATAAACATTCACGTGCAGGTTTTTATATGAACATAAGTTTTTGCTTTTCTGGGATAAATGCCCAAGAATGAAATTGCTGGGTTTATAATATTGCATATTTAGTTTTACAAGAAACTGCCAAACTGTTTTCCTGAGTGGCTGCACCATTTTACTTTTCACCAGCAGTGTTTATGAGTAATTCCATCTCTCTTCCTCCTCACAAGTATTTGATATTGCCACACATTTTGTTTTGGCTACTTTGATAGGCATCTAGTGATCTCATTGTCGTTTTAATTTGTATTCGTGTGTGATTATGAAAAAATTCAACTACTAAAAGGAAAAAAAAAGAAGTGTAACAGATGTTCATTAAGAAATCCTTTGACTACTCTGTTCCCTCAAGTTGTGGAAGGACCTCATAAAGTCTTCCAAAGATAGACTGAAAGAATCCTCTGTGGCATACAGCATAAAGAATGTTTGCCTGCCAGGTAGGGTTCTAATAATACAATTGTAATATATATAGAAACCCTAAAGAGTAAAGCTTGCTTTTTTTTTTATTCTTTTTTTTAAAATTTTTTTAAATTCTTATGTTAATCCCCATACATTACATCATTAGTTTTAGATGTAGAGTTCCATGATTCATTGTTAGTGCATAATACCCAGTGCTCCATGCAGAACGTGCCCTCTTTAATACCCTTCACCAGGCTAACCCATCCTCCCACCCCCCTACCCGGTAGAACCCTCAGTTTGTTATTCAGAGTCCATCGTCTCGCATGGTTCGTCTCCCCCTCCGATTTCCTCCCCTTCATTCTTCCCCTCCTGCTATCTTCTTTTTTTTTTTTTTCTTAACATATATTGCATTATTTGTTTCAGAGGTACAGATCTGAGATTCAACAGTCTTGCACAATTCACAGCACTCACCATAGCACATACCCTCCCCAATGTCTATCACCCGGACACCTCATCCCTCCCACCCCCCACCACTCCAGCAACCCTCAGTTTGTTTCCTGAGATTAAGAATTCCTCATATCAGTGAGGTCATATGATACATGTCTTTCTCTGATTGACTTATTTCGCTCAACATAACACCCTCCAGTTCCATCCACGTCATTGCAAATGGCAAGATCTCATTCCTTTTGATGGCTGCATAATATGCCATTGCATATATATATAGCACCTCTTCTTTATCCATTCATCTGTCGATGGACATCTTGGCTCTTTCCACAGTTTGGCTATTGTGGACATTGCTGCTATAAACATTGGGGTGCACGTACCCTTTCAGATCCCTACTTTTGTATCTTTGGGGTAAATACCCAGTAGTGCAATTGCTGGATCATATGGTAGCTCTATTTTCAACTTTTTGAGGAACCTCCATACTGTTTTCCAGAGTGGTTGCACCAGCTTGCATTCCCACCAACAGTGTAGGAGGGTTCCCCTTTCTCCGCATCCCCGCCAACATCTGTCGTTTCCTGACTTGTTAATATTAGCCATTCTGACTGGTGTGAGGTGGTATCTCATTGAGGTTTTGATTTGGATTTCCCTGATGCTGAGCGATATTGAGCACTTTTTCATGTGTTTGTTGGCCATTTGGATGTCTTCTTTGGGAGAATGTCTGTTCATGTCTTCTGCCCATTTCTTGATTGGATTCTCTGTTCTTTGGGTGTTGAGTTTGATGAGTTCTTTATAGATTTTGGATACTAGCCCTTTATCTGATATGTCATTTGCGAATATCTTCTCCCATTCTGTTGGTTGTCTTTTGGTTTTGTTGACTGTTTCCTTTGCTGTGCAAAAGCTTTTTATCTTGATGAAGTCCCAATAGTTCATTTTTGCCCTTGCTCCCCTTGCCTTTGGCAATGTTTCTAGGAAGAAGTTGCTGCAGCTGAGGTCAAAGAAGTTGCTGCCTGTGTTCTCCTTTAGGATGTTGATGGACTCCTGTCTCACATTGAGGTCTTTCAACCATTTGGAGTCTATTTTTGTGTGTGGTGTAAGGAATTGGTCCAGTTTCATTCTTCTGCCTGTGGCTATCCAATTTTCCCAACACCATTTGTTGAAGAGACTGTCTTTTTTCCATTGGACATTCTTTCCTGCTTTGTCAAAGACGAGTTGACCATAGAGTTGAGGATCCATTTCTGGGCTCTCTATTCTGTTCCATTAATCTATGTGTCTGTTTTTGTGCCAGTACCATACTGTCTTGATGATGACAGCTTTGTAATAGAGCTGGAAGTCCGGAATTGTGATGCTGCCAGCTTTGCTTTTCTTTTTCAACATTCCTCTGGCTATGCAGGGTCTTTTCTGGTTCCATACAAATTTTAGGATTATTTGTTCCATTTCTTTGAAAAAAGTGGATGGTATTTTGATGGGGATTGCATTGAATGTGTAGATTGCTCTAGGTAGCATTGACATCTTCACAATATTTGTTCTTCCAATCCATGAGCATGGAACGTTTTTCCATTTCTTTGTGTCTTCCTCAATTTCTTTCATGAGTATTTTATAGTTTTCTGAGTACAGATCCTTTGTCTCTTTGGTTAGATTTATTCCTAGGTATCTTATGGTTTGGGGTGCAATTGTAAATGGGATCGACTCCTTAATTTCTCTTTGTTCTGTCTTGTTGTTGGTGTATAGGAATGCCACTGACTTCTGTGCATTGATTTTATATCCTGCCACTTTACTGAATTCCTGTATGGGTTCTAGCAGTTTTGGGGTGGAGTCTTTGGGGTTTTCCACATAAAGTATCATATCATCTGCAAAGAGTGAGAGTTTGACTTCTTCTTTGCCGATTTGGATGCCTTTGATTTCTTTTTGTTGTCTGATTGCTGTGGCTAGGATTTCCAATACTATGTTGAAGAGCAGTGGTGATAGTGGACATCCCTGCCGCATTCCTGACCTTAGGGGAAAGCTCTCAGTTTTTCCCCATTGAGAATGATATTCGCTGTAGGTTTTTCATAGATGGCTTTTATGATATTGAGGTATATACCCTCTATGCCTATACTCTGAAGAGTTTTGATCAAGAAAAGATGCTGTACTTTGTCAAAAGCTTTTTCTGCATCTATTGAGAGGATCATATGATTCTTGTTCTTTCTTTTGTTAATGTATTGTATCACGTTGATTAATTTGCGGATGTTGAACCGAACTTGCAGCCCAGGGATAAATCCCACTTGGTCATGGTGAATAATCCTTTTAATGTACTGTTGGATCCTATTGGCTAGTATTTTGGTGAGAATTTTTGCATCCATGTTCATCAGGGATATTGGTCTGTATTTCTCCTTTTTGATGGGGTCTTTGTCTGCTTTTGGGATCAAGGTAATGCTGGCCTCATAAAATGAGTTTGGAAGTTTTCCTTCCATTTCTATTTTTTGGAACAGTTTCAGAAGAATAGGTATTAATTCTTGAAATGTTTGGTAGAATTCCCCTGGGAAGACATCTGGCCCTGGGCTTTTGTTTTTTGGGAGATTTTTGATGACTGCTTCAATTTCCTTAGTGGTTATAGGTCTGTTCAGGTTTTCTATTTCTTCCTGGTTCAGTTTTGGTAGTTGATACATCTCTAGGAGTGCATCCATTTCTTCCAGGTTATCTAATTTGCTGGCATAGAGTTGCTCATAATATGTTCTTATAATTGTTTGTATTTCTTTGGGTTGGTTGTGATCTCTCCTCTTTCATTCATGATTTTGTTGATTTGGGTCATTTCTCTTTTCTTTTTGATAAGTCTGGCCAGGGGTTTATCAATCTTGTTAATTCTTTCGAAGAACCATCTCCTAGTTTCGTTGATCTGTTCTACTGTTCTTTTAGTTTCTATTTCATTGATTTCTGCTCTGATCTTTATTATTTCTCTTCTCCTGGTTGGTTTAGGCTTTATTTGCTGTTCTTTCTCCAGCTCCTTTAGGTGTAGGGTTAGGTTGTGTACTTGAGACCTTTCTTGATCCTTGAGAAAGGCTTGTATTGCTATATACTTTCCTCTTAGGACTGCCTTTGCTGCATCCCAAAGATTTTGAATAGTTGTGTTTTCATTTTCATTGGTTTCCATGTATTTTTTTAATTCTTCTTTAATTTCCTGGTTGACCCATTCATTCTTCAGTAGGATGCTCTTTAGCCTCCATGTATTTGAGTTCTTTCCGACTTTCCTCTTGTGATTGAGTTCTAGTTTCAAAGCATTGTGGTCTGAACATAGGCAGGGAATGATCCCAATCTTTTGGTACCGGTTGAGACCTGATTTATGACCTAGGATGTGATCTATTCTGGAGAATGTTCCATGGGCACTAGAGAAGAATGTGTATTCCGTTGCTTTAGGATGCAATGTTCAGAATATGTCTGTGAAGTCCATTTTGTCCAGTGTGTCATTTAGTCTTTATTTCCTTGTTGATCTTTTGCTTAGACGATCTGTCCATTTCAGTGAGGGGGGTGTTAAAGTCCCCCACTATTATTGTATTGTTCTCGATGTGTTTCTTTGCTTTTGTAATTAATTGGCTTATATAATTGGCTGCTCCCATGTTAGGGGCATAGATATTTACAATTGTTAGATCTTCTTGTTGGATAGACCCTTTAAGTAGGATATAATGTCCTTCCTCATCTCTTATTACAGTCTTTGGTTTAAAATATAATTTGTCTGATATAAGGATTGCCACCCCAGCTTTCTTTTGGTGTCCATTAGCATGGTAAATGGTTTTCCACCCCCTCACTTTCCATCTGGGGGTGTCTTTGGTTCTAAAATGAGTCTCTTGCAGACAGCATATCGATGGGTCTTGTTTTTTAATCCAATCTGATAGCGTGTGTCTTTTGATTGGGGCATTTAGCCCATTTACATTCAGGGTAACTATTGAAAGGTAGGAATTTAGTGCCATTGTATTGCCTGTAAGGTGACTGTTACCATATATTGTCTGTGTTCCTTTCTGGTCTATGTTGCTTTTAGGCTCTCTCTTTGCTTAGAGGACCCCTTTCAAGATTTCCTGTAGGGCTGGTTTTGTGTTTGCAAATTCCTTTAGTTTTTGTTTGTCCTGGAAGCTTTTTCTCTCTCCTTCAATTTTCAATGACAGCCTAGCTGGATATAGTATTCTTGGCTGCATATTTTTCTCATTTAGTGCTCTGAATATATCCTGCCAGTCCTTTCTGGCCTGCCAGGTGTCTGTGGATAGGTCTGTTGCCAATCTAATGTTTCTACCCTTGTAGGTTACATATCTCTTCTCCCGAGCTGCTTTCAGGATTTTCTCTTTGTCTATGAGACTCGTAAGTTTTACTATTAGATTTCAGGGTGTTGACCTATTTTTATTGATTTTGAGAGGGGTTCTCTGTGCTTCCTGGATTTTGATGCTTGTTTCCTTCCCCAAATTAGGGAAGTTCTCTGCTATAATTTGCTCCATTATATCTTCTGCCCCCCTCTCTCTTTCTTCTTCTTCTGGGATCCCAGTTATTCTAATGTTTTTTCGTCTTATGGTATCGCTTATCTCTCAAATTCTGCCCTCGTGATCCAGTAGTTGTTTATCTCTCTTTTTCTCAGCTTCTTTATTTTCCATCATTTCATCTTCTATATTACTGAGTCTCTCTTTTGCCTCATTTATCCTAGCAGTTAGCGCCCCCATTTTTCATTGCACCTCATTAATAGCCTTTTTGATTTCTACTTGGTTAGATTTTAGTTCTTCTACTTCTCCAGAAAGGGTTTCTCTAATAACTTCCATATTTTTTTCAAGCCCAGCTAGTATCTTTAAAGTGATGATTCTGAACTCTAGATCTGACATCGTACTAATGTCTGTATTGAGTAGGTCCCCGGCAGTCGGTACTACCTCTTGTTCTTTTTGTTGAGGTGATTTTTTCCATCTTGTCATTTTGTGCAGAGGAGAATAGATTAATGAGAGAACAAAATGCTAGCAGAGTAACCACGTCCCCAGAAAATATACTCTAAAGAAATCAGAAAAGACCTGAAGCAGTGGAAAAAGAAAGGGAAAAAGAGAAAAAAGAAAAAGAAAAAAAGAAAAAGATAAAGATAAAGATAAAAACAAACAAAACAACAAAACAAAACAACAACAACAAAAAAAACCCAGAATGTGTTCAAATATGATCAGGCTGGTATATAGATCAGTGCCACACACTAGATTTTGGGTGTATTTTGGTCTGTTAGAAGAAAGTGCCTCCCAAAATTTTTAAGAAAGAAAAACTTATATATGTACAAAAATAAGGGTTGATATGATGAAGGGATGGAATATGACTGTAAAGATGGAAATTATAAAAAATTTTATAAAAGGAATTGATAAGAAGTTGTTTGAGAAAAGAAAGGAGGATTTAAAAAAAGAAAAAAGAAAAAAAAAGGGAGAGAATGTGATCAGGCAGGGGAGTAGAGAATACCATATACTAGAGATTTAGGATATATTTTAATCTGTTAGAAGAAACTATCTCAAAATTTTAAAGAGAGAACAACTTATATATATATGCCAAAAATACGGGTAACTACTATGAAGGGATAGAATATGACTCTAAAAATGAAAAATAAAAATGTTTTTTAAAAAAGGGATTGATAAGATGTTCGTTGAAAAAGGGAAAAAGAAAAGTTCAAAAAAAAAAATAGAAAAAAAAAGAAAAAAAGACAGTTAAAAAAAAATTAACTTTGAAAGACTAAAGAATCATGGTAAAATAGCCATGAATTCTATATGCAGTGTTCCCCTAGCGCTGGAGTTCTGCCGTTCTCATTGATCGGTAAACTTGGCCTTGGCTGGCTGTTCTCGCTGATCTTCTGGGGAGGGGCCTGTTGCCGTGGTTTCCAAATGTCTCTGCCAGAGGCGGAATTGCCCCGCCCTTGCCCCCTTCCGGCTAAGTAATCTGCTCGGGTTTGCTCTCCGGGGCTTTTGTTCCCTGCGAGCTTTCCGTACAGCTTTGGAGGCGGAGAGTGAAAATGGCGGCCTCCCAATCTATGCCCCGGAGGAGCTGAGAACTCGGGGCCCTGCTCCTCAGTGAGCCCCCAGAGAAAAGCCGTCAGTCACTCCCGTCTCCCCGGTCTCCGGCCGCACTCCGTGCTCACCTGGCCTGTGCCCGCGCGTTTCTATCTCTGGCACCCGACCCCGGGTGGAGTCTCCAAACCCAGCAGATCCCTGCGGTGCACTCCCGCGCGGCTCCTCCCGGGGGAGGAAGGTGAGTCTCCCCGGATCTGCCGCTTGTTGGGTCCCTGCTGGAGGAGCAGGGGCCCAACTGTGCCGCGGATCACGGTTTATGGCCACCCCGAACTGAGAGCCCGCGCCTGGGCTCCGCCTCTGCAGCCGGCTTCCCCGCTCTGATACCTGGGAGCTCTGCCGCACTCAGGCACCCCCGGTCTTTCTGTGACCCCGAGGGTCCTGAGACCACACTGTCCCGGAGGGTTCCACCCCCCGCTTAGCCACCAGAGTGGCGTCCCTCAGTGGAGCAGACTTTTAAAAGTTCCGATTTTGTGCTCCGCGGCTCTATCACTTGCCAGAAGCGGCCGTCGGAGGCCCCTCCCCCGCCGTCTATCCTCCCGAATCTCACCTCGGATTCACTTCTCCGCACGTCCTACCTTCCAGAAAGTGGTCGCTTTTCTGATGAGAGAGTTGTTGCTCTTCCTTTCTTCGATCTCCTGTTGGGTTTGTAGGTGTTCAGAATGGTTTGATCTCTATCCAGCTGAATTCCTGAGAGGAGACAAAATCCAGGTCTCCTACTCCTCCGCCATCTTGCTCCGCCCCCCGTAAAGCTTGCTTTTAAAGATCTTGAAGCTCTATGCAGATTATCATGTTTATGCATCACAATCATTTTCTAAAATAAAGAACATTTGAATTTTCCTACCTTGCAATCTCAGATCAAAGATAAGCTTAAGACAGCATTCTCCAAAATGTATTCTCCAGAACTCTTGCTCTTAGAGATGTTCATGGATGTTATGTGGAAAAAGGTGAAACCCAGTAAAAATAGCTTTATGAGAAATTAGAATATGAATAATCCTGTGAAACTATGGGAGGCATACATACCATGCAAAAGAATATGCATATTCAAACCACAGAATCCCTCTTTGTTTAGGAGCCTTTTGTCAGGCGAGTGTCCCATTAAATAAATTTTGGTGATGCTGACCTAGAGAAAAGCTTTTGTTCTGCAAATGTAATATAAAAGTGAGACCAGAAATCAATCAGCTGTCAGTGCATAGTTAAGCAGTTTTCTCTATGCAGGATAATAATGACAAAAACGTTTACTTTTATCTATCATTTCTTAACTTTATTGAACAACTTCAAGAGCAGGGGTCTGGGCTGTGGTGTGCCATCAGCCAGGGTCAAGCATGGGAACCCCTCCATGTGATCTGGGAGGGGGTGTCTTGGCTAGAAGCCAAGTCAGAAAGCCAGGCAGGCTGCCCATGAGAAAGTTTCAGGCAGAGAGGAAGAAACTGGGTATGTGCCAGTGGGAGGAAACCGAAATTTTCATTACAAATTTTCACAGATGTTATTACCTTTCTACTATTTGACTTAGCAATTGCAGTTGTTCTCCATCAGAAAGAGCAAAGGTGGGAGGAAGAGCCTGGAGGAACTCCCTTGGTAAATGAGTGCAGGGACCACAACTATTTATGGAGCTGAGACCCAGGGTCTTAGGCCCAGGGAGAGAGCTATTAAAGGTGGCTCTGTATGAACATGGTTTCTCCTTCACATTAGACCTCTTTTCCTGGGTGGAAGAGACTGCATGTTGCTGGGCTTACCCATATTGGCTCTGAGACATTTCTCAAGTGGCAAGAAGAGTCTTATGACCATTTCTTTGATAAACCAGATGCTATGGTTTGATTGGATGCTGCAGGGGTTCAACATTTCTGTCACCACAGACTTGTAATATGCCATCCTATAATGTCTAGGCTA
Organism: Mirounga angustirostris; assembly: GCF_029215605.1. Taxonomy (NCBI): domain Eukaryota; kingdom Metazoa; phylum Chordata; class Mammalia; order Carnivora; family Phocidae; genus Mirounga; species Mirounga angustirostris. The sequence goes on along the minus strand of NW_026991721.1, from coordinate 84,307,968 downwards.
TCAGATAGACATGCCAAAGTCCAAGAACTCTATCCCATGACTTCTGACTTTGGACTTGGCTCAAAGGGTATGCTGTTGTTGATGGTTGAGTCCTTCTTAAAACAGATTTTTATTTTTTTATTTTTATTTTCTTAAAGATTTTATTTATTTATTTGACAGAGAGAGACACAATGAGAGAGGGAACACAAGCAGGGGGAGCAGGAGAGGGAGAAGCAGGCTCCCCGCTGAGCAGGGAGCCCGATGCGGGGCTCGATCCCAGGACTCCGGGACCATGACCTGAGCCGAAGGCAGACGCTTAATGACTGAGCCACCCAGGCACCCCTTAAAACAGATTTTTAAAAATACTATCAGGTGAGGATATTATCCACAAAATTTTAGGATAGGGGCTCTTCAGGATGCCATTCAGTAAGTTCTGGAAAATTATTGAGGTATTACATAGACAAATGACTTTCTTGTGTGTTCAAAATGAGTTGGGCACCTTTAGAAAGCCATTCTCTACTTGCTTCTTTCTAGAGACAAAGTTGTAGGTGTCTCCAAGTACAGATTTCATAAAGGTTCGTCCTGTATAGAACTGGTTCAAGAACTAAGGGCTCATGTATAGAGAGGGTGGTAAAGAATGTTGACTATACTGAGATCTGAATAAGCCTGGAGGAGGTGGACTTTTCTCCCTTCTTCTTCATTACAAAAAGCCCTGAGGCTTATACAGGGAGGATGAAGGTCTGAACAAACCCCCACTCCAATGTGATTTTTGATATATTGTCATAAGCACAGGTCCTGCAGAACAGATCGATTCCATAGTGATACCCCTTATGTGAGGATCCATAGTCCCTCCTTTTCCTCTTCCTCCTCCTCTACCTCCTCCTCTGCCACCTCCTTCTCCCCCTCCTCCTCCTTCTTGTGGCTCTTAATATGGTGGCAGACATCTTAAGGGAAACAGTGGATGAGGGTTATTAAGGAGATATATGGTCACAGCCATCTGTGGACCATGGGGAAACATAGGTGAGGGAAACTTCTCCTAGTCCTCTTCTTGCAGCTTGAAACAGACCCTGTTGCCCCATCATTGGGTTTTCATGCTTAGTTTATTTTCTGGAGCCCCCTTGGACTGGATGGGGAGCCAGGACTGCTGTATCTGGGTTTGGTCTATCACTTATATAAGTCTCGTTACCTTAATGTAGAACCAGGAACCAGTGATTTTGACCATATCTGGGATGCAGAAAATCCTTCCTATGGCCAACAAAGGGGTCACAATGCAGGGAGGGCCCAACGGTTTCCTGGCAGTTGGATTGTATCTCATGGATATGGCATCTTTGGATGAGTGGGCTGACCTGCTGTGGAGCAGGCACAAACATACATTTTGCTTTTCTGGGCACCAGGGGGTTGTGAGGGTGCTACTATATGGGGCCCCTTTTCTCCTTGGTGTGGAGGGCTGGGGACCAAGCAAATGGTGAACAGAAGGTTGATGGAGCAGTTTGGCTCACAGGCTCAGGTCAACTCATGGTGCAGGGTCTCTGGAATCCTCAGAGCTTTATCTGATTTTGCTCAAGACCTGGCTGAGAAGCCAGAATTCTAGGGTTCAGTGGGCCACCAATTGTCTCTGACACAGCCTATAAATGGCTTTTCTGGCTACCTCCTAGCAGTCAGGAGCCCTGGTCAACTTTTTGCAGCAGCCTGCCACCAGAGGAAAGGAACTGCCGACTTTCTGCATTTTCTGCCATAAATGGGAAGAAATATGACAGGATTTGAGTTGTTTTTCTCCCCTGTGGGATAGAGTATTTTAGTTTTGATTATTTGTACCCTGCCTCATTCCACAAAGAATATGAGGTGGCTTACACAAATGCATGTAATATAAAGGAATGAAAATAAATAATTGAATGAGTCAGGGTGATGTGAAAATATTAATAAAATGAAGCCTTGAGTAATTTTATCACCCCAAAATACATACCCCATGGTATGTATCCTAGGATTGGACCACAAATGTGTACCTATGGTGGAAGGAAGTTAAAGTCCCAAAACACAATTTAATAAAAGCAATTCTAACAGGGGAAAAAAATTAATGCAGTCTTTGAAACTAGAACCCTGCCTTGTTTGGGATGTAAATTATACAAGACCAACTTTTTCATTTTTCTTTATTAGCTTTAATATGCTATTTGATTCATACAAAAGAATATTCATAACCTATATGTAGTTATAAATTACAGTAATATAGTAAAAAGACAGGATCCTGCACTCAACCAGAGAATGATACATTCTATAACTTTTATCTGCTTCTGGGCTCCCTCCTCATTCCCTTGTCCTACTTCTCCTCTCCCACCAGAGAGAATCACTATCCCGAATTCTCTTTATCATTCTCTGGATTTTTTGTTTTGTTTTATTCCAAATGTATAAATACATAAATGATATTTTTTCAGTTTTGCTTTTTTGAAGTTTTGTTAAAATAATATGCAGATTGAAGTCTTCTGGGATTCTTCTTTTCCATTCAACATTGTTTCCAAGAGTCCATCATGTTGTTGCATGTACCTATAGTTCACTCTTCTTTACCTGTGTGACCACCTTTTAATGAATATACCAGCCGTAATCTATTTTCTGTTGTTGACCCTTTAGGCTTCTTCCAGTATCGTGCTACTATGAACAATGGTCCTGAAATCATTTTTGAATATGTCTCCTGGTACACATATTCAAGAGTTTCTCTAGGGTACACATGTAGGGGTAGAATTATAAAATATACTTTATAAGATAATGCTAAAATGTTTTCCAAAGCAGTTTGCCAACGTACAATCCTGCTAGTGCAGTATGACCTTCCTCAAATCCTTATCCTCTCCAACATCTGATATCGTCAGACATTAATTTTTGCCCTATAGTGGCATAAAAATGATCTCACATGGCATTAATTGCATTTCCTTGATTAGTAAGGCAGTTGAATTTCATGTATTTATTTGTTTTATACTTTTTCTCTTCTGTGAAGTATTTTTTTCTTATTTTGCATATTCTTTCATTGGATCTTTTTCTTATTGATGTGTAAGAATATTTTACATTTCTTCTCTTAGGCCAACTACTTTTTTCCTAGCCAGGAAATTTCATTTACTCTTATGACTTCAAATTTTTTTCTATATGCTGATTACTCACAAATCTAAGTATTCAGTTCAATACTTTCTTTTGAGCGTCACACCCATGAATCCAATTGCATACTCAACAACTTTACTTAGCTGTCCCATAGGAAATTTGTGGCTCAACATGTCCAAAATTGAGCTCATCATTCTCCCACCCTGGCTGAATTCTTTCATCTTGTTTTCTATCTCAGGGATATCACTACCAAGACTCAGGTGTCCAAGCCCCAAACCTAAGTGTGGTTTTTGACACTAGCTCTCTCTTATATGCTATGTTCAATTAATTAGGATACTAATTCCTAAATATCCCTTGAATCCATTCCTGTCTCTACATATCTAATGCTACTTCTTTATTCATTAATCACAGGAAACCCTAATCACTACAGAGCCCTCCTAACTGAACTTCTGGCTTGCAATCTTGCTTCCCTCCAATCTACGCTCCATGCTGGAGCCAGAGTGATATCTTTCTAAAGCACTTTATGTGGTCAAGTTACTCCCTTGTTAAAAAGTTTTTATGGCTTCTATTTCTTACAAAGGTCCAAACACATCATGGCTCAAAAGACTCCATCTGACCCCAGTTTACCTCTTGTTCCTTATCTCTTGCCATGTCCTCTGCTTATTCTGTGCTCCAGTTATGCCCAGATATGATGGAAGCTGTCTTACCTGATAAGATTAATAAAAAAAGTTGAGTAAAAGAGAGAATCATAAAAAATGATATGTGATGTGTATTTTATTTTAACTCAAAACACATAAATGTGTGTTTGTTCAGTAATGTTTTGAAATAGGACCAAGAACTTTTCTTGGAGTGTGAGTAAGTTGATTGGTGTTGAGAGTCATCTTTCTTGCATAAACCACACCAATAATGGATTATTTATGATTTCTAGTTTCAGTTTTTTAAAAAGTAGATCATAGATTTGACACTTGCAAAACAATATCAGTGCATAATTCTTTTACATTTTAAAGACTTTTTTTCTCCCCACCAAATGATTAAAAGTGTTTCATCCACATCTAATTTGATAGTATTTTCTTTTTAGGACGCATCTGTATGAAATTTTTCAAAGAATTCTACTTAGTATAAAAACCACAACTTTCTGGGCACCTGGGTGGCTCAGTTGGTTAAGCGACTGCCTTCGGCTCAGGTCATGATCCTGGAGTCCCGGAATCGAGTCCCACATCGGGCTCCCTGCTCGGCAGGGGATCTGCTTCTCCCTCTTCCCTCTTCCCTCTCGTGCTCTCTGTCTCTCATTCTCTCTCTCTCAAATAAATAAATAAAATCTTAAAAAAAAAAAACCCCACAACTTTCTTTTTGCAATTATTTTCATGAGGTTACATGATATCTAATTAAGTTATATAATTAAAATAATATTAAAACTGGCATAAACAGCTTTGGGAACAAATACAACTGACCCTTGATAAACATGTAACTCATCTGGTGGAGCAGAAGTACACAGGCTCACCAGTCATGCATGCTCTGTGTGTGGTGGGCAATTTGTTTTACAAATTAATATAAGAAAAGGCTGGTTAAGAAAATGTCTACTTTATTTGCAATCCTTTCAATCCTTATCTCTAGGCTTTTGCCTAAGCAGTTTCTTCTGCTTGGGATCCTATTTCCTAATTAAGTTCACTCCTAATTCTTCTTCATGTCTCAATGTACCTATCACTTCATCTGATAAGCCTTTTCTGACTCCCCAGAACATGGATAGAAACCTCACTATGTGCTACCATAGGTTTCTGTCTTCCTGTCTTAGGTTTCTCAATGTTTTGGGGCCAGATGGTTCTTTCTCATTGGGGTCTGTTTTGTGTACTGTAAAATGATTAGTAGCATCCCTGGTCTCGCCTAGATGCCAATAGCACTCTTTCCCAAGTCACAATAATCTAAGAGATCTTCAGATATTAATGTGCCTGGGGGACAAAATCACCCTGATTGAGAACCACTGCTCTAATTTATAAATGTTCATTGAATAACCAAATGACCTTATTACTTGGAATGACACAGAATCAAACAGCAACAAAGCAGCATATAAATTCAGGAAAGCACATAGGTGCTATTTCAGACAATATTTCCATGCTGTAAAATACATTTCAGTGCATTTTTTATCTGGAGCAGTTCTGACAACTTAGGAAGTTGTTTTTACTGTCTATAGGAGAAGCTTGTTAGTGATGTTTTGTATATTTTAAATTATTTTTTAGCATACTATAAGTCTGTCTCTCCTTCATTCTATTTTGCCATCTGCCAAATCTTAGGCCTTCACAGTGGGAAAGAAATACTCTATTGGTCAACTGAGATCTACCAATACATTTCCAAGTAAATTTTGAATTCCATGCTCCTTAAGTTTGTGAAGGAATGAATATATGTAAATAAGGAAGGGTGGTTTAGAAGTGCAGTCAGTTTAGCACCCTGTCCTATTCTATAGTCTCTCTGTACTTGAAAACAAAGCTCATCAAAAGTGGGTATCACTTTCCATATATCCTTGGCACTATCTCACCTACCTATAAAACCTTTAATCATTTGTTTGACAAATATTTCTGAGCACCTAATGTGTGCCTGACACTGGATTAAATGCTGGCCATTATAAATATGCTATGTAATCTACCTAAAAATAAGTTCAGGCTATAGGGACATTAGTCTACCTTTGGGCTAAATGCTGGTCCATATCCTCCATGTTATCTAGCTTATGCCTCACTTGATTTAAGGAGATGTTAAAGATGATTCAGAAGACAAAGAAATGGTCAAAAGGCTAAGGAATTGCTAAGATCACTGAGGTTCTCTTCTGTGGGATAATTAGTGCTGAGTGAGAAGACTCATCTAGAAAAAGATGATGTACAAGTTCAGCTGCACAGACATCACAGACATCCTCCTGACTTGCATGCTGTCACCCACTACAGGTGACTGGTAGTTTCACCCACCTAACCTGAGACTTGGTGCCTATGCTTTTCTATATTTGTGTGCTGGCATTTTGGTTTTCAGGGCCTAAGGAATTCTCACTATGAAATCCCTACCTGCTGATATTCTATGTGAGGAAGATGGGTTTCCATGAACATTCTCAGGAATAACTGTTGTGGTTTATGATTCTTTTCCCTTGAACTGTTGGAAATAGGTTTGATGACAAACCTCAGAAGGGCATGTTGGCTTTCTGTTAACTTATCACCTACAGAGCATCAGAGGGAACTTCCTGCTGGCCTCCCTGCTCTGATCCACCCTAGCTTCATTTTCCATCTCTGGATGCTTCCAGCCATGCAAACAGACACATGGTGACTCTGGGACAGATACACACATGTGAAAAGAACATGAGGCAAAATCTCCCCTCTGATTCTTTGTTAGGAGGGGAAAGGAACTTTCAAAGCTTTAAAAACCACCCTGTTTATCCTCTAATTTTCACACAAGTGCAGCTACCTCAGTCATCAACATGGCGTCCTTTGGGTTTTCTTTGTGTTTGCTCATGGACACGAACTACAGCTAAGGAAGATCTGCAGAAGACACTCCAAGAAGAATAGAGCCTTATACCCCTAAACCCCCCTGAAAATAGTTTGTCAGTTGTTTGATGACCAGAGCTTTCCACACTGGACTGACAGGCTCCCTGTTATCTTACCAAGTCCTCTCACTTTGCCTTGTGAGCTTCTGATTTTGGACCTCCCATCTCCATTCCCACCCTAGTTCAGGCTGCCACCTGCTCATGTCTGCATCATTGTGGCAGAATCCCAACAGCTCCCTTTTCTTCTGATCCCTCTGTCCACTCTCCTCTCCAGCTGCTGGCTGTCCTATGTACTGAGGAAGACCAATTTTTCCAGGATTGTTCTTGCAGAATCTGGTCATGGTCATGTCACACTTGGCTCTGGTTCACATCCAACATTGTTTTCCATGGGAAATCAGGTTTGCATGAACATCAAGCAGTGACAAGAAAGACAGCTGCTGCCTGAAAGAATATACATAGTAACAGAGAAATGACTTTGAAAATGGTGGTGGTGGTAGAGGGTCAGTGGGAGGCACTAGAGGCAGAGGTGGGGTTAGGGAGGAAGGGGGCAAAGGGCAGGGTTTATTCAGCAGCCCCGCCAAAAGGAAGTGTGTCCACAATGCCAACTCTGATCACTTGGTGATGCCTTTTTGGATGCTGTGCTGAACTGCACTCTTGTTCTGTGGTAAAGAGTGATGGTGGTCAATTGTCAATGCTTGTGGTTGGTGCAGCAAGAGGGATTTCCCTCCCCTGAAATAAATGAGTGTATATTCCCTAAAAAGTGGGCATGGGGAAAGTCAATGACCAGGGGCCTGTTTGGAAGAGGAACAGCAGATCTGAATAAATCAACTTTCATTTTCACCACTTGGTTCTAGAATGAGGGTCACCCACGTCATCAAGCCCAAAGTTCTCTGGATTTCAGGATTTACCTCAGCCTGGCTCAGACCAATTTTAATTCCTACTTCTCAACATAACCCTTTTGCTGAGGTCAGGCATATTACCTTTTTAGTTCTTGAAGGCAGTTCCCACTGCTTGCTCCTATATCTTGAGTCTAAGCCCTATTACCGCTTCCCCTGCTTCCTGAAAGTACTTGCTGTCAAAGCCAGGTTCAGGACTGCTTCTTCCACAAGCTATGCAGACAGCTCCACCCATGGGGATCTATCTCTTTCCCCTTTGTGTGTCTCCATCCCCCACAGTGCACACACTCCAGATTGGCACTGAGTCTTACCCCCATGTCTCCTTGTGTGTCAGGCCTATCCTATAGACTGAGCTCCAGACCACAGACCGTGTTCTGCTTTACCAAGCCCCGAGGACAGGGCCAACTTGTGGGAAGTGCTTGGTAACCACCTGTTGAGATTCTGTTTTCATTCAAAAGTTTGCATTGTAGGTGTGTCACACTCCAGGTTGCCTACGCAATGTGCATTCCCCTCTTCTGCCTTGGCCACATAACACAGTTTTTTCCGTAGTGTTATAACCAGCTAAAAAGCTACTTTTCCCTGTCTACTATATAGCTAAGGGTTAACAATGAAAGGCAAGCAAACACTGTTGGGCAGGACTTGTGGGCAAGTTTCTTAAGAGGAGGACAGAGAAAGGGGTTTTAAAAATATTTTCTTCCAGTTTGTGGCTTGTCCTTTTATTTTCCTAACGATATCTTCCAAAGAGTAAAAGTTTTTAGTTTTGATGAAGTCCAGTTTGTCACCTCTTAATTTTATACGTCATGCTTTTTGTGTTACATCTAAGAAGTCTGCCCAACCCATGGTCACAAAGATTTTCTCTTATGTTTTCTTCTAGAAAATTCCAGTTTTAGCATTTCCTTTTGTGACTATGAGCCAGCTTGAGTTAAAGTTTATATAAGGTGTCAGGTACAGGGTCAAGGTTAATGTTTTCTTTTTTTGCAAAGGGATGTTCTATTATTCTCAGCACCATGTATTGAAATGATCCAAATACTTTTTTTTTTTAAGATTTTATTTATTTGACAGAGAGAGCACAAGCAGAGGGAGAGAGGGAGAAGCAGGCTCCCCGCTGAGCAAGGAGCCCGATGTGGGACTCGATCCAAAGACCCTGGGATCATGATCCGGGCCTAAGGCAGCCACTTAACTGACTGAGCCACCCAGGAGTCCCATCAAGTTCTTTTTTTTTTAAATTTTATTTTATTATGTTATGTTAGCCATCATACATTACATCATTAGTTTTTGATGAAGTGTTCCATGATTCATTGTTTGCGCATAACACCCAGTGCTCCATACAATACATGCCCTCCTTAATACCCATCACCAGGCTAACCCATCCCCCCACCCCCCTCCCCTCTAAAACCCTCAGTTTGTTTCTCTGAGTCCATAGTCTCTCATGGTTCGTCTCCCCATCTGATTTCTACCCCCTTCATTTTCCCCTTCCTACTATCTTCTTTTTTTTTTTTTTTTTAACATATAATGTATTATTTGTTTCAGAGGTACAGGTCTGTGATTCATCAGTCTTACACAATTCACAGTGCTCCTTATAGCACATACCCTCGACAATGTCCATCATGCAGCCACCCCATCCCTCCCACCCCCCACCACTCCAACAACCCTCAGTTTGTTTCCTGAGATTAAGAATTCCTCATATCAGTGAGATCATATGATACTTGTCTTTCTCTGATTGACTTATTTCGCTTAGCATAATATCCTCTAGTTCCATCCACATCATTGCAAATGGCAAGATTTCGGTTTTTTGATGGCTGCATAATATTCCATTGTATATATATACACCACATCTTCTTTATCCATTCATATGTTGATGGACATCTTGGCTCTTTCCATAGTTTGGCTATTGTGGACATTGCTGCTCTAAACATTGGGGTTCATGTACCCCTTTGGATCACTACATTTGTATCTTTGGGGTAAATACCCAGTAGTGCAATTGCTGGGTCATAAGGTAGCTCTATTTTCAACTTTTTGAGGAACCTCCATTCTGTTTTCCAGAGTGGCTGCACCAGCTTGCATTCCCACTAACAGTGTAGGAGCGTTCCCCTTTCTCTACATCCTTGCCAACATCTGTCGTTTCCTGACTTGTTAATTTAGCCATTCTGACTGGTGTGAGGTGGTATCTCATTGAGGTTTTGATTTGTATTTCCTTGTTGCCAAGTGATGTTGAGCACTTTTTCATGTGTCTGTTGGCCATTTGGGATGTCTTCTTTGGAAAAATGTCTGTTCATGTCTTCTGCCCATTTTTTGATTGGATTATTTATTCTTTGTGTGTTGAGTTTGATAAGTTCTTCATAGATTTTGGATACTAGCCCTTTATCTGATATGTAATTTGCAAATATCTTCTCCCATTCTGTCAGTTGTCTTTTGGTTTTTTTGACTGTTTCCTTTGCTGTGCAAAACCTTTTTATCTTGATGAAGTCCCAATAGTTCGAAATGATCCAAGTTCTAAACTAGCATTAGAGACCTCTATTGATGGGCTTTAGGGGGTCCTAGAACCACTTGAAATGGAATGTAACATTTAGTAAGTGCACTTGGGAATGGGAGGGAAGAAGTGGAAATGATCCCTATGATTCACCAGTTTCTGGAAGGGGCCCCTGACCCTCAAATGGTGAGGGTCACCACTCTTATGTCATTCAGCCTTTTTCCTCACTCACTAAACAAAGGCAGCCACAGAACAGAAGGAAAGATGTCAAAGACTGTGTGTGAGCTGCTTTGGAGTTCCTGGGAAGAAAATGATATGATCCCTTGGGAGTAAGCCTGTACAAACATACACAAATTCTTAGTAATAGTATTAAAGCTGAGGCTATAAAATCTTGTAAAATCTGATACTAGGCATCTTTAACATAACATAATTCAAAGCAACTGTGTGGTTGTTTCCAAGTTCATTCTTCTGGGCCACTGTGTTTTAAATGGATGAAACTTACTGAGCAAGAGTGTTTAAAACCCAAGTTGAAAACGAAACTTTAATTAAAAGGATTTTGTGAATCTTTCCAAAATTAGTATTCTGAATTCAGAATCTTGTAATCCCCAAATGTCAACTAGCTGCAATCATCAGAGATCATCCCTTACCTCACTGGACTGGTCATGAGGCTCTGCCAGTGGTGAACTGCTTAATGTCTACCACCCTGGTTTGGAGTCACAGCAGGCTCTTTCCCATGGGGGTGAGGAAATTAAATATCTTCCTAATGGGAGAGCAAGCTAGACTCCCATTGGCCTTCCATTCACTGTGGAACTTCTTGCCCCACATTTTCCAAGTTTTTGGTCAGGCCACACATTGATGGACCTTTCCATGTCCCTGCTTCCTGAGGAGCACTCTATTGTGACTCAGACTAAGTCCACAGTCTCCCTTGATCCATGGAACTTACAAAACCAGAGGACTGGAAGGAATCTTGGACATTAGCTGCTCTGACGCCTTTAATCTTCAGTGGATAAATTGAAGCCCAGATAAGTGAAGTCATTTGCCCAAGGTCATACAATTAGAGGTAGAACTGGCACTAGAAGCTGGGCATCCTGACTGCCAAGCCAGCATTCTTTCCATTATACATGAAATAGAAAAATGGAAAAGCAAACAGACCTAGGAGTCAGCCAGACCTGAGTTTGGATTCTGACTTTTTGCTTGTAACCTATGTAACTTTAGGAAGGTCAGTTAACCTTTCTAAGCCTCAGTGTCCTCATTTGAAAACAGAGATAAATATTCAGCAAATATTGATTAAGCATTTTTTCTGGACTGGTACATGCTGTTTTTGGTCCTGGGTACATAGTAGGGAATGAGACAGGCTGAGTTGCTTGGCCCAAGATGCAGAGTTTACACCCTAGTGTATGTGAGGGATAATAGAAGTGCCTCATTAAATTAGGTGGTAAATATGAATGTCTTAATATGATTCTTGGCAGAGTCAGCTTTTAATAAAGGGCAATAGCCATTATAATTTTCATTAACACTATATATTCCAAATATATATAAATTCACTGTCTCTCCAAACAAGGCAAACTCCTGGGGTGGCAGGGCCTGGTCTCAGTTTCTTACCCAGTACCAGAGTATCTAGGGTCCTCTGGGCAGCCCCTGATAATCTATTTGTTGACCAGAGTACTGCATTAACCTACCTTCAAACTCCCAAGTAGGGTCCTCACTTCTGAACTTCTGTGACAGCCTATTGATTAATCCAGATGCATATATCCTTAGTTTCTCAGCTGGGACCTCTTCTGAAAGACTACAGAAGCTGGTGATCCTCTGCCAGCCCCTGTGACCTGCAGCTGACACTTCCCCAGTGGATCACTCAGCTCCTTTCTCCTCTGGTTTCTGAGCCATGGCCACCAGGCCCTGCTTTGGCTCTGGCTCTGGCCTGCCATTTGGCCCCCTGATCCCCCATTTGGGATTGTTTTCTCCCTCTTATTCAGCCCTCCTGTCCTCCCTGGCCCCCTCATGTTGCCCATGACACAGTTCCTGCCAACACTCTAGCATAAACCCTCAGGGCAGGAAGTTCTCTCCTTGTTTCAGTGTCATCTCATCCCCAGGCCCTCAGTTCATTCTGGGTTAATGGGACTGCTGGTGGAGAGTAAAGCTCTTGGCTTTAGATGCTCATAAACTCTACTTTATCCACCCTCCCCTCACATATAAGGCAGGGTGAGCCATGGCCTGAGTTGCTGGGTGTGGAGATAGCTGTTTAAAAAGGAGAGAAAGTGGGAATTAGAGTGGCCCAAGCACATGTAGCAGAGTGCTCTCAAAATCACGTCTCTCCTTGTACTGTCAGATCTCCGTGGTGTTATTGTGAATTTTTCCTGATATATTGGTGTCTACTATCCCAGTTGAACCCCCAGGTTCTCCAAACAGAGGAGGTTAGGGTTGTAAAATGAGGAATATAAGTTTAAGTGGGTGTGTTTCTATGTAACAAACCCATTTCTCTATAGTCCAGGTCTTTCCACTTTCTCCTTGGTAAAGGTAATTGAAAATTAGGTAATAACAATAGGTAACACTTATGGAGTACTTGGAGATACTATTCTAAGTTGTTTGGATATATTAACCTATTTAAGCTTCAAAACAACCCTGTAATAGGCACTATTATAATTCACTTTATTATAGATAAAGAAACTAAGGCACCAGGAGTTTAAGTAATTGGTTCAAGGGCACACAGCTGAGATACGTTCCTGGCAATTTAGCTCCTGAGCCATCATACAATACTACCCATGATCCACTTATTTCTCAGTAATTCACATAAGAGAAATGCCTTTTATACCAGGCAAGAGCAGTAATTTAACATGAGTGCACATTCCATCCACATATTATTGTCAGAAACTGTTACTAATACAGCAAAGGAAAGGGAGGAGCAATGATAGGTGCCAGGCTGCAGTTTTCCTCCTTGTTGCTTTTGGGTAGGAAGGGCACCTACTTCTCTTCCCTTGGGAAGTTAAGCTACAGCCTATCATATCTCCTTAGTGGAAACCTCTGGCCCATCCAACTGGGAAGGCTCCCTCCTTGTCCAGACTATCTCTGTTAAAAACAACGACAACAACAAAATTGTTAAAAAAATCCCAGAAGACTTGTAAATTAAGGTGTTTTTTTAATGCGAAGTGATTATTCTGACTGGTGAGCTGGGTATGTATAGCTCAGCCTCTTCTCCTTGTATCTGCCAAAGCACTCCTATTATGTTCTGCTTCTGGAGGGTAGGCCCTGCCCTTGTACATGAGGCATACCTCATCTAAAACTTCCATGGCTGGGCGGTTTAGTTTGTTGAATTTCAGAGTTCAGTGCTAGGAAGCTCATTGTTGCAGCACATCTAAGCCATGTTTTCCAATGCCTATTTCAGTAATGAAGTTGGTATTTTTATTTTCCTTTTTCAGTTGGTTACAAACAAAGACAGGGATGAGGGGAGCTAACTATTTCCTTTCCTATTACTAGAGTTGGCCAAATCAGTCATGAGTTATTGTTTAAAAATACATAGGTACATATGCACAAATGCACATATGTAAAGAGCTATACATTAAGAATTACAAATGTTTCAGGGAAGGCTGCATTGGTGGTTTTACTTTCTTCCTCCAGGCTGAATCTTCTGTGCTTGGAAGCTGGGCTACCAGGAAATGGAGGAAGTCTGAGTGTTCTAAACTAAATGATCTACTGTTCATAGAACTGAGTTTTCCCTAATCTGTCTTTCTAGCTAGTCAAGATGGAATGCAGAAGTAAGCCTAAAGCAGGGGCAACTTGAAGTTGTCAGTAGTAGTGCCAAAACAATGCTGGGCTAGAGTCAAAAACAAATGTGAGTTTTGATTAGCTTGGGTTTGGATCTCAAATCTTGGCACAGAGGAAACACTTAACTAGAAAGATGAACATGTACGTACCATTTAGAAAATATTTTGTTCACTATCATAGATTAAATACAATAAATGTTTGGGCACTATACAGGGCACTAGGTTCTTTCCATTATATGATGTTAAGGACATAGCATATTGAGTATGGATATATGATATAGTCACTGTTTTTAAGTAGCTTACAGCTGAACCAGAAAGACAAATACACACCCATGATACAAAGATTGACTATCATATATACTCAAAGATCCAAAAAGCTAAAGAGCTAAAACATGAACAAACACTAAGGAAATCAGGAAAATAATGTAAAAAACACAATAAGAATATTATAAAATAGATATAAAAATTATATAAAGGAACCAAACAGAAATTCTGAAATTAAACACACACACACACACACACACACACACTCACTCACTCACACAAACACAACTAGGGATTTCAACAGCAGATTTGAGTATGCAAAAGAAACAATAAAGAAAGTAGAATGATTAAAATTATTATCAGCAGAAAGAAAAAGGAAGGAAGAAAAGTGAACATAACCTAAGGGATTGTGGAACCATCAAGTGGACCAACATATTTGTTAAAGGTGTTCCAGATGGAGAAAAGAGAGAAAGGAGCAAAAGATTATTTGAAGAATTAATGGCTGAAAACATCTCAAATTTGATGAAGGACATAAATCTACAAATCCAAGAAGTTCAATTAACTCCAAGTAGGATAAACTCAGAGATCCACAGTAAGACACATTATAATCAACTTGTTGAAATTACAAGACAAAGAGAGAATCTTGGAAGCAGCAAGAGATAAACAAGTCATCATGAGCAAGGTATGCTCAGTGAGATTATTAACCAAATTCTCATCAGAAACTTTGGAGGCCAGAAGACAGTGGGATGATATATTTAAAGTGCTGAAAGTAAAAAGCACTGTCAATTAAGAATTCTGTATCTAGGGCGCCTGGTTGGCTCAGTTGTTAAGTGTCTGCCTTCTGCTCAGGTCATGATCCCAGGGTACCGGGATCAAGTCCCACATTGGGCTCCCTGCTCAGCAGGAAGCCTTCTTCTCCCTCTTCCACTCCCCCTGCTTGTGTTCCTACTCTCGCTATCTCTCTGTCAAATAAATAAGTACAAATCTTAAAAAAAAAAAAAAGAATTCTGTATCTTGCAAAACTACCTTCCAAAAATGAAGGGTAAATTAAGACATTCCTAGATAAACAAAAGCTGAAAGATTTTATTATGACTGATCTGCTCTACAAGAAATGCTAAAGGGAGTTCTCCAGGCTGATATGGAAGGATGCTAGATTGCAATCTGAAGCTGTATAAAGAAATAAAAATCTCCTGTAAATTTAAATGCATGGATAAGTATAAAAGCCAGTATTATTATAATTTTGGTTTGTAAGTCCTTTTTATTTTCTACAACATTTGAAAGACAACTACATAAAAAGGAATTATAAATTTATGTTTTCGGGCAATGTTTAAAGATGTAATTTGTGGTACTAATAAAGTCAGGAGCAGAGCTATATAGGATTAATGGCATCCAAGGTCTTTGCAAGATGGCCAATTGTGCCTTTGTGAGAGAGTTCTGTTATCCCCATCACCTCTCACTTGTCATATATATGAGTCTAACATATTAATATTTACTTAATTATTTAATATTGGTATATAATTAACACACAACATTATATTTAGTTTCAGGTATACAACATAATGATTTGCTATTTGCATATATTGTGAAATGACCACCACAATAAGTCTAGTTAACATTCATCACCATACATAGTTAGATTTTTTTCTTGTGATGAGAACTTTTAATATTAACTCTCTGGGCAACTTTCAGATACATAATACAGTATTATTAACTATAGTCACTTTAAAACATATGTTTATATTTAGGCTTTGAAAATTGGATGTGGACAAACAGTGCATATATTTATTGTGGTAGTGAGTCTTTTATTTTTCTCTTTGAAAAACAAATTGATGATTTATTTTATAATCAATGGTGTATGTAAATACGTTAAATATGGTAGTGACCCTAAGATTTAAATGGTGTGTTGAAGATCATAAAAGAATTATCTGTTTAAGGGAATTAAGGGAGGGAATTAAGAAAGGGAGTCTTCTTGGTGCTGACTTCTGGGGCTGGCTGGAAAGTGGCAACACAGATTAGAAGAAAGGAGGAAGGTTCACATTTTAGGTAAAGAGAATAGACTAAGTAGAGACGTGTGTCAAGAAATAAATGTGGCAGTCACTATTTCAAGATCTTTATGTATGTTCACTCACAAACCTCATGATAAGCCTATTATTATTAACCACACTTTACAAATGAAGAAATCCAGATACAGAAAAGATAATCCCTGCAAGGTCACACAACTAATAAGTGGCAGAGCTATGATTTAAACCTAGGTAGTCTGGTGAGAGTCCACCCTCCAACTACTACTGGTTTTGCCTGTTCCTGATCCTGGTAGGAGAGGAGCCCTTACAAAAAGGGAAAGAGAAAAAGGAAGTAAGTATTTACTGAACACATAAAACTACCAGCAAATGAATTTAAAATAGTTGAACACCATTGTATGGTTGAATATTAGCCAAGGAGTACACAAGAAAGGAAGTTCCTGTGACCATGAGTAGGCTAATTCTTATGTGTATATTTTTATCACTCTATCAAAGAAGCACTATTAGACTTTAGATCTGTCACAGGTGAAGGTGTCTCCCTATGTTTGGAAAACGGTCTCTCTAGATTGAGTGAATCACAGTGTATTTTGGGTGTGTGGATATGGGAATGTCTTGGATAGGCAATGGTTATTAGGTAGCTGTAGGTAAATTATTAGGTGCTTGCTTTTATGACTTCCATTACTAAATAAGAAAATTGAGGCTTAGAAAAACAGAGTAACTATCCCACAGCTGGGACCCTAGTGCAGGTCTGTCTGACCCTCAGTGCTCTGAACTCAAGAGCTAGGGAAGTGTGCACCTTTAGCCAGACATATTTCTGGAGCTTTCCTCTAAAAAGCTTGGCAAGTTTTTTATTGTGTTTTAGTAAGGGAGGCATTCTCTTGTTCTTTTCTGTGCTGATTAATGCTTTAGAGCCATTCCAAAGGGAGGCCTCTGAGGATACAGGACTTCCTGTGTTACCCACAAGCTTGATATGTATATCTTTTATGTCTTCATATATAATCGGCTGATAAAAATGTTGACTATGACATGGCCAGAACTGGGAGGTATTTCAAAATAATATCAAAAGACTTGAGTTATGGGCCAAAATCAATAAGATGAAATTCAACTGTGTAAAATGTCAAGTCCTGACTTGAGGTTAAAAAGAATTATATAAATACAAGGTGGTAAAGAGCTGGTTTGAAAAAGGCTGGCAGTTTGGTTGGCTGCACTTAAAATAAGGTGACATTATGAAATAATGAACAAAATAGAGGGTGGATTTTTAGGTCGCATTAAAAGCAGGATTAGTGTCCAGAGCAGGAGAAATGGTACACTATTGTCCATGGTGCTGGTCATACCCACCTTAAAAATCGTATCAATTCTACCTGAAACTGGATGTTGACAACCAGAGGACTGTGGTCAAAGGGAGTAGGATGGTGAGTGTTGAGAAAACCATGACAAATATGGAATAGTTCAGGAAACTTGAAGTAGAGAAGGACCTGGGTCAGAAAAGCCTTTGAGAATAGCTAAGTTACACACTCCCCACTGGGCTCATTAGAACTCTCAATAGCATGCTATTCATTGTCCTCCTTTAGCACCTGTTTGCCATTCGAATGTTTTCTGTGCTGACTGAACTCTCTTATATAGTTTTGAAAAGCTCTAGGATGTTTCAGGAACTACATGGTCCTTTTGCACTGGCTTTACACCATACTCAGTGTCTCTTCCTATTTACAGGAAGTTGTATAGAGCTCTTTATGTACAAACCCAATCCTTCCAAACTTCCCACTCAGCAATACGTCTAGAAGATATTGGCAGTTACAGTATGCATGATGAATTGCAATACAGATAAATCTTACACACTGAGGACAGTGTGGTGGCATATCAGTGCAGGGCACAGAGATGAAATACTCCTTGTTCTCCACAGGCTAACCCATGGGTTGTGTCCTTGCCCCTTGCTCTCCTGACTTTTGGGACTTTGTTCTCCATCATTTCTCTCTCTTTCTTTTATTTTCAACACTCTCCCCTTCCCAGCTTTGACTTGAGGCCCATCCTCACTTCATTCTGTCCTCTCCCAGCCCAGCTCCCAGCAAATCCTTCTCTTTTCATTAACTTTTTGGAAAAGTTGTCTGCATTCAGACTCTCACTCTGCACAATCCATTTGTCTTTTAAACCCCGAAGCCTGGCTTCTTATGTGCCTTCTGCTGGAATTGCTCTCTGGTCACTGTTCACCTCCCCAGCTGCAACTCTGCAGGACTTTCTCCAGCAGATTTTACTAGAATTCTGCTGTATCTGCTCATCCCTATCACTTTCTTTTCCAAAATCCTTATTTCCTTGGCTTTTGCTCCATATATCTGAACATGTGTTCTCTTTTCCTCACAGAGTTCCTTTTCTTCCGCCTCCCCCTTGACTATTGGTGCTTTGTAGGTTCTCATGCTTGACAAGCTTCCCTTCTTACCCTAACACTCTCTGGGGGTGATTTTATCCACTGGCAAAGTTTTAATCATCATTATGTGTAGAGGACTCTCAAGTCTAAATTTCTAGCCCAGACTTCTCTTAAGCTTCAAATTCAACAAATCTGAAATGGATGTCCTCTTTTTCTAAAATATACTTGGAATCCTCATTGGTTGGCACAGCCATATAATCATTCAGACAGAAGTCTGATATTATCTTTCATGCTTGTTCCCTCTGATTCAGTTATCAATTCTTCCTGTTTTTCTTTTCTCAGTTGTTCTTGAACATTCCTTTCTAGTTCATCCCTATAGTCACAGTTTTATTTTTAGATCCTCATCTTGTCTGCCCAGATGAGAGAAACAGCCTCAACACTGACCCTGCCTTTTCAGATCTCTCCCTCTCCTGTTCACTCTCTACAGAGCCATCAGAGTGATCTCTTTAAACTTAAACCAAGCACATGACCCCCTACCCCATGACTTCTCCTTTGACTACAGGCTCCACACTTGTGTACGTGTCTATCCATTATCTATCTCTCCAATCATACATCTCACCACTTCTGGCCTAATTCCTTTCCCTCAGCAACAAGGAATGGCACATGTTGTCCCCTTCTTCTGCACCTGGAGCCCCTGAACTTTGTCTTCTCTGCCTCTCTCAGCTGTTGGAATCTCCTTTTCTCCTCCACAATCTCTTCCCTATTAGATACTATCAAGACAATCCCTGCTCCTTGCCCCACTCCTACTTGCCTATGTCCAGTGATGCAGATATATCTCAGTGCTCAAGGCATATCATCTGTGGACAGATGTCACTCACCACACTGATTTTGCAAACTTATTTTTCCTATAACATTCATTCTTTTTTAAATGGCTGAAGTACATACTTAAGTTGGCAGACTTGGAAGAAAATTTTTCCAATCCCACTAGTCCTAGAAATTCCATTATCAAAATATGAATAGTATTTCCAGTCCCCTTTCTATGTGTATATATACATACAGGTTTGTATATAATTCTTTCAAAATATATCAAGCACTTTCATATGTGCCAGGCACAGGCTCTACTCTCATTCAGCTATGGTCTAGTTGGACAGTCAGATATTCACCAAAGAGTCACACAAATAACTGCTAGATATAGCTCTACATATGTAGTTGACACTATAAAGAAGGAGGGGTACATGGAGCTATGAGGGCATAAGACAAAGAGAACAGACTTGCTCAGGAGATTGAGATGAATGAATTAAGATTTAAAAGAAACTAGGAGTTAACTAGCTCAGAAGTTTTGTATACTGTTGAGTGTAGTCTGCTTACTTTTTTTTTCCTTTTGTTTTTGCACTTATGAATAAACAGCAAACATTTTCCTGGTTAAAATTCATTTTTGACAGAAGTATTCTAGGTATAGTATTCAATCAGACAGATATATTGCAGTTTAATAAATTCCCCCAACATTAGATATTTAAGTTTCCTACTTTTTATTATGAATTATGCTGCAGTGAAGATTTTTGCACATATGTCTTTGTGTATGTCCCTGATAATTTCCTGAGGATATATTTTCTACAAGTGGGAGTCCCACGTCAAAGGATGAGCACCTTAAAACTTTCGCAAATAACTGCCAAATTGCTCTCTGGAAAGGCTCCACTGATCTACTTTTCCTTCCACCAGCAGTGTGTGGGAAATGCTTGACTCTGCATGTTCATTGGCTCAGGGACTTCTTTTTCTTTTTAAATCTTTGTAGATTTTAACTATTAAGAAAAGTGGCATCTCACTGAAGTTTGAGTTTTAATGTCTTTGCTGGCATTGAGGATGAAGTTTTAAATAGATTTTTGTTCGTGTAATTTTTTTTTTAACCAATTGTTTATTTGTGTCACTCTATTGTTTTCTGATTGTCTCAGTATTTGTTTCTCATCTTATTGAAGCAGAGGCTTTTTTGGCTCAATAGAGTACCTAAAGCATGGTAGGTACTATAAGAGGATGTTTTTAAGTGACTGGCTTCTAGGGCTTTACTAGTTACCCGCCCAGAAGGAGGGTGGCAATAGTCAAGCTTGCTCCAGTCTTATTATCTTCGGCACACACCATGGTCAGAGAATTAAAATCTTCCTTCTGATCCCTTGAATCATATGATTTGGTCACATGGGCAAGTTTCACTTCTGCTACTACACAGCCCTGTGTACCCACTCTTAAAGATCCTTCAAACGTAAAGAAGAATTGAGCTCAGTGGTCTAAAATGTCTCTTCAATAGTATCTTCTCCTTTAAACTTCCAACTCCCAAGGGGTCGTCATGAGACCTCCAACTCCGAAGCCACTGACTCTCCCCAAGGAGAAAGGCGTCAGGCAAACTCTGGATAGCTGGCAAAGACCAAGTTAAGGACCCTGACATAGGGGTCCTTAGATCTTTAGATCTATTCCCTAGGAATAATAGTCTTCAGTGTCCCAAAAGAAGAATGAGGATGACTGAAAGGATATAAAAGCATATAACATAAGGAATGATTTAAAGATCTGTGGGTATTTATCCAAGAAAAGAAGTGATTTCAGGAGTGAGAAAACATGAAATCTGTCTTCACTGCACTTTAATTATAAAAGCTGTAAAAACATGAATTTTTATAATGCAAATTGGATATGACATAGTGGGTTAATAAAGGAACATAATTTACTTTGCACAAGCTACTTTGCTTGTAAGTTGGTTTGTTGTTCATTCATTCATTCACTCATTTACTTACTTTTCATTCATTCAACAAGTGTCTTTTTAGTTTTTTTAAAAAGATTTTATTTATTTATTTGAGAGAGAGAGATATTGAAAGAGAGCACAAGCAGTGGGGAGGGACAGAGGGAGAAGGAGAAGCAGACACACGGGGCTCGATCCCAGGACCCTGAGGTCATGACCTGAGCTGAAGGCAGATGCTTAACAGACTGAGCCACCCAGGCGCCCCTATCTTTTAAATTTCTAACAGGAGCCAGACACTGTGGTAGATGCTGGGAACTCAAGGGAGAACAGTTATCCCTGCCATTGTTCTGGCTCTCAAGGAGATTACAGAATCAGGAATAAACCAGTGCATCAGGATCAGGAACTAGCTCTGCTCTGGGAGGACATAAGCTGTTGTGTGTAACATGCTGATGTTGCCTGAGAGATCTTGTCTATCATAACAGTGGGAGGTAAGGGGTTAGAAGAATTTGTAAGTAATACTGTATTAATTATAGTGTTGGTAATGATAGGAAAGGGAGAGATCTTTTGCATGAAATGTAAGTATAGCCAGATACTAGAATTGCTCAAGGATGTTTAAGTTTTAAAACTCTCCATGTAAAGCTATAAAGAAAGGTTATTGTCAAAACATCTTCATGAAACAAATAAAACATTCTACTTTGTTATCTTGAGTCTAAAGCTCTCTAGCTTTAATATTCTCATTGAATAATCACTATAATGCATTATTTTAGAATGCAAGTTTTCCTGGAATGCTACCATTGAATAATGGGACAGACTGCATTTGAGCTCCTTCTTTTGTTCTGCATGACCAAGTGTCAAGGAAGATCATTGACCAGAAGCTGCAGGGGAGAATATTTTGGTTGAATGTAAGGAAGAAGAATTTTGTTAGGGAAGAAAAACAGAAAGGATTCCCATTTTTCCCAGAGAGTAGTGAGTTGTCTCTATAATAATAATGATAGGCATAGCAGTGGCACTTGTTGTGCACTTACAACGTTCCCATGTGCTGTGCAGAAGGTTGTGCACACATTATCTCATTTAATCTCAAAATACCTAAGAAGTATTATAATCCATACATATAGACGATGAAAATGAGGACAAGCTAGGCTAAACATCTAGCCCAAAGTCAGTTAGAAAGTGGCAGCACCAGGCTTTGAACACCTGCTTTGGAGGACCAGCTCCGATGCCTCTGTTCTCAATTATTAGGCTATTCTGTCAGTTTTTCATCACTGGAGGTGTTCAAGCATAAATTGGATTAGTACATGAATGAAACAATAAGTAGGGGATTCAAACTTGAGATGAGAATGAAGGTCACTGGGCTGGTTAACAGCTAAGTTAGTAATTCTAGATGGTAATAGATTCTGTTGAGAATTTGACAACAATATGTGGGCTTTCTCCCTAGAAAAATCCATGTGTGCACACAGATGCAAACCAGCACGATGCAACATTTTAGGAGTTAGGATGCTCATGTATCCCTTGACACCATCTGTGGGCTCTAGGTTGAAAGCCCTTGCTCAAAAGACACTTCTGCTCTGGTACAAACTTTTGGAGGTGGATATGGCACCATATGGCACTAGTAGAAAAAACAAAACAAAACACTGAAATAAGAATGAGAAGCCCTCTTTACACATTTCTCAAAGCAGGCTTTATGTGCCATTGGAAATCTCTCCCTTGGCTGTTACAATTTCAGGTGCATTCAGAATGACTCAGAAATAGAGACACAAACCATATGTAAAGCCTCCACTCATATTATTATTTATGGGGCACAAGAGCCTGTCCCTCCCTAGCAAGCCCATTGCCAATAAAGAAGTGAAGGGAGGTTGGGGAGGAGGGGCAAGACCATGGAGGGAAAAGTGTCTGTGGAAGGAAATATTTTTATATGTTGTTGATTTCTGGTTCCTGCCTTGCCTGATAGCGCATGTGTTTCCAATCCGGAATGAACCCGTGAGCTCAGTATCTAGAGAGAGGCCATCAGGCATAAGGCCCCTCCTCTGCTGCTCCACATCCCACTCCCAGCCTGCACT
The DNA here is from genome assembly GCF_029215605.1 of Mirounga angustirostris. Lineage (NCBI taxonomy): Eukaryota > Metazoa > Chordata > Mammalia > Carnivora > Phocidae > Mirounga > Mirounga angustirostris. The sequence continues at coordinate 84,284,850 of NW_026991721.1, read as the reverse complement.
CCAGCGGATAAGAGCTCTGGTACTGCGGGTCTGGAAAACATTCTTCAGCTGGCCTCCCTTAGTCTGGCACCCATCTCAAAAACATATATGTGTGTCTGTGAGCACGTGTGTCTTGTATGGGGTTTCATTTTCATTTAAACCTTCTTGTTTGGACATTTGGATTGCAGAAGTTTCCAGGGGATTATGGATGCATGTTAGGGCCTTCTGAGTCCCTTGAGGAGGGTTACAGTATTTTTCCTCTTCTCTGACCATCTCTTCTATTTTAATGCATTGTTGCATGCTTAATTGCTTTGGCATCAGTCCTCAGAGCCAGGGCTCTCTGCACAGGTTCCTGATGATTTCTGGGGGAAGCTTGGCAGGGAGGCAGAACTGCACAGCAGGGGACGGAATGCCAAAGGATGTGCAGAAAACATGTTTCTGCTGCTCCACCCCTCATGTCTGCTCTACTTTGACTCGAGCCCTCTATCTCTCATCAGGCCATTGGAATTAGGCTTCCAACTCCTTTCTCTGCCTCTATCTTGTTCCCATTCAGTCTATCCACCATGCTGCTACTGGAACAACCTTTGTCAAACACAAAAATGTCATTATTTTGCTTAAAAGCCCCCAATAGCTCCTTGATATCTTGTTATAAATAATAATCCCAGTAACTTCTACAAGTTATGAAGCTCTTACTCTGTACCAGGCACTTAGCAAAGTATTTTTCATGCAATACTTCTGATAAGATTAGTTTTGAATAAGATTGGATAAGATTATCCAAACAAACTTACCAGATGAGGTTTACTTTTCTCTGCACCTAACTGAAGAGAAAGCTGACATTGAGAGTCTGTAATGAAGGTCACACAGCTGGTAAGCACTGACATTGCATAAAGTTGTGTAGCTTATACCCTGCACAAGGGCACCAACTGGTCGGGTAGATAAAGCCTTAAATCTAGCCAGGCCTTTGCTTGCTAAACCATTTGTATCCACAGGAGACCTCCTCTTCTGATTTGCTCTTTATTTAGGGAGCAACACTCATTCTTCAGGTCTTAACTTACCACCATCTGCTACTGCCACTTTCTACACTGGTCCAATTTGGTGCTGGTGCTTGTAGAAAACCAGAGATAATCAAATATGGCTACATACCTCAGAGATTTACAGTCCTATACGGGAGACAGATGACACAGACAGATGATCTTCCCATCCACTGGAGGAGACAGATGGCCATGGTATAAATCTGTTTCAATGGACTATGTTTATTTATTTATTATTTATTTGAGAGTGAGAGAGAGAGAGAGAGAGAGAGAGAGAGAGAGAGAGAAACAGCATGAAAGGGGAAAGGGCCAGAGGGAGAAGCAGCCTCCCCGCTGAGCCAGGAGCCCGATATGGGACTCGATCCCAGGATTCCGGGATCATGACCTGAGCTGAAGGCAGTCACTTAACCAACTAAGCCACCCAGGCACCCTCAGTGGACTAAGTTTAAAGTAGAGCTCTACACAACACATTCTGGGAGCACAGAGGAAAACCATCTTATCCACCTTGGATGGGGAATAGAATATAGGAAGAGGCCCAAGAAGCCTTCCTGCAGGAAAATGATACCTGAGAAGTCTTAATAATGGGCCCAGTTTGCCAAATGAAAGTGGAAGTAGGAGAGAAGGAATTTTAGGCTTTAGGAACAACACAAAGGTATGAACAGCACTGGATGTCTATGGTCTTATTTCGGAAAACTCCTTTGTAAGTGCATTTGCAGTGGACAAACATGAAATCTTAAGGGGTGATTTTGTTGGAGACTTCAGTCAGAGTAAACCTATGAAAGTTTTTTACAAAAAATTTTCATGTTCACTAAATGGACAGTCTGCTAACAGGCAATGACCTTCAATATGTCTGAAATTATCCCCAGTAGTCACTGGGCTGGTAAAGCTTGAGAATTTCCCTTCCTTGGGGGTTTAATGGGATGTTGTGAATACATTTTGCCAGGTAGAAGATGATGGACATATTCAGAGGGCTTTGTCTGTGTTTGCTCCTCTACTCTAATGTCCCACCTTTCTGATTTTATGACACATGCTTTCCCCCTGGCCAGGTAGAAAAAGCTTTGAGTCACCTGTACGGAGTGGCACATCATTTCTGGGCAGGTATTTCTTATACCTCTTCCCAAGTATGTGGGACTTTATTGTCTTTGCTGTTGTTACTATTCGCTTGATTTCAAAGTCCACCTGGTCTAGCACACCTATCTCTGCTCCATTTTCAAGTGAAGCTCCACCAACTAATGAATCTAAGGCCCCTTACTTCTTTATCTCTAAGGCTGCATGGCATGAAGACCTATTCTCACTATGCCATTTGTTTTCCCTCTTGTCCTTGACCTATTAATTTTTTAATCCAAGTAATACATGAGTATAACAAAGAATCAAGTAGTGTGATAGGGCTGATAACAGAAAGCAGATCCAAGTCCTACCTCTCTCCATCCCTAAGTCCTACCCCTGAGAGTGTGTGTCATTTGCAACCCTTGGCTTTTTCATTGTGCTTTACTTTTATGTTTCTAAGTAATTTGCTCACTATAGTTGGATTTTTTTTTTTTTTTAAAGACATCATGTATTGGCCTCCTACATGGGAGAGGAAAATTTTAGGTCTCTCACAATAGTTAGTGCACATAGTTAGCATAGTTTAGTTCTCTGTCCCCGCAATATACATAAAGTTTCCCTTTCTACATTCCACAATTATGTCACAATTTTGCTTAAGCCAATACTACATTTTTACATGATTATGGTTATATAAACATTATTAATAGTTGAGCCACAAAATATAATTACATTTCTTTGTTTTATACATTTTTTTTCCTGGAGTGATTTTTCAAGTTTTCTATGAATCTACCAAAATTTTTCCTCAAACTCTTACAGAATCATAAAACTCCTCTCAGCAGGGTCAAAAGGATCAAGCAGATTATTGGTCTACACTCTAACCCCTTTCAGGCCCTTTTCAGTGGCTGCCCTACCCCACCTTGCTCTGACTATACAGGTTCCTCTCCAGGCCTGGGATTCCCTCCACTATCATACCCTGCCATCATGCTCTCCTCTGATTTAAATCCCCTATTTTCTGAATACTGCATCTTCCTCTTTCTTGCTTTATTTTTCTCCCTCCCTCACTCTTTTTTGGTGGAGCAGTAGCTTCTTGAGAAGGATACATGGGAGATAAAGGGTACAAGGAAGACAAATTTTTGAAAATGTCTTTATTCTACTCTCACACTTCACTGAAAGTTTGGCTGGCTTTTGCATTCTACTTGGAAAAGATTTCTGCACATAATTTTGAAGGCATTTTTCCACTGTATTTTAGCTTCTATTATTGTTCTTGGAAAGTCCAAGCAATTCTGATTCCTGATTCTTTATGTTTTTTTTTTTCTCTTTCTCTGGAAGCTTTTAGGATCTCATTAATTTGCCCATTCTGAAATTTTATAGTAATATATCTTTCTTTTAAAAGATTTTATTTATTTATTTATTTATTTATTTATTTATTTATTTATTTATTTATTTGACAGAGACAGTGAGAGAGAGAGCACAAGCAGGGGGAGCAGCAGAGGGAGAGGGAGAAGCAGGCTCTCCACTGAATAGGGAGCCCAATGTAGGACTCCATCCCAGGACCCTGGGATCATGACCTGAGCCAAAGGCAGATGCTTAATGACTGAGCCACCCAGGCATCCTTATAGTAATATATCTTTAGGTGGATCTTATTTTTCTATAATTTGGTGGGCTCTTTCAATCTAGGAACTCATTTTAGTTTGGGAAAACTTTCTTGTATTATTTAATTACTTCCTCCTTTTGATTTTATATCTTCCCTCTACTGGAAATTGGATATAGGTCTGTCTGGATTCATCCTCTAATTTTTTCTCTTTCCTCTCCTATTTTCTATTCTTTAGCTTTGGTTCTCAGAAATTTCCTGAAATTTAACTTCTTATCCTTTCAGTTGCTTTGACTTGACCCAAAACTTGGCAGTTGGTGGGAACTTGGTGAGGCATAGGGGTCATTACTGTGGCAGAAAGTGTGATAGGCAAAGATACAGAGGCAGAAATGTGTGGGTATGCTTGAAGGAAACCAGCCAGGCTAGACTGGAGAGTATAGGCCAGGGAGTACTTTGGAGACCCTTGACTGCTGATGTAAGGAGTTTGCACTTTGTATTCTTGGCAGGAAGAAGCCATTGAAGGATTATGACACATACTGCAAAGACAAATAAGTAGTTCAAATAAGGCCTGAAGCATGTAAATATTTGCCTCAGTTATCGAAAATGACACTAGAGACCGATGTTACTAGTGCATTCACTACAAGTTATTTCACAGTAGTGAAATTAGATTGAGTAAATTCATCTTCTATCCACTCTGGAGCTCTTTGCATATATTCAGCCCCTTGGCTGGTTGGACTTAGGGGTTTAGTCTAAGAGTTGTGGGCCACCTGACTTGATTTATATGGGGATCAGACCAAATTAAAAGAATGCATAATGTTTTCAGGGCTGAAGGGAGGATACACAAAGGAGATCTGGCAGATTGTATTAATCAGGAAATGCTGGTGAGGAATGGGGAATTCTGAGAGAGGAACAGGTGGCTCACTGAATAAAGATATGGTAGAAAACACAAAAAGAGATTTCAGGAAGCTCAGGTTTTATAGGTGGCAACAGCTTACTATCGAGGTTCTTCATCCTTGCTCCATTAGGATCTCAACACCAGGTTATACAAGAAACAAAACATCATGGAAAACTAAAAATGTACCCAACCAATCAATTGTTCAGTCTATATGATGCCAACTAATTTCAAGGGAAACTGCTGTTTAATCTCAGTTGTTGGTTGCTGGGAAAACAAATCGGCACAGTTCTAGTGCCTGACACATCTGACACGTCACTCAGTGCAACAGCAACATCTGGCACCACATGATTCTTATGGACGTCCCAGCAGTCACTGCAGACTATATAGGCTTAGTAATTAACTTGTCAACACTCCCCACCAGTGGCCAGAAATTTCCATCGGTCTGGGAAGACTCAGCTCATAGTGTAAGCCATGGTGTAGGAAGGTTTTCTTGCCTTGACTCTTGGAACCAAGCCTGCCCTTTCTGGTGGGTGAGTTTGCTGGGGCCAAGTCTTGTCCTTTCCTTGTGTTGTGTATTTTCAGTTCTGCAGAGCTCTGTTTAGAAGGACTTCATTGTTGGTTCTTTAGAGGCCAGCACTATGGTCCTATTACAGATAGAACCCAAACTCAAAGTAAATGCAAGCTGAAAATACCCTTCTAATGTGTGATTACTTCAATTTTGTATATAACTAGCATTTTACTCACTGTATGTTAAAATGCACTCTACCTAGGCTTCTTTCTCTGAGGTCTCCCACTCACTTGAGAATTAGATACCAAGCCTTTTTCCTTTCTACAAAAAGGAAACCTTTTTCCTTTCTTGGCACTGATTGTACCTGAGCATTAAGATAATGCATGTAAAACATACTTATTGCTTAGCGTTTGAAATATAGCAAACTCTGAATAAATGTTATTTATTTAATTACAATTACCCCATAACATGACAATTGTAATATCAACACAGGCTCCCTCAGTCTAGAAATTACCTTCTGTTCGGGTTCCCTTTTTTTTAGAGAGAGAGAGAGAGAGAGAGAGAGAGCAGGGTTGGGGGGTAGGGGGCAGTTGGAAGAGGCAGAAGGAGAGGGAGAGAGAGAATCTTAAGCAGGCTCCATGCCCAGAGCAGAGCCTAATGCAGGGCTTGATCTCATGACCCTGAGATCATGACCTGAGCTGAAATCAAGAGTGGGACGTTTAACAAACTGAGCGACCCAGGTGGCTCTCTGTTCCAGTTTCTTATGAACAGTCATGTCCAAACAGTAGACTAACTAGAATTATCAGGGAAAGAAGAGGTGTTGGTTTCTCTGGTGTGGCCTGCAGTCAGTGTATCAGCTTTAAGTGGTGATCCCGGAAGGGAGTGTGTGTCTTCCATATATGACAGGGATTGGTAATCCTTCTTATTTTCTTGGTCAGCTCCAAGTCATTCAATAGAAAAATCCAAACTCAGAAGAAAATTTGGGGGTAGTTGGTTAATAGTTCTTAGTTTTCCCCTTAAAGAAATCTAATTAGAGAAATAATAATTCATCTTTTTACCTACAGCTTAGTGTCTTCAGTATTGTTTTGGACACAATGAGAGATAGAAAAGACAGAAGACACAGTTCTAATAATCAGAAATCTATCATTTAGGTGGCTAAAGAAGACATTTAAACACAAAAACAACCAATAACCTTAAGAAAATATTTTTAAAACTTCCCAGGTACTACCAAAAGCAATCTACATATTAAATGCAGTAACTATCAAAATATCAATTTTTTTATTGTTGCAGAAATAGGAAAAAAATCCCTCCCAAAATTCATATATAATTTCAAGGGAGCACAAATGGCCAAAAAAAAAAAATCTTGAAAAAGAACAGTTGAGGGGTGCCTGGGTGGCTCAGCCAGTTAAGCGTCTGCCCTTGGCTCAGGTCATTATCTCAGGGTCCTGGGATTGAGCCACACAGTGGGATCTCTGCCCGGGGGGAGCCTGCTTCTTCTTCTCCCTCTGCCATTCCCCCTGCTTGTGCTCTCTCTCGTGTACCACCCCCCAAATAAATAAATAAATAAAATCTTAAAAAAGAAAAAGAAAAAGAACAGTGGAAGGTCTCATCCTACTTGATTTCAAAACTTACTACAAACCTACAGTAATCAAAACAATACACTATGGGCATTAAGACGGACCTATAAACCAGTGGAATAGAAGAGAGAACCCAGATATAAACCCTTGCATATATGGTCATATGATTCTAAACAGTAGTGCCAAGACCACTCGAGAGGAAAGGTCTTTTCAACAAATGGTGTTGGGGAAACTGGACATCCACTGCAAAAGAATGAAATTTGAACCTTACCTAATGCCATATACAGAAATTTAACTCAAAATGGATTTAAACAATCTAAATGTAAGAGCTAAAACTATAAAACTCTTAGAAGAATATACAGGAAAAAAGCTTCATGACAGTAGATTTAGCAATTATTTTTTTGATGATACCAAAAGCATATACAACAAAAGAAAAAAACAGATAAATTGGACTTCATCAAAATTTAAAACTTTTGTGCACCAATGGACACTATCAACAGAGTGTAAAAGCAAGCCACAGAATGGAAGAAAATATTTGCAAACCACATATCTGATAACAGATTTGTATCTGGAATATATGAAGAATTCCTCTAAGTCAACAACAACAAAAACAACCCAATTAAAAAATGCTTAAAGGACTTATATAGCTATTTCTCCAGGGAAGATATAGCTAATAAGCACATAAAAAGACCTCATCATCACTAGTCATAGGAAAATGCAAATTAAAACCACAATGACATTAGAATAGCTATTCTTTTTTTTTTTTTTAAGATTTTATTTATTTGCGAGAGAGAGAATGAGAGACAGAGAGCATGAGAGGGAGGAGGGGCAGAGGGAGAAGCAGACTCCCTGCTGAGCAGGGAGCCGGATGCGGTACTCGATCCCGGGACTCCAGGATCATGACCTGAGCTGAAGGCAGGGGCTTAACCAACTGAACCACCCAGGCACCCTAGAATAGCTATTCTTAAAAAAAAAAAAAAAAGAATAGCTATTCTTCACACCCATTAGAATAGCTATTATAAAAACAAAACAAAACCCAAAAATAACAAGTGTAGTAAGGATATAGAGAAATTGGCACACTTGTGCTTTGCTGATGAGAATGTAAAATGGTTCAACCTTGTGGAAAATGATATAATGGATCCTCAAAAAATTAAACATTGAATTACTGAATGATCCAGCAACTTCACTCCTGGGTATATACCCAAAAGGATTGAAAACAAGAACTCAAACAGATATTTGTACACCAATGTTTATAGTAGCATTATTTGTAATAGCCAAAAGGTGGAAAAAATCCAAATGCCCATCAGCAGATGAACAGATAAACAAAATACAATGGAATATTATTTGGCCTTAAAAAGGAATGAAAATCTGAAATGTGCTATAACATGAACAAACTTTAAAGATATTATGGTAAGTGAAATAAGCTGGACACAAAAAGACAAATATTGTATGAGACTACCTATATGAGGTACCCAGAGTAGTCAAATTTATAAGTCAGAAATGGTAGTTGTCAGAGACTGAGGGGAGGGAGTTGTCAGGGACTGAAATGGGGAATTATTATTTAATGGGTGTGGAGTTTCAGTTTTAGGAAGACAAAAGGGTTCTGGAGTGTGAATATATTAATGCTATTAAACTGTACACTTAAAAATGGTTAAAATGATAAATTTTATGTTGTTAATTTTACCACAGTTAAAAAAAAATTCCTGGAAATCCAGATGAAAATAAGATTACCAGCCTGGAAGAGAATGGAGAAGGATGGCTTCTTGGAGGAGGAGGTCTTATGCAGAAGTAATGACTGCAGTTTGACCAAGGGAAGACTGGGGGCATTTGTCAAAGGCTCACGGTTGGGTCTAGGTTAAGATGTGTGTGGCGGGTGCAAAGAGTCCTGGTCTGGCAGGAGCAGCATGCAGGATGGGGGCTGTGGGAGAGGAGGTTGGATAAACCAGGTGGTGGGGAGGAGCCTGCAGGAGAAGGAGGGATGCTTGGTGGGGGCTGGGAGAGACTAGGGCAGCCTCTTGGGAAGGAACTAATTGCAGGAAGAGAAACCATTGCTGCTGTGTTATCACAATGGTCTGGAAGAGAAACAGCAGGAGAAAGGAGGAAGGGGGAATTGCTAAGATCCTGAGGCCTCAGGGCTTGGGCTAGGGGGTGGTAGGAGTGGGAATGAAGGGCCAAGGCAAATCTTTGCAATCAGGCATGGTTCCCACCTCCTCTTCTTGATTGCCAGTAGTTGTTTTGGTCCTCTGCAATGGGGAGCGGAGGGCCAGAGCCTCCTCTATTTGCAGCTTTCCTGTGTGGGCCTTCTAAATGTAAGTCAGATGTGTATGAGGGATAGACTGAGGGTTTATATGGATTTCCTCCAAAAGATTGTCTTGGATAGTAGATGACAGAATTGGATCAGATGGTGGCTCTTTCCTGCTCTCAAATACTGTGACTCACTTATTTGAATAATAATTTCTCAACTCATAGCATGTGCCAGGCACCATGTGAGGCAAATACAACAGTGAATGGCAGGCATCTGTTCTCATGTGGCCGCCTCCCCTGTTTGTGTCCTCCCTATTTCAGTGAACTCATGTGCCTAGCCTAATACCTGGCATAGAGTAGATCCTTAAAATGGCACTCATTGTTTTTACTGCTCCTCATGGCTCTAGGCATCCTTCATCACTTTGTCACTGCTCATGTGTGCTGTTTGCACACACAAAACCGCCCCCCCCCTTTTCTGGTTGTTGTAAAGCTAATCCCAGATCTGCCACAGCACCAGTATGAGTTCACCATCCATGAAGTGGGACTGATACTGCTTAGCAACTGGGAAAATAGCTCCAGCAGGCCCCACAGGGGCTCTGCCCTTCATCCCTGGGGCATATGGGAATGGAAGAGCTCCAGTTGAAATAAAGATACAAACAAACTGAATTGGTCTCCAAACATCATGTTTCACGTTGCCTGACACTCAGGGGAATGATCTTATTTGCATCTTGCTTTACTTCTCTCTTATGCTCCAACATGTGCCTAAAAGTGGCAGGTAAGATGGAATAAGCATTCAGGGTTGGGACATTTATAAGTCCTCTCTCAGATGCACACAAAGATTCAAACACACACAGTGATGCACACATTTGGATGCACATGCACCCACAGTTTGAGGTGACTCTCTGTTCTGTCAGTATGTGCTGAGTCAGCTGTTTGCAGTCAGAGGCCAGGAGCCATCCTGTGTGTCTGGAACAGTGAACGAGGACAAAAGTTGCTCAGTTGGCAGTGTTTCGCAACCACATGTGTTGGAGACCTGCTGTCCTTCCTTGGTCTTCTGCATGGCATAATCTATACTAGCTGGGGGAGTTAAACATCCAGGACAAAATGCTGCTGTCAGCCACACAAAGTAAGGAGGTGGGGTGCGTTTCCAGGATCTAATTTCAGGATCTAATCAACTGGTAGTCCTGGTTTGCCTTTGGAGATGCTTTGGGTGTTCAGTTCCCATAGAGAGATGATTTTAAGATAATGGAGAGATTTTTCATCAGGACAGCTAAGCCGAAGAATTTTCTGCTGGCTTGCTAGATCAGAAGCAGGAGTAGGGCAGAGAGAGTTTTGCAGTAACCTCGTGAAGACAGCTTTATGCCCCTGGCCCCTAACCATGGAAATTGGTATGATTAAGAAACTAGAGTAGAAGGCCTGGAGCAATGAAGCCTCCACCTATAAATGATAGTACATCACACCAGGAGGAGAGGTAGGTTGGCTGGGCTCATGTATTACAGTGAGTGAGTATTGTAGTGAGTCCTGGGTCAGGTCACTTGGGGCTGAATCCTGGGTCTGCCCCTCACTGGCTGTATGGCCCAAGGCAAGTTATCTCATGTAAAATGAGACTAATGATACTTCATAGAGTGGGTGGAAGAAATATTGAGGCTGTGTCCATATGGTTAAAAGGAGGTCTGGTAACTCCTCCCACTCTAGTCACCTAACATTTAATTAATTAATTAATTTTATTTGAGAGAGAGAGCATGAGCAGGGGGAGGGACAGATGGAGAGGGAGAGAATCTCAAGCAGACTCTGCACTGAGCATGGAGCCCCACGTGTGGCTCAGTCTCATGACCCTGAGACCATGAGCTGAGCCGAAATCAAGAGTCGGATGCTTAACTGACTGAGCCACCCAGGTGCCTGCCACCTAACATTTATGTGAGTTTTTCACTCCTGAATCCCACCCCTGGATTCCACCTTGGGTGCCTTCATCTGGTCAAGTGTCATCAGCTATCTCGATCCTCAGTCTCTAGCCTTGACCATTTTATTCCTACTTGATTACTTCTTGTCTTTGGCAGGCCCTTCTATTAACCCTTTTTGCTCCCACTACTCACACCTTGACTTCCTTCACACCTCCTTGTCCCAGCTCTCTTAGCATCAAATAATGCCTATTATTCTGACCCTGTAGTCAACTCCTAGCTTGTTAGAAAATTACCATTCCCCAAGCCTACATATAACATTTATAAGATAATTTAATATTGCAAGGTTCTAAAAAATATTGACCCAGTTCATATAAATTTAGACTTAGTGCTTTTTACTTCTCTAATCATTATCTTAGTCTCAGGGCTGGACTAGAGCCAGGGGGTTTTGGTTCCAATCTTCTAACATCTTCCTCCTATGGGACTGAGGCGAGAATTAGGGTGACCCTGAAAAGATTGTGAGCCAGAGTTAATTCAGGCGAAGTCTAAAATGAAAAAGGGTCTGTAGAAATGGTCATCCCTACACCCTTCCCTCCAATTCACTCTGGATTTCACTCCAACTTGGCTTTAATACTTACCACTTTATTGAAATGGCTTTTGCTAAAGTCAGTAATATGTGCTCTACACAATGGGCACCATTATTTTTTGGGGGGCTGTTTAATTCACATTTTGGACTAATTATTCAAAGTCTGTATGGCTGATATTATCACAAGCATTGGAAAAAAGAACACGTACTTCGTAACAAGCACTGAATTTAGACACTGTTCTCATAGATGATTTTACCTTCAGGAGATCAAGAATTTCTAGAAATTATTAAAATTATAAAGAAGTTAATATTTATAAGCTTTTTGCCTCAAATTTTGCTAAAAGTAGCCACATTAAAATACTGACATAGTATAGTCTTTGATCATGAAGCAACAATGTATCATAGTGGATTTATTTTAATCCTTATTCAAGAATGACATTTAAGCAGAGCCCTCATTCAGTAAGATATATATTTAGATATGTCAGGAAAATGACATTCTAAAGTTTATAATACACTTCCAGCTATTGTCAACCAGATTAAAAAATAAGAACCAATGCTATTATATATGTCCTTGAGCTGGGAAGTTTCTCTAGTAATGAAGTCATCTTCAGGAACTAATATTCAAAAATATAAATTCTTATACAATAGTTTCTTTAGGTCTCTTTCAAATTCTTCAATTAACAGAAATACTTAAAAATATTTTAACTATAAACTTTAGCTTGCAATGTTTTTATTTTTTTGAATCTTAAAAATTTCTAAATATATTATCTTATGTTTCCTTTTAAATAACTAATGTTCATAAAATGATCATTATTATCATCCTCATCTGATTCAAAATTTACCCTTTAGCTTTTTGGCTCTGGGACATATGCAACCACAAAGGTGGTTGCCAAATAATGATCATTTTATGAACATTAGTTATATGAAGCCCAACCTTTCTGCAGATGTGGATTTTAGACTTCCACAGAAGGGGAAGCTAGTGAGGGGGTGAAGGGATGGGACGATCCCGGCACGTCTTCTTCCGCATCTGATTTATCTTCCTTAATCAATCCCTGAATGACTCCTAGTAGCAACATTTTGGGAGCACTGCCATCATAGATTTAAAGGCAAGATATAATAGACATACTTCTAGATGGTATTGACATATTGGCCTTTGGACTTCTGCTTTGAGTAGAAGTCTCTAGACCAGTGCCTGGCTTACTGGTTTATTATAAAGGATAGAGCAACAGCCAAATGAACTGGAGGAGATGCCTGCGGCAAGGGTTGGGGAGGAGCTTCCTTGTCCTGCCCTGTCATGACATCTTCCCAGTACTTCCATGTGGTCACCAAACTGGAAGCTTCAAAGATGAAGAAAGATTTTTCATTTTTCTTGTCATATGGCATGTTCACACCACTGACCATTCCCTCCTTCTTGGAACATTCTGTTGCCTTCTGTGACACCACACACTCCTGGCTGGCTTCCTGCTTCTCTGGTCATTTATTTTCTGTCTCCTTTGATGGATCTTTTCCTTCTGTCTGATCTTTAATTGTAGAAGTTCTCAGGTTTTGATCCTAGACCACGTTTTCTTCTCCCGTTACTTCCCTCTGGGAGATCTCACCCACTTTTGTGGTTTCAAATGCCATCTACAGGATGACAGCTGCCAAACCTGTGTCTCTAGGTAAGGCTGCTCTTCTGAGCTCTTCACTCCCACATGCAGGGCCTGTTGATTCCAAATGCATCTACGTGTCTCTCTCCTCTGCCTCCTCCTTTGGGCAAACTCACCACCCCTCACTTGAGTGACTGTGACAGCTTGACAGGCTGCTCTGCCTCCATTCCAATTGATGTCTTCTGCATTTAGCAGCTAAAATGATTATTTATAAGTGCAAATCAAACTCCATCATTCGCCTGTGTAAAACTCTCCAGTGGCTCATCCATACTCCTGGGATCAAGTCCAATATAACATGGCCTCTTAGGCCTTAAATGGTCTGACTCCTAGTTATGTCTTCAGCACCCTGGCTTCTTTCAGGTTCTTGAATTTACCAAGTTTCTATCCATCTCAGAGCCTTCTCACATTCCACTTCCTTGCCAGGTATGCTGCTTTTATACACTCGTGTGGACTTTTCCGTTGTGGCGTTTATCATAATCTCCACTAAATGTTTGTGAAATTATGTATTTATTGTCCATCTTTCCCACTGAAATGTCCCTTAAAATCAGGCACCAGATCTCTTTTGTTCAGTTCTTTATCCCTAATGCTGAACACAATTTTATTTGACTGAATAAACACTTCTTGAGGGACCGAATAAGCTAGTGAGGGGGTGAAGGGATGGGACGATCCCGGCATCAGGCTTTTGCCTGAACCTTGAAAGTGGTTGCTTAGGTTGGTGTCTGTGGATAGACGTGAAGCCCAACCTTTCTGAAGATGTGGATTTTAGACTTCCACAGAGGGGATTATCTGTGTCAAGGTCATTGGGTGTCCCAACGACAGCACAGTTTGTGAATAAGCTTGATGACAACAACTCTGTGAGACTACAGGATGTCTGAATTGTCTCAATTGTGAAGAAGGAGATTGTGACATGGTCTTGTTTTCACAAGTAATGAATTGGTAGCATGATTCTGTAAAAAGAGCGGAGCTCAGCCTCAAGCAACAAAGATACTCTGGTTTGAATCCTAACTCAAAAATCTTATAAAATCAGGCAAGTTATTTAATTTCTCTGAACCTCTGGATTGGGTACCTATCTCATTGGGTTGTTGTGAGAATTAAATTATATAGTCCATGTTAAGTACTTAGCAAAGGGTTTGGCACATAGCAAGAGCTGATTAAATGTTTCTCTTGTTGTTATTATTATTGTTAGTGGTCTCAATTCTCTAATAAAAAACTATTTGGCCTTGACTAGGTTGCTTCCTCCAACTGTAAGATCATCATCTTTTTTGGACAAAGTGACCTCTGGAGTTTCTCCAACTTTAAGATTCAGTGATTCAGAGAACTTTTAGGTCTCATCCATCCTGGAACTCTTTGAACCATTCCCATGAGAGATGTAAGAACCATTTCCCTTTGCAGCCATACTCAGATGGACATGTCCTGGAAGATAAACGAGGATGACACACACAGGAGGGAAAAGTCCAGTCTAGTCTGGCCTGGAACCTGGCACTTTTGGGTGAGATTAGAGACAGATGTTTCATGACAGCCACATCATGTACATCTTTCTGGGAATGATGGCAGGAGAGAAATCAGAGAAGCAGGATGACTTGAATTTATTTTCTTGGAAAGATTTTGTTGGCAAGATTCATACTTTGCCTCATAAATGGGCAGGGAGGCTAAGTGGGCAGGAAGAACTGGGTTTGAACTAACCTGCTGACCAAGCCCAAGAACATTGCCTTTAAGAGCCCAGTCCTTGGCTCCAACTCACACCTGCCTTCTCCAAAGGTCCTAGGCTGTCCTTCTGTCCCTTTGGTGATCTGTTTAATATGACACATGTGTAATTTGAATCCATTTAGGTGAAATATATGGGAGGAAAAGAAGATAATTCAGAAAAGAACAATGACTTAAAGTAGGAAGAGATGGGGGAAAGAATGGAGATATCCAGTGCAATGGATAGGATTCTATCCAGCTCAGTGACAGAAAACCCCAGATCAGTACATTAAGGTTTATCCATCATGCACATTAAATGCGAGAGAGCTAGACCAGGGTTGTTACCATGGCTCCACCATTGTCAGTGACCAGACTCTTATGTTACTCCTCTGCCATCTTCAATAAGCAGTTTCGGTCTTGTTGCCCAAGATGATGGCTCCAACTTTTGTCATCATATCTGCATTCTAAGCAGCTGGAAAAGGAAAGAGAGCAAAGGGGAGGGGAAGGGCACATCCCTTCCCTTTAAGGACACTTCCCAGAAATTGAACACATGGCTTCAATCTTCTATCCTGCTGCCCAATACTTAGTCATATGGCCCCACGTAGCTGCAGAGAGACTGGGAAATGTGTCTTTACTTTGAGTAGCAACATGTCCACCTAAATTTTGTGGAGTTCTGTTACTGAGGAAGAAGTAAGGAACAGGTGTTGGAGGACACACCCTGAAAACAAGAATGGACAATATACAGTGATATCATAGGAATAGCCACAGTCAGCCTGGGGTGTCAGCTCTGGAGCCAGGCAGCCAGACCTTGTTGGAATCCTCATTCTACCAAATGCTAGCTGTGCAATGTTAGGCATGTTTCTGAATCTCTCTGAGCAGCAGTCTTTTGTAAGTGACACTAATAATAACTACTTCAGAGAACTGTCACCAGAATTAAATAAGGTGATGTCTGTAAATTGCATAGTGCCATCCTGGTGAACAGTTGGAAGCTTACAATAGACATTAATGATTACAATGTTTGGCTTGGATGCAGAACCTCCCCAGGATGTCCTTATCCTTTGGCCCAACTGAGAATGAGATTTCTAGCTGGCTATCATCATTTTTGTGACCATTATGCACACCCTTCAGAAAGGCCATCGTTTTCTCTTTAGATAGATTAGTCTCTTGCTTGGATTTTGAGTTCCTCTGAAAGCCAAGATCTCCTGGACAGAATGGAGCCCTGACATTTCAAAAGTAATAGCTTATAATAAGAAAGTATCAGTGAATTCTGTCTTTAATAGTACTTCATTCCCTCAAACATGCACTTAATTTAGGCTTAATAAAGCAGTTATTGTCCATTTATTAATAATTCCTTATTAAAAACATATTGTAGCCTATGGTGTGGTCACAGAACACCAAAAAACAATCCCAGCCTACACTTCCCCCTTCTCCACCTACTACTGAATGGCCAACGTTTGCGCTACTCCAAAAGGATTTTATTAACTGCTCTTCATTGCAGTAAAGCACATGCTTAAGGCTATTCCTTCCCTCTCCATCCCAATGATGACTATCCCCCAGCCTATGCCTCTAAATGACAAGGCATATGGTGAACTCAGGTATCTGCTGGATGGTTTTCTTCTGCAGGCTGTGGACCCTGCCCATGTGTTGTACCTGCTGCCACCCTGAGGCAGAGCCAGGTTCTGTGTGATTTCTTTGCACAGGACCAGTGGTATCATGTATGATTTCTGATAAAATTGAAGCATAGCTAACGATACTTGACATTTATGTGAAGTTTTGCAATTTATGAAACATTTTTGTATGCCAATGAAAATAATAAGGATAATACTAACCATTTATTGAATATATATACTAAGTATGCCAGACACATTATCTCTAAATGTTACCATCTAACAAGATGGGCATTATTGTACACTGGTTTTACAGATTAGGAAACTGAGGCTCAGAAAGCAGGGATGACTTATCCAAGGATACAAGCTCAAAGGAGGCAACTTTCGAAAGAGGCAAAGTTAGACTCCTTACGCATTTTCTTGATTTCACTATAATTTCTTGCCTCTTAAGGGAGCCAGTAGAAGAAAGAAGAAGGGGACAGACTTGGGTCATACAAATGCTACCAAAAGGAAACATTTTAGAGCCACAGCTGAATGGTCCCTGTAGGACAATTCTACAGGTTCTAGGCAGCCCAGAAGTCACTCATTTTCTTGCCTTCTCCCAAGTTCCTTTCTGGCTGGGGGAAGATGGCAGCTGTTTTTGAGGGTTACTGGCTAGGAAGGGCTGGCAGCACAGAGATGTTGTCTTCAGGGGGTGCCTGGGTGGCTCAGTCATTAAGTGTCTGCCTTCAGCTCAAGTCATGATCCCAGGGTCCTGGGATCGAGCCCCACGTTGGGCTCCCTGCTCAGAGGGAAACCTGTTTCTCCCTCTCTTTCTGCCTCCCCCCACTCGTGCTCTCTCTCTCTCTCTGTTGAACAAATAAATAGAATCTTAAAAAAAAGAGAGAGAGATGTTATCTTCTGACATGACAGTCAAAGCCCAGCACCATTGACAGGTTGTGGTGGTCAGGGCAGCCGTTGGGACTCTTCCTTATTATTAAGGATAATAATAATGCCATTTTTTCCTTTCCATATTTAATGTTACAGTTTTCCTTGGCCTCTTTCATTATATATATAATTGTATCTCTTCTAGTGAGAATTTTGTTTTTTAAACATCAATATAGAGGCTTTTCCCTACAATTTTTATAAAACAGTTTCAAATTGCATTGTCAATATTGCTAATAACATAAAAACTACTAATCGCTAATATTTCTTTTGTCATTTTAATATGCTGTGCACTTGGATTATTTTATATTTTTAATATTTGATTTTATGGCTTGTTTTCTTTTCCTGTTTGCTTTAACTGTGGTTTTTATATGTAAAACATTTATTTAATTGAAATACAAAATATTGCAAAACATACGCTCAGAAGATTTCCAAATCTTATCCAAAACTTCAACCCACTTTCTTTAGGTAACCATTTTCATTAGTGTCGGACTCTTCTTCCAATTTATTTTTGCAAATATAACTATGTGTATATATATGTTTTTACATAGATACTCATTAAAATATTCTTAGTTTTTTTCTTTCCTTATTTTTTAAAAGATTTTATTTATTTATTTAAGATAGAGCAAGAGAGAGTGAGAGAGAGCACATGAGCATGGGGGAGGGGCAGAGAGAGAGGGAGAAGCAGTCTTTCCGCTGAGCAGATGCGGTGTGGGGCTCCATCCTGGGACCCTGGGATGACCTGAGCCAAAGGCAGACACCTAACTCACTGAGCCACCCAGGCATCCTTTTTTCTTTCCTTATTAAGGCAAAACATTTAATTGCTAAATCAGACTGAATATGGATGGTAGACCTTACCCAGTTTCTATTTACATAAATAATTATAATTATAATTTAAAGGACATAGGCGAAAGCAAGATACTGATAAAGCATTTGTCCTTTGAAGAGGTGCAGGACCATATGCAGCTCCCCTTTGTCTTTTCCCTCTTGCAGTAGGATGGATCCTGCTCCATGTTTAACATGCAAGGATTAAGCAACGAACGTGGGCTGTTGCTGTTTTGGCTGAGAACCTTGCAGGATTTTCACATGAAGGGTAGCTGGTTTCCTCCATTGAGGGTAAAGGAAGTGTTTCTGCAACTCAGGAACAGCCAGATGGAAGAGATCCATGAGACAAGATATGTGGGAGGACACGTGTTGTGATGAGCACTGGGCGTTATATGCAACTAATGAATCATTGAACACTACATCAGAAACTAATGATGTACTATACAGTGGCTAACTGAATGTTAAAAAAAAAAAAGATGTGGGAAGGGGGACAGAGCTTCTGTACTCTTGGGTGTGCTATTCCCAGCACCTCCACGTGTTCACCAACCCAGAAACTCAATCATGCCATTTGAGCACTGTTTCATCAATGCCATTTTGAGCACCAGGTGCTTGTCACGGAGTTCAGAGCTTTACTAACATGGTTTCATTGAATTCTCACAACAGTCTTGCAAAATTGATACTATTATCTATTTCACAAATGAGGAAAATGAGACTCTGAGTGGTTAATGCACGAGGATGCACGGTTGATAAGAGGTGGACCCAGGATTTACCTCCAGTTAGTCAGATTCTTCTGAGCATTTGAAAACTACCCATTCCCCTGCTACCCAAAAGTTCACCTTATGCTACTTTGCTTTTACAAAAGACCTGCATTAGTACCTGTTTTTGCTAACTGAAAGAAATCTGAAGAGTATTTTCATTTTTACGAAATAGTATTGCTTCTTCGCTTTACGCCATTTCAGCTTATGAAAGGTTTCGTAGGAACTCCACTTTCAGTTAGCAGGGAAAGCCTACATATTGAATGCAAATAAAGTACTGAGCATAATGAAATACTTAGTAAAAAGCTCAGGGCATGGAACATAGCTAGAACACAGCAACTGGTAATTATTGTCTAATCAGAATTTGGAACTCACTGGGGGCAGGGATTAATTATTGCGTATATATCTTTCTATGTCTCCGAGTGTGCACACAGAGGACAGCGCCGTAAATGCTTACCAGGCCCTGACAATGACTTCAGAAGTAAGAATACCAGTGGAGAAGGAGCAATGTAACTTGAGCTCCTCACTGCTCAAGGCAGGCAACGAGGACATGTTTGGTGACGGTCAACATCTCGGCTTTCCCAGAGGAACCCGTCTGGCTGGGCTTAGAGTCTCAGTCTCCCCTGGGGCTGAAAGAGCCTGGGAAAAGCTACGACAAGGAACAAGAAGGTCACTGCCAGCTGTGAAAGGTCTAGGATTTGGTTTCCAGAGAAAAGGGAGAAGATATGGGTTAACTGAGTTTTCAGACCTCAAAGTAACCAAGGGGACTTTCCTAATTCTTGTAACCAGCCACTAGTTGTGGTGAGTCAAGGAAGTGGTAAAGAAGCAGGGGAGAGGCAAGTGTTCAACACCCCCTTCTCGGGGAGAAATGTCCAAAAATTATTCTGGCTTAATCTTATCCAATCTTTGTAGAAAACAACTATGGTCACTTAAGGGACCAAACATGTCCCATTTGGACCCAGCATCCTCCAGCATTAGTGGCAACCACCCTCCTCCAGTTACAGAGTCATCCTCTCCCATAGCGCTTCCCTCTTCCCATGGGGCGGGACTCCGTCCAGCTCCCAGCCCCGTACAGTCCAGTCTGCCCCATCCTGTTTGGCCCACGTTTCAGCCAAGGGGGCCACCTCAGGAGACATCCCTAGCTGTTTGCCAGATTCTGACTAGGTCACACTCCATGCCTGTCATTGCGTATGTGGACAAGTCAAGCCAGAAAACCTGGGTAAGCTTGAACCACGTACCTGGGCAAGGGAGGAGTGAGAGCCGCATCCCGGACAAGCTCAGGGACAGAGGCAGTCCACCAAGAAAGGATCGACTTGCCTTTGTTAATGGGCCTCCTCCTGTCTTGAAATGCTAACAGCTAGAGGGAGTTAAAAGGATTTCTGAAAGGTTTATTTTGGGGTGGGTTTGAAAGCTCCCCTCTCTTGCTCTGTTTTTCTTTTTAGACAGCTTTGCACAAGGGGCAAGCCTCCTGCCAAAAGGCCTCGTAATGCCCCTCTTTGGGGACTGAATTTATCCGCTCAGCTGTCCCTTGTAAATTTATTCCTGTGTGAGATTTTTCCCAAACCATTCATTCCTCCGCTTAGCTCAGGCAGCTGGAATGCCGAAAAAAAAAAAAAATACATTTTTTCTTTTTCTTTTCTTTCTTTCTATTTTTTTCTTTCTCCCCACCCCCCCGCCCCACCAAGAATGTGCCTCTTGTGTGCAGGGAGGGGCTGGGCTGACAAGAAAACAAACATGTGAGCCCATGCACCTTCACACAAGGGGCCACCATCAGCCCCATGGTGGCCCTGGGAGCTGCCCTGGGTTGGTGGGGGAGGGGGTGGCAGAGGGCTCCTGGGATGCCAGCTATGGAGGGTGTCCGCAACGTGGGCCTCGGGTCCTCAGCCTGGGTCACAGCCAGAGAAACACCTCACTGGTTGTTTCCATGGCAACATCACAGTTTAACTGGAATGGAAAGCCTTGGTGGTTTAGAGCCAGGAGCTGCTTTCCAGCTGCACATGTGCACAAAGCAGGTCCGTGGGGAGGAGGAGGAGGGTGTTGGGAAAGTTTACTTTATTTTTCCTTGAGTGATTATGGTTTCTGAGGCAGGTGAGGGCTGTAGAAGCAGTTGGGGTGACATACGTGCTTAAAGAATTTGGGTTGCCTTAGGGACTGAGAATTTTCCTGCAAGGCACGATCACTGGGGAGGCCTTATGTTTTGGGCAAGCGGGGAAAGTTATGTTGGTTTTAGGGAAGGATCTCTTCTACTGTGTGCTTTATGAACCACCTGACCTCCCTGATCCACAGTTGGGTTGATGGGGCCCAACTGACTGTACACCACACCCAGGAAGAGGCAAAAGAGAAATGGAAGATGTAGTCTCTATCTTTAGGGAGTTGGCAGTCAGATGTAGAGTATGGTTAGGAACTATGGGAGGCCCAAGCGAACTGGAGAACAACTCCAGGAGGGGCCAGTGGGGCCTGTTGAAGGCTTCTCAAGCCTCCGTGTGCATAAAAATCAGCTGATTATCTTGTGAAGTGGCCCATTCAATAAATGCTGCTCTGGGTGTGGCTGAGGTTGACCTTTCTGACAAGCTCCTAGGGAATGCCAGAGCTGCTGATCCACTGACTACCCTTTGAGTAGCAAAGGGTTAGAACACCCATCCTGTGGGGCCTAGAAAGGTTTCTTGCACTATGGAGAATGAAAGAACATTCTCAATATAACTTTCCTGCCATTGTACTCCGGCAGGGGTGTGGCTTCTCTTTTGTAAGCCTGTCTTTCCTGGTCTTACCCTCCTACAAACACTAAGTGATTCAAATACCAGTTGTCAATTTCAGAGTGCCATGCGTTGGGATGAGTGAGTTTAAGGGCAACTATAGTTTGCTTCTGGAATTGCAATATCACTTCATGGCTAAGAGTTCAGCACTTGATGTCAGCCAGTCTTGGATTTGAATCCTAGCTCTCCTATGTATGTAGCTATGAAGCCTTGGAGAAGTTACTGTTCTCATAAACTTAACTTTCTCAACTGTGAAGACTAAATGTAATAATGCATGTGAAGCACCCAATTTTTATTAGCTATTACCATTATTGGCTATGAAATAATCGATATATATCAGAAGTTATTAGCTGGAGGCCCCCAGCCTGAACCTACCCTTCCCCTAGATCCAGATGGGTTTTGTTTGGCCCATGCAGTATTTTAAATAACATTGACTTAGTTGCCAATGTCTTAAAATTGGGAAATTTCACATAAAAATCGGAATTTGGGGCTTATGTTGAAAAATCGTTAGCTCTGACAAACCTGGCACCAGTTTCTTGCATGGTAACAGGCAGCTAGCTGCAAGGCTGAATAGGAGCTGGCAACTTTCCAGGGGGTCTACACCTCCAGTGCACCATCGGCCCTAGTTCTCTCCTCCTGGTGAGCATATATCCTTGGGTCCTCACACCTGTTGGGTCCTTTCTGACTTTAGAATTCTAGTTATTTTGGCTCACTGATGGGTAGTAAAGCCTTCTGGAACTCAGCAAGTGAAGGATTACCTTGCCAATAATGAATCCTTCTACTGCTTACATGAGAGAAGTGTGCTAGCCTCTTCTTTGTAATCCAACTGAGCGGTTGACTTTATTGCTCTCAACAATATGTCTGGGACCAGAACCTCCTGGCTCTGGAGTCTCCCTTGCCTGCCACTGACCACTGGTCATCTCAGTATCATGTCTTCCTTGCTCTCTCTCCAAAGCCTAAAATGCTCGTCACCTTGTGCTTGCAGTTTGGGCATAAGGGTAATGAGCATCGGTACTTTTGGGTTGGACCCTTGTTTTTTTTTGAGTCTCCAGAGCCGCCTGGGTCTAGCACCGAAGAACATTGCCTCTTGAGTCAATGCAATAGCAAAACTAGACTATCTGCTGGCTGCTACCCAGAAGTACCCTGGTGCTTTTGTGGGAAAGGCCATGACAGGAAGGAGTCTTCTTGCTCCCTCTCTCATTCTCCAGCTTTTAATTTTTTATAGGCCAGAGGTGGAACCACAACGGCAGCGAGGAGGGGAAAGCACAGAATGAAGATAAAAGCCCTGAGCCTTTGATTCTTTTCCTCACAGGCTCTTCTGTGGACTCAGAACTTCACAGAAGTTCTGTGAATGCTGCCTTCTCCTATCTGCCTCAGACAGACTCCTGGGGTTAGGGTGCTGGGAATGGGTATGGGAGAGCTCTGGGAGGGGAATGGGGTTTAGGTCTCAGAGGGACACTTGGTTGTTTCTGTGGGTGGATCCATTTCTTTGACCCGTAGTGAACAATCCTGTGTGAGTCCTGGCCGCTTCCCTTCCCCCAGGTTCCTACCTCAAGGTGGGGGGTTTCAATACTTTACTGTAGGTTGTTGGTTATCTGCACAGTGAGAAAGAGTGCGATGGCTGCCATTGGGAAATGTGATTCCAATGACTCTCTGTTTGTCAGATTCTCCAACTCTGGGGACAAATGCTCCATGAATTTTAGTTTTGTAGGTTTATATGTGAT
This sequence comes from Mirounga angustirostris, assembly GCF_029215605.1. NCBI lineage: Eukaryota > Metazoa > Chordata > Mammalia > Carnivora > Phocidae > Mirounga > Mirounga angustirostris. The sequence goes on along the minus strand of NW_026991721.1, from coordinate 84,261,580 downwards.
GATGGATGAGAGACTTTGTAAAAGAGCTTGATGTTCCCTGCCATCACATCTAGAAAGCAGGAATAGATCAACAGAGCATTTTCAGAAGATCTGAAGAAAATACCATTCATGCAGACTCAAGCTTGCTATGCAAGTTCCTTCAATCAACTTAACAGGGGAGCAAGAGATGGCCAAAAAAAATTACATTTTATTTTCTAGAATTTTGATAGCCTTAAGATAATCCACTTGTGTTCACTGATCTACAAAGAACTTGTTCCTATCAGAGGTTGGGTTTACTTACCCTGTATGTCTGGACACGAGTGGCCTTCTCCTCTTGAAGTGTCCAACTGTTTGGCCTTGTGCAGACAGGCCTTTCAGATGACTGAAGGGATTGCTGAGCCTGCTGGCCTGGAGCTGACCTGTGAAGAGACTGCTGGGACCCTCTGCATCTCACACAGCCACAGGAAGCTGGGGAGGAGAGGGCCCCCAACCTGTCTGAGGCCGTGTCCCTGCAGAGCGCACGTTCCTTCACACCAGGTCGCACTGGATGTGGGTAGTTTTCCACCACAAATCTGTACCAGAATCAACTGGAAGCTCTGTAAGTGCAGATCCACTGAGTCAGAGTGCTGGAAGTCAGCTGGAGACTACACTTTTAACAAGCACCCCCAGGTGACTCTGAGTTTAAGAACACCCGTCTCACATGTGGACTTTAAAAACTCATGTGGAGAATGTTTCTCATTCCTCAATTTAAAACATTCTTTAATAGTATCTCTGCTTAGAGTGGAGAAGTTCCAGGAACCGAAATGCCAAGCCCTGGAGGGGACAGGATATGGGCTTCATAATCGTCTCATGCTGTTTTGTACTACATTAGGGTCAGGTGAGTGAGGGCCTCATTACCTGGGACACCTGCTGTGAGGGAGCTTCTATAACCAACTCTGGATGTCCTTCCAGTTAAGCTTGAATTGTTTTCTTTAAAGGCTTGACCTGAACACCCTTTGGATCCAGGTGGAACACATTTTCACTTAAAACAATCAAATGTTGGCTCTGAAGGGAATTTAAAGATCTATTCCAGAGCCCCCATTTTTATAAATGAGGAATTATGTTAGAAACAGGCAAAAAAAAAAAAAAATGTTAGGATGATAAACTCCTGAATCTACACTTAAGGAGCTTCACGGTGAGAGGCACTTAAGAGGAGAGCAATCAGTTTGGAACAAAATCATTCTCAAATTCAGCTGTTGACTGAGCAGAGATGACCTCCAGTTTCCCAAGAATCCTTTCTAGAAGGGATGCATGCCAGGCAAGGACTGTGAAGTTCCTGTCCAACCCAGCCTTCCCTGTCGCTCAGAGGGAACAGCTTGCCTGGCCCCACCCTGCTTCAGCTGGTCCTTCTATCCAGAAATGCACCAACCTCTGTAAATACTGAGTACCAGTTATGTGCCAAGCTCTACTCTAGGCCCTGGTGTATATCATTAGCAGGAGCAATGGGAGCTCCTTTCACAGAGCTTACTGTCTAATTCTAAACTTATTAAATTCTGTTTCTGTATTTTTAACTGTCCAGTGTTTGCCTTGAGTAAAAATTTTGATGCTTGAATTTTTGGTAAAAAAATTTTTGGTAAAAAATCACATCTTTGGGGCGCCTGGGTGGCTCAGTTGGTTAAGCCCCTGCCTTCAGCTCAGGTCATGATCCTGGAGTCCCTGGATCGAGTCCCGCATCGGGCTCCCTGCTCAGCGGGGAGCCTGCTTCTCCCTCTGACCCTCCCCCCTCTCATGCTCTCTCTCTCTATCTCATTCTCTCTCTCAAATAAATAAATAAAATCTTTAAAAAAAATCACATCTTCATTTTCTCATTCCACAAATATTCATAAGGAAACCACACGATGTCAGGCATTCAGTGCACCTCATGGGCCAAGCGTTAGGTGCTAGGTATTCAACAGTAAACAAAGCAGACACAGCTCCTCTTTCAAGGAACTTGCTATTGAGGGTAGAGTGACAGGAAAGTGATAAATAAAGAACAAAGTGATTACCATGATGAGTACTTGGGAGATATGGTAGAACAACCTGGGGTGAGGGTGTGTTACCGAGTCTGGGGGTGAAGAAAGCTTACTCTAAGGGTTATATTTGAACCTAGGTTTGAATGATAAAAGGAGCCTGTCAGAGAAGAATTAGGGTGGGGGAATAGCATGTGTAAAGGCCCTGAGCCAGAAGCAAATTTGGTGCTGGTCCAGGAACAGAGAGGTGAGTATGAGGTAGTAGATAGGCACCAGACCATCAGGGCCTGGCAGGTGGTGGATGGGGTTTAAGCTATGGAGTAACTTGATATGACTCACGTTTTTAAAAGATGTTCTGTCTGTGTTGAGAAGAATAGATGTGGTGAGATGAGAAGGAGAGCAGGAACACCATTGAGGAGAAGGGCTTGGGCCCTAGGTGGGGGTGCAGATGGACTTGGTTATAGGCAGGATGTATTCCAGAGGAACAGCTGATAGGATTTGAGGCTTGAGGGCTTTTTACATGAAGACCCTTTGAGAAGGGTCATGTACTTGTGAGTACAGGCTCACAGATAGATGCACAGTAAACAGTCGCCGAACATGTAAAAATGAAAGGAATGACATTCAATGGGGTCTCCTTTTTTAAGTTTAATTTTTAAAAATGAGATTAAATGAACACACAATAATTAGCATGAAATGAAGTACACATAATTTATACATCCTGTTTGATGAGTTTCTCTGTGGTTTTCTACGGCCAGTTTTCCTAGTTCTGCCTTTATGTTTCAGTCCGTTTCTCCTTTATGTCCTTGACCCAGACTAAAACATGGCCTCTCAAGTCTTGGCAAATGGGGCTTCAACACAATCCCAGTAAGTGGGTCAACTCATGGCATGGAGCAATTGGAGATCCTCTGCCACTTATTGTTAAGAGAGTAGCCCAATCCAAAGCCAATGCCGCAGTATCCCCGAGTTCCTGCCGTGCAGGCCTCCCACGAGCGAAGAGATGAAGCCATTTGGAGTGGCTGAATTAATTGTTAATCCAGCTTGGACTGAAGATGAGGAAGAAGAGGAAAGTGTTAAATTGGTCTCAAACTGTCTGGACAGAGCAGAGATCAGGACCAGGTGAAGGGACAAGAAAGGGTAGGTTGAAGGGTAGGTTGGAGCACGCTGGAGAAAAATCACTCAAAATTTGGCAATGGGCAAAAAATAATATCTGTCCTGGGAGAGGGAGGAGAAGGACAGCAAAGGTTATGGTTTTTGACTCTGAGAGACATTAACCCATTTAGATTTTAACGTAGTGATCTTAGGCTAACCTCTCTTTCTTAAATTGCCTATAAAATTAAAAAATTTCAAATTGTCATTTGTAGCAGTTTTAATGTCTGTTTTCCTCATTAATTAATGCAGTGGATAAGCTCTATGACATGTATTCATTTTATATTTGCATAACAGTCATGGAGTTATATCTCTGAAAATGGCCTCAGTGTCATCTCTTCTTCTGAGACTATATAATTACCTACCCTCTCCCAGGTCCCCTTTCCGCAAGGGCCCACAGTAACTCAGGGGGCTGGTGTCCCGAGGGGTCCCATCCTGCCTCATGGTCAGATTCCTGGGCAGTCTGGGGGTTGGGACAGTGCGTGCATCTGTTCACTGTACATAAAGGAGGTGAATGGAGGGAGGTGGTATTTAAATCATGGTGCTGGGGATACAAATATACATCATGAACAATCCCCTTAGTTTTCCATTTGCCAAGTTGTTCCAGGGCCCAGGGTTGCCAGGTTAGGAGCAGGTGACTCATTCTGAATGGAAATACTTGTATAGTAACTCGCAGCTCCTCTCCACCCCTGATGGGGCTGCAGGGACCCACCAACTCGGCACTTTCTTTTGGCCCCTTTTGATGTATCAATGGGAACCTGGAGTTTACCTCCCTAAGGGTTTCCTGAAACATTACCCATTCAGACCTTGCCAAGTTGCCAGGTGGGATAGAAGGAAAACAAAGGTGGCTCTTGAAGACTCAGGAGCCAGCCTTAAATCCTGACACTCCTGGGGTGTGAAAAGGTCTGAAGGGCCAGCCAGGTTGAGGTGAAGCAGTAAAAGTCTGTGGCTTGTCAGGAAAGGAACAAGAGTATAATTCTGTATTAGTAGTTGACTGACCTTGGGCAGCCTGTGAATGCATAATTGCCTTGTAAAATGGCATAGAAATGCAGTGTCTATGAAAGTGGCAGATGGCTGGGGAACAAGAGTCATCCCACATCTGGCAGAGCCATGAGCAGAGAGGAGGCAGGCAGTGGGTATGGAAGGTGCAGGAGCCATACTCTTCTTCTGGTTGGGGGCAGGGAGCAGGCTGGGCCTAAGCCCATCACCACTGTTTGTGTCCCATCTGGTACATTTTTCCTTTGCCTCAGTTTGCTCTGTCAGGATAGTAATGAACAACTTTTGTTGTAAAGCTCAACTTTTGTTCCAGGTAAAGTATCAAGGACTTCATACATATAGCTTAGTCTTCACAACCACCTCATGCAATAGGTAGTATTATCACAGAAAAGAACAGTGAGCCTCAGAGAGGTAAAGCAATTTGCCCAAGGTCACACAGCCGGCCAGGGGCAGAAATGGGACCCTGGTCTGTTTGGCTCCCAAACACCTTATTACTATGTTACACTTGCCCCTGCTGGTAAGACTGTGAATCCAGTTGTAGAAAAATGTTAATAATAGGATAGAGGAACTGCCAAGCTCTTCTATCTGGCAAGATTGATTTTTCAGTGAGACCGTGAGCTTAATGAGAGCAAAAGCTCAGGTCTTACACTGCTTTATGTGCCCTCAGACCCCAGAAGTGCTAGGCATGCAGGGAGAGGACAAAAAGCAATATTATTGCTGTGAACTTTCATTAGGATGTGTAGAGTTCTGTTATGTGTTTGGAAAGAATCCATCACCTCAAGAGGCTATATAATGCTCAAAACAGCTTTAGAAATTCTCTTTGGAAATTGCTTTCTAAGCCTCAGGCACATAAATATACTTTTATATATATCTTCAATCATGGCAAGCCTTAGTCCTGTGAGGCTAGCTTTGAATGCTAGAGAAATCCAAAGGCAATTCAGAGCCAAATTTGGTGACGGAGGTGAATTATCAATTTCAAATTTTCAGTTTTGTTTAAAAACAAGCTGGAGTTAGTGTAAAGCAACAAGGCCGATGGTGTTGAAGAGCTTGCAAACCCACGCTGAAGACATTTCTGCAGTAGGGGAATTTTAACAAGGTTTTGAGCAAAAGCCCTGCAATTTTGGGTCCCTGCCTACCTCACCAGCCTCATCTCAAACTGCTTTCCCACTCACTCTCTATGTCCCTGTCACCTGGCTTCCTTTCTGTTTCTTGGGACACAATGCATATTACCTCTCTCAGGCCTTCATACACATTATTTTCTTGCCTCTTTTTGCCCAGCTCACCTGTCTAGCCTAAGCATACGTGCCATTTCCACAGCATGACCCTCTCACCCGCAATTCCCTCCTGATCTTTTCCTTTGAACTTGTAATGATAGATTCCAGGACGCTTCTACGGATAAAATACCTCGGCTCCAACCCCATCCCGCAAGCTCCATGGCAGCAGAGTATTGTTTTGCTCACCACTGTGCCCCAGCACTCAGCACAATGTATGGTATAGTTTTGGTACTCAACAAATATTTTTGAAAGAATAAGTAAACAGGAGCTTCCAAGTCACCAGGTACCAAAGTACTTCTCTACCCCTCCCTAACTCACTCTGTCACCTCATCGGTTGACCTGCTTCCTCTTCTGTCTCTTCTGGGCTTCTCAGAAGCTTTCCTTGCCTCCCCCTCAGTCCACTTCATTGGTTCCCTTTCCTCTTCTGGCCTCTCACTAGGACTCTGCAGGTTCTGCTTTTAGCATATTTTCTTTTCATGCTAAATTTATCTTCAGCTCTGCCTCTCTGTAGTGCCCCAGCCTGTTTCCAGCTCTCCAAATCTGGGCACCTGAAACCCATCTCAAGGACCAGAACCACTTTTTCCCTCCTGCTCCTCTTCCTGTACTTTTTATCTGGAATGTTTTAAAATCTTCTAAAAGAAGTCTTCTAAAAAGAAACTGTAATGTGATCTTCACCTTGTCTTCTCTTTCCATGTTCGATTCTGCTTCAGAATGACATTCTGATGACATTCTGATCAGAATCATCCATTCTGATGAGAAAATTCCAAGATAGGCCCTAATTATTTATTATTTCTCAGCTAGACAATTAAAACAGCTTCAGGGGTGCCTGGGTAGCTCAGTAAGTTGGGCGTCTAATTCTTGATTTCGGCTCCAGGTCATGATCTCTGAGTTGTAAGTTTGAGCCCAGCATTGAACTCCATGCTCAGCGTGGAGTCTGCTTGAGATTCTCCCTCTCCCTCTCCTTCTGCCCTCACCCCTCATGTGCTCTCTCAGATAAATAAATCTTAAAATAATAATAAGAAAAAAAAAAATGAAACAGCTTCAGAACTTGCCTCCATCCCTAGGCAGCTGTCAAGCTTCCCCCCAGGCTTACAATTCATCCTTCAAACAGTTGTCTGAGTGACATAATGACCCTCCATTGTCTAAAGAATAAAGCCCACAATCTAGTGTTAGCTACCGCTACCTCCTTCACTATTCTTAGTCCAGTTGTTCTCAAAGCACTGTATGTCAACATCACCTGGAAGCTCGTTAGAAACACAAATTCTTGGGCTCCACGCCAGACCTACTGAGTCAGAAACTCCTCAGGGAGGGGCAGTAATCTGTGTTTTAACCAGTCCTCTGGGTGATCTGATGCACTCTAAGAGTGAGAACCACTGCTCTGGTGGTATCAGATTTAGCATTTATCTCTGAAGATTGCAATTATTTTTGTGCCCTTAGGACTTTGCTCATGCTTTTTCATCTGAGTGGAATGACTTGCCTTCTTCACCCTCCATCCCCTACATCCCACACTCCATGATTTTCCCCCCTGCCAAATTCGTATTCATTATTCCAGGTCCTGCCCAAACCTTACTTCTCAATGAAATATTCCCTGATTCTCCCAATCAGAATGAAACACTCTCACCTGTGAATTTTCACTGGAGTTGCTCCTTGACTACTGAGATGTGTTTGATTTTTGCCTCATTAATTTTCTTCCCCTCTTGACTATGAGCTCCCTCATGACAGTGTTTGAGATGTTTTCTATCCCAGTATCCACAGCCTCCCATATAATAAGCATTTTCTGAATTGACTTGGATCGATGGACTATTTCATATACATTGGCAGAAAAGGGTGAGGTTTGTCTTGTGTAAAGAATCAGGTCAGAGACATACAGTATCCCACCCCTTTAGGAACTTGATGTCCTAAGGTAGGTGCTCTATGGCTCCTCTCTAGCAATTTGGGTTACCCAAAGTTGGGTAGCTTAATCTTGGAGACATACCTTGAATAACTAGAAGCCTCAATTTCTCAAAAGATAGGATATTTGAAGAGAACAGAACAGAGAGCAGATAATCAGAAAGGTGATGATAGGAAAGACTCAGGACTCCAGACCTACACATCTAAGCTAACAAAGGAAGCAGACTGTCACCCCTCCCCCAAACCCTCAATAAAGAAAAGAAACAAAGGTCTGTAGCTTTCTGATCTGCTGGTATAGACATGGCAAAGCATTTTTAGTTATGAAGCCATTAGTTAACACTGATCCATTTTTTTCCTCTGCTTGTTATGAACTGAATTGTGTCCCCTAAAAATCCATATGTCAAAGCCCTAACCCTCAATATTACTGTATTTGGAGCCCCAATTCAATGGAACTGGTGTCCTTATTAGAAGAGGAAGAGATACCAGGGATGTGGGTGCACAGAGAGAAGCCACAGGAAGACATAACAAGAAGACTGCCACCTACAAGCCCAGGAAAGAGATGTCAGAAGAAACCAACCATGCTGGCACCTTGATCTTGGACTTCCAACCACCAGAACTGTGAGAGAATACATTTCTGTTGTTTTAGCCACCAGTCTGTGGTATTTTGTTATGACAGCCTGAGCTAATACGCTGTGCTGCTTTCATTTTCTTCTCCACCCTTTTCTTTTCCCTATTCTTATATTGCTACCTGCTCAATTTCCAGCTTCCATTATTTTCTTTTCTTCTTTTCTTTTCTTTATTTCTTTGTAAAAACAGCAACAAAAATGACAAAAGAACATAAACTAGTTTGGAGACTGTGGATTAGAATTCTACTGGATAGCTCAGAATCAGAAAACTGGAAGTTTGGGTTTCCATGGTAACACATCTTCCAACTGAAATCATGTTTCCCAAGCTTGTGTTCCATTAGAGCTTTTAAAAATATATATATGCCTATAAATATACATATATCGTCACAATTACATGTTATTTTGGTGAGTCTTATGGGTCCACCCTTCCTGATACGACTCTGGCTTTTACTCAGTTCTGATGTGACTAGAGACTAAATGACTAAAGAATTTAGATGAATTCAATCCTCCCTAACTCAAATTAGGGGCGTATTTCCCATTCTGCCTCTCATGTTCACCCTCCACCCAAGAACTTCAGTCCCAGAAAATAATCTCAGAAGGGAAATCCTATTTCAGTGATCTCTGGAATAAATACTGCTTGTTACATAAATTGGAAAAATATGAGGATGTATGCAATAAAAGTAGAAATATTTTAGAATGAAGAGAGATACAACCTAAGTGAAATCCAGTTTCATTTTAGCCAATTAACAAATTTAGTCTGGTTTGTGCTAGGCCTAGAAATTATACACTGGCCCACTAGAATAACTGAGTGAGGAAACGGATAAAGACAATGACAATATATTTTTTTTTACATTACCTTATATAGTTTTATCATTTATAGGTAAAACTATGAATCAATAATATTGTAATTAATAATACTGATTCCATTTTATAGATGAGGAAAGGAAGATTAGAGAAGATATGGGATTCACTCAGTGTCACACATAATCAGTAAATGTAATGCCCAGGGTATGAACATCCTACTGTAATACATCTTCTTCTGGTATCTGTAAGGATTTTGACTTTAAATATTTCTTCCTAATTCTTCACTTGCCTTCTGGGATACCAATTGCACATATGTTACATTCTTTGTATTCTGCATGTCTCTGATACTCTGTTTATCCTTTCTTCCATCTGTCCTTCAGTATTTTTTTTTTTCTATTCACATGTCTTCCAGTTCACTAGCTTTACTGCTGCTATGTCCTATCTGCTGTTAAAAGCATCTAATGGGTTCTTACTTTCAGGTATTGCAGTTCTAGAATGTCCACTTGTATTTTTAACTAGATGCCTGTTCTGTGTGGAAATTCTTCATCTTTCATCCATCTTTTTGTCTACCATTTTCTCTATTAAAAATATATATGTAATAGTTACTTTCAAGGTCCTTCTCTGCTAACACTAACCTCTGGATATTTTGCTTTAAGTCAATTTTTTATTTCTCTTAATTATTGGCCCCATTCTCCTACCTCTCTCATGTCTCATTACTTATGGTTGTTTGCCAGACAAAATGTATAAAAGAACCATAAAGACTGAAAATGTTATTTTCCTCCAGAAAGGGTTTGCCCTTTCTTCAGCTGGACAGTGTAAAGGGCTGATCACCTCAATGCCTTGAGAAAGTAAACTGGACCATGGCTGTTTGCAGTCAGACTTTGTTCTTCCTGGTTGCTGTCTCCTGCCTCCAGTGGGGTTTTTTCTCCTATTAAACGTGAGACTGAGGGAGGTTTAACTGCATTCCTGTCCTTGTCCCTTTCTGGGCAAAGTCCGCATGGGCTTTGAATTGAGATGCTGTTGTATCTCTGTCATATCTGTCCTGAAAGTTGAGGTCTTTAGCCTCCACATCATCCAGATTCAAAATCTGCCCAACATTGGGTATGATCGTAAGCCCCTCTCACTAGTGAACTTTGAGGCTAGGGAGAGATTTCACTCTTCCTTGCTGGCTTAGCCCCCTAGTCTCCTGTGCCACCCCAAATGCAATAATTGTCCTGTGGGGAAAACCTAGTTATGGGACTGGGACTCCTTTAAATTCTGTTCTGTTTCACCAGGGTGTGGAGGCTGGGGGGAAGCTCCCCTGATTACTCTTCCCCTCTGCATACTAAGCCCAATCCTTAGGCAGGGCCTTGGCAAATGCCCCCCGCGCCCCCCACCCCACCCCGGGCTGCCAGGGGAAGAAAACTGACAGCAACCTCAACTCATTTTCCATGTGCTCTTCCCCTCTGGAACTTCCTTCTTCTAGTCCTTTTTGCCTCTATGGTTCTCCACATTGTTTTAAAAATATGATTTTGTGATAAGTCTTTATTTTCCCTAGCTGTTGCAGTGGGAGAAATGCCTACTAAATTTTACTAGGAAGCAAAAGTCTAAAAACTGACTGTTAATCTATTTTTTCATCAATGAAAGCACACTGAGTCATATTGTTTTGCCAGTATTTTATTATGAAAATTTTCAAGTCTCCAGCAAAGTTGAAGGAAGTTTATAATGAACAACCCACACATTCAGTGGTGTGTTGGTAAACTCTCTTTCTAGGTGAAAAAAAAAAGGCTCTAATTTGTGTGGTTTGCTAATTTTTGTGGTATAGATATTCCCGCCATGGCCAGTTTTGAGCTACCAACATGAGCTGGGGAAGATCTGTGCAAAATCAGCTCTTGTGAGCCTATATGAGTCACTTCAGAGATACCACTGCATAGAACTATCACCTAGATTATAGCACTAACATTTTATGTATTTGTTTTATCAGATAGGTATCCATTCCTGTGTCCAACATCAATTCATTTTATTTTTTGTAAGTTTTAGATGTAAGTGTAATTCCCTCTAAATACTTCAGCATGCATATTGACAGGAGTTTAATATTTGTTTACAGTATTTTCTTTTGATGTAAAATGAGTTCTCAGTCTTAATTGTACATTTGCTGAGTTTTGACAAATTCATACACCTGTGTAATCTAGCCTCTATCAAATATAAAAGAATACATTTTCCACAGAAATTTTTCTCAAAGTTTGGCCAACTAAAACTTTCAACTTTTCCTGACATGAACTGTCACTCAACCAGGACACCTTCATTATATATAGTTGATTAATTGATCATTGCACCCTAAATGTGTGTCTTTATATTGGTTCCATTTTATACTCACCAGGATAAATCATAAGACATTTGCATTATAATATATAACTTTCAAAGTAGATGTATCATAAAAGCCTGAAAGCTTCAGTACCCAAAGTGTATACCCTCATTGAATCATGACAAAAAAGCATCACAAAAGCACACACTAGGTCTATAGTCCCCAGGATGGAGAAGCAGCATCATATTCCATCCCTTCAGACTTCTTTTAGCTCTAGCTCCCACACTAAATATATGTGAATCATTCTGCTAATAGTCCCGTGACATCGTGTGGTCCCAGAGAACAAGCCTTTTCTACTCACCACCCCTGGCTATTCCTGACCACACTTCATTTGGTAATATGTGCACTTGGCTTTCACCTGTCATAATTCAAGGACAAACATCAGTCAACAGTGAAAAACAAAATCCAGAAAAGCACTCAGCAAAAAAGGGGAGAAAACAATCATTTGCCTTCAATTATGTGGAAGGATATTTTAGACTCAAGTTGTGAAAATATTGGACAGTATTTCAAATTCTAACCCACAAATCCATGTTCCAGATGAAAAAAGGCAGGTCGGAAAAGAGCAAATAGAAATCCCTTGCCTAAAGTACCCAAATAGAAAATGTTTTAAAAAATAATTTTATATATCTGTGATATTAACTATGACAGTGATTAGTATATGATAGCTCCTTTTGTTATCTGGGACCTGTTAAATCATAATATCTTACACATGTGATGTGGTTTATAAAGTTTTTGTTTCAGTCACCTCACTTGTCAGACCTGGTAAGAATGGGTGGAAGTTACAAGAAGGCAGATTTCTTTAACCATGAGAGCCATGTAACAATAAGATGGGTTATTGCTAGAGGCTTCCAGATCTCATGACTTCACGACCACATGACTCTCCATTGACCATATTTTCCAAACTGAATTTGGGTCATTTTTTTTTCCAAGTAAAAATATGATACCCAGAGAGAGTAGAATATTCAGGAGTTTGCTGTTATTCAGCTCATTAAACAGACAGGCATTTATATAGTTTCTGTTAGCCTTGTTTTACATATCTACATAGTTATGCTTTGTAGAATAATAATTTACTTAACCATGTCCCTACTATTATTTATGGTGTTGCACAATTATGGTGTTTCTAATTTTTCCATATGACAAATATTTCCATAGTGAATACCATAGCACAGGAGCCTCTCTCTGTATGTCAGGTTATTATTTAAGCATAGTTCGAAGGACATAAACCTTTTTAATACCATTGAGCAACATAATAAAATCCTCTACCAAAAAGTTTGTATCAATTTACAGACCTATAAAAAATGTATCGGAGAACCCTTTTCAGTGTACCTTTATTCACACTGAGTGATAGTAGTATTTTGAACACTGAAGATCTGAGTAATCCAGGAGGATCCAGGTTGAGTATTACCATACCAACTTTGGGGTTCTGATAAAAGAGGCTCTAATTAGTAGGGGTAGCTGAATAAACTTTAAGTTTCCATCTCAACTTCTAGCATTATACTTATAATCCATTTAATTATGACATAGCTAGTTATACCATGACTGATTTTACAATAAACATGTTCAAAAATATACAGTAGTACCCCCCCTTATCCACGGGGGATATGTTCCAAGATCCTCAGTAGATTCCTGAAACTACTGAATCCTAAGTATAGTACTGAACCCTATGTATACTCTGTTTTTTCCTATACATACACTTTTATGATAAAATTTAATTTATAAATCAGACACAGTAAGAAATTAATAATTAATAATAGAATATATGCTGTAATAAAAGTTATCTGAATGTGGTCTCTCTCCTTTCAAAATATCTTGTACGGTACTCACCCATTTTCATGTAATGATGTGAGATGATAAAACACCTACGTGATGAGATGAAGTGAGGTGAATGACATGGGCATTGTGCCGTTGTATTAGGTTACTTTTGACCTTCTGAAAGTACAGAAGGAGGGTTATCTGCTTTCAGATTGTGGTTGACTGAAGGTGACTGAAACTGCAAATAAGTGGAGGCTACAGTATATAAAAAGTTTAAATGGCACAGCTGTTCCATATGACATATTGGTATAGTCTTTTGTTTTTCAGGATTTTTGGAACCTAAAGTGGGCATGCTTGCAAATTAATTCATTTAGGATGCAAGTTATCTTTATTGTTAAGTTATATATGTATATATATCTATCTAATTATATAAATAATATATAGATTTTACTTGTATGTTAGCCAGCTCAGACTGCCATAACAAAATATCTTGGACTGGGTGTCTTAAACAAGACACTTGTTTCTCACAATTCTGGAGGCTGAAAGTTTGAGATCAGGGTGCCAGCATGGTCAGATTCTGGTGAGACTTCTCTTCCTGGCTTATAGAGGGCCATTTTTCTCACTGTGTCCTTACTGAGAGAGCGAGAAGGAGAGAGAGAGAAATCTTTCTCTTCTTGTAAGTCCCTATTGGATTAAGGCCCACACTTTTTTTTTTAAAAGATTTTATTTATTTATTTGAGACAGAGAGAATGAGAGAGAGAGAGAGCACATGAGAGGGGGGAGGGTCAGAGGGAGAAGCAGGCTCCCTCCCGAGCAGGGAGCCCGATGCGGGACTCGATCCTGGGACTCCAGGATCATGACCTGAGCCGAAGGCAGTCGCTTAACCAACTGAGCCACCCAGGCGCCCAAGGCCCACACTTTTCACTTCATTTAAACTTAATTACATCTTAAAAACCCTGCCTCCAGATATAGTCACATTGGGGGTTAGGGCTTCAATCTATGAATTTTGGGGGGAACATAATTCAATCCATCGCAATATGTATTTCTAATAGATGTGTGTTATTGAGATAATATTTGAGCAACACTAGAATAGATGTTTTAAAAAGTATAAGCTATCAAATTGATTTTGTTTTCAGTCTTGAGCTTTGGTCTCAGCAGTCTTTCCATGACCTCTTGTGAAATCTCTCTGTAGGTTATTAGGTGAGATGGGATTCTAACTCTCCAAATAAAAAGAGATAAACAGTGCCAGAATTCTCTGAGGAGCTGACTGCAGACCTTGTCCCCTTCAGATTAAAGATCACTGCTAATACCATGTTATGGTTCTCTATTGCTGCATAACAAATCATGTCAAAAGTTAGTGGTTGAAAACAATCATTTTATTATCTGTTATGGTTTCTGTGGCTCAGGAATTTGGGAAGGACTTGGCTGAGTGATTCTGGCTTGGGGTCACTCATATGGTTGTAATCAGATGGGAGTTGAAACTGGAACAGTGGAGGGGGTGTGACTAGAGTTGCTGGAGCCTGGCCAGGCATTTCTGTCTCTGCATATAGTCTCAGGGCCTCTCCACATGGTCTTTCTACTTGGGCTAGTTTGTGCTTCCTCACAGCATGGTGGCCTCAGGGCACTCAGATCACTTGCATGGTGGCTCAGTGTTTTAGCACAGTGTTCCAACTCGCAAGGTGGAAGCTGCTCTTCACCATCTATGGCTTAGCTTCTGAAGTCATGCAAAGTCACTTCCTCAGTATTCTATTGGTTACAAGTGAGGCACAAAACCACCCAGATTCAAGGGAAGGAAAATTAGACTCCACCATTTACTGAGAGGGTGGCAAAGTTCTAGAAGAGAAAATGGGATGAGAATTATTGTTGCATCCATCTTTGGAAAATACCATCTGTCACAAACCCCTTTATAGAATATCCAGATCTGATAAATAAATGCTTTACACTAAATTCATAGGGAATTTAGTGGAAAGCTGAAATGTTATATCCAGTTCTGGGCACCTGTTTTGACTGGGGTGCATAGGAGAATGTGAAAACTCACCCTATGAGGAATGATCATGGAAACTAGCTTTATTTTTCTCAGATAAGAGATGTTAGGAGAGATATGATCACTACCTTAGCACATCTGCAGGACAGTCATATAAGAAAGGGAACAGGCTTGGTTTGGGTTGCTCCAGAAGGATGAATGAGTACAGGGTTTTTCAAAGAACTTGAATATCTTGATGAAGAAATTTAGAAGCTTCTTGTCTAAATTACCTCTATCTGTTATATATTCTGTATACAATTTTCTTTTAAAAAGTGTCTATTGATCAAAAACAAAAAAGGTTCAAGCCATTAGACCTGGTCATATAAATGAGTGTTGTAATGGTAAAACTGGGTGTCATTGCAAAAATAAATTAGGCTATGCCTTTCAAAATGGGAGTGCCTATATCCCAGGGAGTACAAGTACTGTGCTAGTGGGTACTGAAAGCCATAGAATAAATATAGTGCAACATTCACATGCATTTTAAATTAAAACTTGAGAATTTCCCAGTTGCAGGTAGCTAATCAGGGTGATCCCACAGATCCCATGGATACTGTGTAAAAATGTTTGTATCAACATAGTTAAGGGCAGACTGAAGAAGAAGGCTGCCTGAGTTCAAATCCTGGCTCTGTTACTTGCTGGTTATGTAACCTGGGGCAACTCAACTTCTCTGCACCTGTTTCCTCATCTTTGAAATGGAGTAATAGTGATTCCTACCTTACAGAGTGATTGTAAAGATGAAATGAAATGATTTAAGTGCTTAGAGTAGTGCTTGACATAAATACCACCAAAGTGCTGATTAAATAAATAAAAGTTTGAGAAATATGAAGGCACCTACCCAGGAAGGTAAATAATAGGCACTTAGTCACTGTGATCATGAACAGAAGCTGGAAGTCATACATGTTGAAGAGATTGCTTTTGGAGTGGTGGTCCATAACCTACTCTCCCAAAAGGAATTCTAAAAAATTAAGACTAAAGCCAAGGTCACCCAGTTGCTGGGTGGTTTTTGATGGTCTAAACCAGGGATCAGCAAACTTTTTTGCCAAGGGCAAAATGGTAAATTTTTTTTTTTAAGATTTCATTTATTTATTTGAGAGAGAGAGAGAGAACAAGCACATGAGTGGGGGAGGGGCAGAGGGAAAGAGGGACAAACAGACTCCCTGTTGAGTATAGGCTGACTTGGGGCTCGATTCCAGGACCCTCAGATTATAACCTGAGCCAAAATCAAGAGTCAGAAGCTTAATGAACTGAGCCACCCAGGTGCCCCCAAATGGTAAATATTTTAGAATTTGTGGGTCATAGGATCTTTGTTACAACAATTCAACTTTGCCATTGCAGCATGAATTAAATGAAAGGTCAGGTCAAATTTGGACTATGATCCATATCCATGGTTTACTGACCCTAGTCTAGATCATGCTGGGCCTGGGCAAGGGAGCTGGAAATAGAATGGGTTTTGATGGGAATTTTTTTTTTTATTATTATGTTATGTTAATCACCATACATTACATCATTAGTTTTTGATGTAGTGTTCCATGATTCATTGTTTGCATATAACACCCAGTGCTCCATGCAGAACGTGCCCTCTTTAATACCCATCACCAGGCTAACCCATCCTCCCACCCCCTTCCCCTATAGAACCCTCAGTTTGTTTTTCAGAGTCCATCGTCTCTCATGGTTCATCTCCCCCTCCGATTTCCCCCCCTTCATTCTTCCCTTCCTGCTATCTCCTTCTCCTTCTTTTTTTTTTTTAACATATAATGTATTATTTGTTTCAGAGGTACAGATCTGTGATTCAACAGTCTTATACAATTCACAGCACTCACCATAGCACATACCCTCCCCAATGTCTATCACCCAACCACCCCATCCCTCCCCCCCCCACTACAGCAACCCTCAGTTTTTTCCTGAGATTAAGATTCCTCATATCAGTGAGGTCATATGATACATGTCTTTCTCTGATTGACTTATTTCACTCAGCATAACACTCTCCAGTTCCATCCACGTCGTTGCAAATGGCAAGATTTCATTCCTTCTGATGGCTGCATAATATTCCATTGTATATAGATACCACATTTTCTTTATCCATTCATCTGTTGATGGACATCTTGGCTCTTTCCACAGTTTGGCTATTGTGGACATTGCTGCTATAAACATTGGGGTGCACATACCCCTTCGGATCCCCACATTTGTATTTGATGGGAATTTTTGATGGCCACTACAATGCCACCTCTCTTCCTGGGGTGAACTCAATCTGACTTTGAACAGGTCCTCTATGTCTGACTGGGACACTCAGAACCATGTATCCACAGATGCATATGAGGAACAGCAATACAGAAATCATTCATTCTCATCACTCTGTGTTCCATTTTTGTATTGCAAAGTATTGGAGAGAGAGCTGAGGCTTTTATTTTCCTTCAAACCAGCTCTAAAACCCAGAACAATGCTGTCCATTCTGTGGATGGTCAGTGAGCCCTTGCTGACTGTCTTTATTTCTTCACCTGCAATAAGATCTCCCCAGGCTCATATGGAAACCTAAAAGTTCATGAGGGACTAATTTAGTGAGACTCTTCCAGGGGAAGTTTAGTCCCCATGGGAGATGATTACACACTGATGGAATTTTTGCACACTGGATGGAAAAATGATCTTTGCCTTTTGGCTGTGTCATAGTAATAAGTGGGAGACTGATTATTTCTAAGAGTGCAGCTCTTCCCGGCACTGATAAGAATGGAATGCAGGCTACCATGGAGATTCAGGTCACTAATTAGTCCCAGAAGCTTCCATGCCTTGAATCACTGTTATATTAATTATGCATCAAATTAGAATGTTGGCAAAGGCCCCGGGCTAACTGTGCTGCAGAACCGGGTGACGGCATGGAGAGATCAAGGAGTGTCCCTCCAGCACACTGCGGGGACCAACGGATGAAACCCAAGGCTTGAGTGTGCAGTGACCCTGCCTGATCTCTGACCCAGCTGTTTGCAGCCTTCTGCCAGAGAGCTTGTTATTGGCACAGAGTCAACAAAGGCAGGAGAGGAAGAGAATGATGGCTGCCCCTCAGCTGGACCTCAGAGTTCTGCTGCAGTCATGTTCATCTGTAAAAAGACAGAAAACAATCAACGGGACATTTTATTTCCACATTAAAAAAAAAGATATTTCTAGGTGTTAAAAACATGGAGATAGCATGTCTGGACTGTTGTCTGACTTACAGGTTTTTTTTTTTTAATTGAGGTATAGTTGACATATTATATTAATTTCAGGTGTATAACATAATGATTTGATATTTGTGCTGCAAAATGATTGCAATCAGTCTAGTTACCATACATATCATCTCTATATAGTTACAATTTTTGTTCTTGTAATGAGAACTTCTAAAAATTACTCTCTTAGCATCTTTCAAATATGCAATACAACATTATTGACAACAGTCACCATTCTGCTTATTATATCCCCATGAGTCTTTTATTTTATAACTGGAAGTTTGTACCCCTTCATCCATTTTGCCCACACCCTTCCCCTCTGGAAACCACCAATCTGTTCTCTGTATCTATGAGTTTTCTTTGTTTGTCTTATGAGTGCAATCATATAATATTTGTCTTTCTCTGTCTGACTTACTTCACTTAGCATGATATTCTCAAGGCCCATCCTAGTGCATCTTGGCCTTTTGGTTAATACCTAGTGTAGTATCTCAAGGCCCATCCATGTTGTCATAAATGTCAAGATTTCATTCTTTTTTATGGCTGAGTGGTATTCTATTGTATGTATATAAACTACATCTTCTTTATCCATTCACCTATCTATAAATACTTAGGTTATTTCCACAGCTTGGCTGTTAAAAATTATGCTGCAATGAACATAGGGGTGCACTGCATATATCTTTTTGAATTAGTAAGTTTTTGTTTTCCTCAGATGAATACCCAGAAGTGGAATTGGTGGATCATATGGTACTTCCATTTTTAATTTTTTGAGAAAACTTCATAGTATTTTCCATAGTGGCTGCACCAATTTATATTCCCATCCACCAAAATGGAACCCTAAAAAGGGTTCCTTTGTTTCCACATGCTTGCCAACATTTGTTATTTCTTAGCTTTTTGATACTAGGCATTTTGACTGGTAGAGGTGATATCTTATTGTGGATTTGCATTTCCCTGATAATTATCAGGGAATTATCAGGGAATTATGAGGCTGAGCATCTTTTCATGCACCTTTGGCCATCTGTATGTCTTTCTTGGAAAAGTGTTCATTCAGCTCCTCCATCCATTTTTAAATTCGATTGTTTGTTATTGAGTTGTATGAGTTCTTTATATATTTTAGATATTAATCCCTTATCAGATATATGATTTGCAAATATTTTCTCACATTCAGTAGGCTGACTTCATTTTGTTGATGGTTTCCTTTGCTGTGCAAAAGTTTTTTAGTTTGATGTATTCCTGCTTGTTTATTTTTGATTTTGTTGAATTTGCTTTTGGGGTCCATTCAAAAAGTCATCTGCCAAGACTGATGTCAAGGAGTTTACTGCCTATGTTTTCTTCTAGGATTTTTATGGTTTCAAGTCTTACATTCAAGTCCTTAATCCATTTTGAGTTAACTTTTGTGTATGGGTTAAGACAGCAGTCTACTTTCATTCTTTTGCCTGTGGCTGTCTAGTTTTCCAAGCACCATGTATTGAAAAGACTGTTCATACTCCATTATATATTCTTGCTTCCTTTGTTGTAAATTAATTGACCATATATGCATGGGGCTATTTCTGGGCTCTCTAGTCTGTTCCATTGATTTATAGGTCTGTTTTATGCCAATACCATACTGTCTTGATTATATAGCTTTATAATATAGTTTGAAATCAGAGAGTGTGATGCCTCCAGCTTTGTGCTTCTTTCTGAAGATTGTTTTGGCTACTCAGGATCTTTTGTGCTTCCGTACAAATTCTAGGATTGTTTGTTCTATTTCTGTGAAAAATGCCATTGGATTTTTGATAAGGATTGTCCTCACTTTATAGATTGCTTTGGATAATATGGACATTTCAACAGTATTAGTTCTTGTAATCCATATACTTGGAAAAGTCTTTCCATTTATTTGTATCTTCTTCAGTTTCTTTCACCAATGTTTTACAGTTTTCAGTGCACAGTTCTTTAGCTTTCTTGTTTAAGTTTATTCCTAGGTATTTTATTATTTTTGATGCAATTGTAAGTGGGATTATTTTTATTTTACTTCGTGGCAGTTAATTGTTTGTGTATAGAAATGCAACATATTTTTATATTGATTTGTTACCCTGCAATTTTACTGAATTTGTTTACTAGTTCTAACACTTTTTTGATGGATTCTTTAGAGTTTTCTATATACAAAATCCTGTCATCTGCAAATAGTGACAGATTTACTTCTTCGTTTCAAATTTGGATGCCTTCTCTATCTTGTCTAATTGCTCTGGCTAGTACTTCCAACGCAGTGTTAAGTAAAACTGGTGAGAGTGGACATTCTTGTTTTGTTCCTGATCTTAGAGGAGAAGCTTTTAGCTCTTCACTATGAGGTATGATGTTAGCTGTGGGCTTGTTATATATAGTCTTTATAATATGTTGAGGTATATTCCATTTATATTTGTGTTGTTGAGTGGTTTTATCATAAATGAATGCTGAATTTTGACAGATGCTTTTTCTGCATCATTTGAACTGATCATATGAGTTTTATTTTTCATTTTTTAAGGTGGTATATTATGTTGATTAAAATGCTGATACTGATCAATCTTTGCATCCCTAGGATAAATCCCACTTGATAATGGTGTGTGATCCTCTTAATATATTGTTGAATTTGTTTTGCTAATATTTTGTTGAGGAATTTTACATCAGGGATATTAGCCATTGATTTCCTTTTTCTGTGGTGTCTTTATCTGGTTTTGGTATCAGGGTAACCCTGACCTTGTAAAATGAGTTTGGAAGCAAATTTTCTTCTTCAATTTTTCAGAACAGTTTAAAAAAATAGGTATTAAATCTTTGAATGTTTGGTAGAATTCACCAGTGAAAATCTCTGGTCTGAACCATTATTTGTTGGGAGGTTTTTGATTACTGATTCAATGTCCATACTACTAATCAATCTATTCAGATTTTCTATTCCTTATGATTCAGTCTTGGAAGGTTGTATGTTTCTAGGAATTTATCCATTTCTTCTAGGTTTTTCAATTTGTTGGCATGTAATTATTCATAATAGTTTCTTATGATCCTTTGTATTTTTTTGGTATCAGTTGTAAAACCTCCTCTCTCATTTGTGATTTTATTTATTTGAGCCCTCTATTTTTCTTAGTGATGCCAGTTAAAGGTTTGTAATTTTTTTTATCTTTTCAAAGAACCAGCTCTTAGTTTCGTTGATTTTTCTATTATTTTTTTAGTATCTATTTCATTTATTTCTGCTCTGATCTATATTATTTCCTTCCTTATACTAATTTTGTGCTTTGTTTGTTTTTCTTCTTTTAGTTCCTTTAGGTATAAAGTTGGATTGTTTATTTGAGATTCTTCTTGTTTCTTGAGGTAGGCCAGTATTGTTATAAACTTCCCTCTTAGAGCAATTTTTCTGCATCCCATAGATTCTAGTGTGATTTATTTCCATTTTCATTTGTCTCTAGGTATATTTTGGTTTCTTTTTTGATTTGTTTGTTGACCCATTAGTTGTTCAGTAGCAGGTTGTTCAATCTCCACATATTTGTGACTTTTTCAGTTTTCTTCTTATAATTGATTTCTAGTTTTATACCATTGTAGTTGAAAAAGATGCTTGATGTGATTTCAATCTTCTTGAATTTATTGAGACTTCTTTGTAGCCTAACATGTTATATATCCTGGAAAATGTTCCATATGCATTAAAGAAGAAGTGTATTGTGCTGCATTTAGATAGAATGTTTAGTCTGTATCTATTAAGTCCCCCTGGTTTAATGTGCCACTTAAGGCTGATGTTTCCTTATTGATTTTTCTGTTTGGATGATCTATCCATTGATGTGTATATTAAAATCCCCTCCTATTATTGTACTGCCATCAATTTATTTATTTTTTAAATAATTTTTTATTATGTTATGTTAGTCACTATGCAGTATATCATTAGTTTTTGATGCAGTGTTCCATGATTCATTGTTTGTGTATAACACCCAGTGCTCCATGCAATATGTGCCCTCCTTAATACCCATCACTGGCTCACCCATCCTCCCACCCTCTAAAACTGCCATCAATTTATTCCTTTAGGTTTGTTAATATTTGCTTTACATATGTAAGTGTTCCTATGTTGGGTTCATAAATATTTGCAAATATTATAGAGTAGTCCCCTGCTTATCTTTGGGAAATATATTCCAAGACCCCCAATGAGTACCTGAAACTGTGGATAGTACAAAACCCTACATATACTATGTTTTTTTTTCTATACATACTTAACAATAATACTTTAATTTATAAATTAGGCTCAGTAAGAGATTAACAACAATAACTAATACTAAACAGAACAATTATAACAATACACTGTCATAAAAGTTATGTGAATGTGGTTTCTCTCTCAAGATACCTTATTATACTGTACTCACCCTTATGATGTGAGATGATAAAATGCCTACATGATAGATGAAGTGAGGTGACTGACATGGCTATTTTGATGTAGCATTAGGTTACTATTGATGACAGAAGGAGGATCATCTGCTTCTAGACTGTGATTGACCATGGGTAACTGAAACCACAGAAAGCAAAACCATGGATAAGCATGGTCTACTGTATCTTCTGGAATTGACCCTGTTATCATTATGTAGTGACCTTCTTTGTCTTTTATTACAGACTTAATTTTAAAGTCTATTTTGTCTGATAGAAGTATAGCTACCCCATTTTTCTTTTGGTTTCCATTTCCATGAAACATCTTTTTCCATTCTGTCACTTTCAGTTTGTGTGTAAACATATATCTGAAGTGAGTCTTTTGGGGGCACCTGGGTGGCTCAGTCATTAAGCATCTGCCTTCAGTCAGGTCATGATCCTAGGGTCCTGGGATTGAGCCCCACATCGGGCTCCCTGCTCAGCAGGAAGCCTGATTCTCCCTCTCCAACTCCCCCTGCTTGTGTTCCCTGTCTTGCTGTCTCTCTCTCTCTGTCAAATAAATAAATAAAATCTTTAAAAAAAATGAAGTGAGTCTTTTGTAGGCAGCATATAGATGGGTGGTTCTTTTATTTGTTATGTTTGTTTTTAAATCCATTCAGCCACTTTATGTCTTTTGGTTGGTAATTTAGTCCATTTATATTTAAAATAATTGTTAAGTATGTACTTATTAACATTTTGTTCATTGTTTTCTGGATGTTTTGTGGTTCCTCTTTATTGCTTTTTTCTTCTCTTGCTCTCTTCCCTTCTGGTTTGATGATTTTCTTTAGTATTATGCTTAGATTTGTTTCTCATTATATTTTGTGCATCTATTATAGGTTTTAAAAAATGATTTATTTATTTATTTGAGAGAGTGAGAGAGAGAGAGAGAGCATGGCAGAGGTAGGAGCAGAGGCAGAGGGAGAGAGTAACCCAAGCAGACTCCAGGCCAAGCATGGAGCCCAGTGCAGGGCTCAATCCCATGACCCTGAGATCATGACCTTGAGCCAAAACCAAGATTTGGATGCTCAACTGACTGCCCCACCCAGGTGCCACTCTATTAGTTTTTGCCTTGTGGTTACCATGATGTTCACATCTATCTATCTATCTATCTATCTATCTATCTATCTATCTATCTATCATCTATCATCTATCTATCTATCATCTATCTATCTATCTATCTATCTAATCTATTTATCATCTATTTATCTATCATCTATCTATCATCTATCTCTCTATCATCTATCTATCTATCCATCATCTCTTATGTATCATCTATCTGTCTATCATCTATCTATCATCTATCTATCATCTATATCATCTATCATCTATCTATTATCTATCTATCATCTATCTATCTATCTATCTATCTATCTATCTATCTATCTATCATCTATCATCTATCTATCATCTATCTATCATCTATCTATCTATCATCTATCTATCTATCTATCTATCATCTATCTATCATCTATTATCTATATTTCTCTTTCAATTTTGAATGATTACCTTCCTGCGTTGAGTAATCTTGGTTGGTTGGAAGTTTTTCCTTTCAGTGCTTTAATATATCCTGCCACTTCTTTCTGGCCTGCAAAGTTTCTGTTAAAAAATCTTCTGAGAGTCATATAGGGGTTCCCTTGTATGTAACAAATTGTTTTTCTTTTGCTTCTTTTGATCTCTCTTTATCTTTAACTTTTGACATTTTAATGATAATGTGTCTCAGTATGAATCTCTTCAGGTTCATCTTATTTGGAACTCTCTGGGATTCCTAGATCTGGATATCTATTTCCTTCCTCAGGTTAGGGAAGTTTTCAGCCATTATTTCTCCAGATAAGTTTTCTGTCTCTTTCTCTCTCCCTTCTCCTTTGGGAGTCCCCTGATAATGTGAATATTATTCCTCTTGATATTATTTCATAGGTCCCTTTAGCTGTCCTTAATTTTTAAAACACTTTCTTTTTGCTACTCTGTTTGGGTGAGTTCCATTTTTTGTCTTCCAGATCACTAATCCTTTCTTCTGCTTCATCTAGTCAACTGTTGGAACACTCTAGTGTATTTTTCAGTTCAGTTATTGTATTCTTCAGCTCTATGACTTCTGTTTGGTACTTTCTTATATTTTCTATTTTTCTTTTTTTGGTGTTGAAGTTCTTACTGTGTTCACCCATTCTTCTCCCCCATATGGTGAGCATCTTTATGACCATTATTTTGAACTCTTATCAAGTAAATTACTTATCTCTACTTCATTAAGGTTTTTTTGGGGGGAGATTTATCTTGCTCTTTCATTTGGAACATATTCTTCTGTTTCCTCATTTTGCTTGACTCTCTGTGTTTGTTTCTATGTATTAGGCAAAACATCTAGTCTTGAAGAAGTGACCTTGTGTAGGAGATGAAACTTATCAACTTTTCCCTAACTCTTGGTTTTCCCTAAAACCTTTGTGATTGTCTAAGCAGCCTGATTTATTCTTGATAGAGCCCAGTTTTTGAGGGTTTGCCAAGACCTGTCAGTGTTCCAGAGAGGGGCAGATTTCAGTCAACACCAAGTGTCAAGCTGATTGGAAGCCAGACTGTCAGGCCTCAGATTTTAATGTATTTACATAGATAATATATAGTCCTGCATATATATAGTATAGTAATATATAGTCCTCCAAAACATATATAGTCCTGCAGGGCCACAGTTGTAAGCCCTGCTGGCCTCCAGACCAGGTGATCTGGTAGTGTCACCCTCATGACAGTTGCAAAAATCAGGGCTCTAGATGAGTGTATAAATTCCTTCCTGTGATGTACCAGAAAACTGTACAGAGACTAGGAAGGAACACACACACAAAAAGGCATCTCCCAGCCTATATTCTCTGAGAGCACCTCTGTAATCTTTAGATATGTGGCAAACCTGAAGCTTGTCCCTCAGGCTGAAACTCCAGGACAAATTAATAGGCTTTTTTTTTTTCCCCCCACAGGAAGATTGGAGGTGTGTTTCAGCCTGCTATCTGGGCCTGGGATGGTAACTGCCAAGAACTGCCTCTTCAATTGTTTCAGTTCTGTGGGGCCCAGAAACACAAAATCCCCTGGCACCAGAGCCAGGTGTTTAAGTGGTGTGAACTGCATATGCCTGTGTGCACTGCATGTGCCAGCCAGTTTTAGTGAGGCAGTGGGAGAGCAGGGCCAGGGTGCACCCACTGGTTTCAGTGGGAGAGTGACAGAGCATAGGGACAGGACACACCTCTTGGCTTTAATGGGGCAATGAGAGAGTGCTGTGACTGTGTGCATCTGCTAGCTCTAGCTAGGGAACCAAAAATGATTACCACCAATGCCTCCATCTCTGGAGAGTTCCAACAGGCTAGGCTCCTGCCCCTCTGGCAGATAATTAATATTAGCAAATAAATCTCTCACATATGGTCTAGGCACTTTTCAAACTGCTTGTTTTGCACTGGGCCTGCAGTGAGTAAGTCTATGTGTGAGTATAGAGTAAGAAAAGTCTCATTTACTATAGCACTTTGAATCTCCTAGACATAAGCTTTTTTGGTTTTCAAAGCTAGATGTTTTGGGGCTTTATCTCTTTGGTGCAGGTCCCAAGGGTTGAGGTGCCTGATGTGGAGCAAACCTCTTGCTCTTCAGAGAGGA
This sequence comes from Mirounga angustirostris, assembly GCF_029215605.1. Classification (NCBI taxonomy): domain Eukaryota; kingdom Metazoa; phylum Chordata; class Mammalia; order Carnivora; family Phocidae; genus Mirounga; species Mirounga angustirostris. The sequence continues at coordinate 84,235,569 of NW_026991721.1, read as the reverse complement.
GCTCCATATTTGTGAGCTTTCTCCTGATTGTGGGTTGCCCTGCCAGGGGTGGTGTTTTTGGTGAGACAACATCTCTGCCTCTCTTACCAGTGTCCCTTTTGTACTTTGTTCCTTTTGTCCTTAGTTGTGGATGAGCTATTTAGTTAGTTTTCAGGTCTTTTTCCAAGGGAATTGGTCCAGGGATAGCTGTGGATTTGGTGTGTTCATGGGAGGATGTAAGTTCAGTATCTTCCTATGCTGCCATCTTGAACTGCCCCCGAATTTCAGTTTCTATCTCAAGTTTTTAAAGTCAGGTAGACATGGCTGTAGCTTTGGTTCAATTATTTTTTCTCCTGTTCCTCTTCTTCCATCACCTCTTCTCCTCTTATGTTCTCGTTGAACATAAAACCAAAATGTACTAGGTGCTTGGTTGTAAAATAAACAGATGATATATAGCAGTCTCTGTGACTGTTGGGTTATAATTCCATCGAGGGCCTGGGTTGAAGTCATAAACCACAAGAAGTGAAGCGTGACCCACAAATAGTCTTCAAGATGGAATTACAGCTCCATAATTCAGAATGGACCTTTGAAAAAATAATTCTTAAACCGTGCTTTAATTTAGGGAAGGGCTCTGGCTGTATGGCATCTTCTGATCAGTTCATCAGTAAACAAATAGTTCCTTTATGTTAATCTGTGACATTTATTAATGTTAGGTGAGCACTGTACCTGTTCTCTAGGAGTTACTGTTGCAGTCAGGCCATAGTGCCCTAAACAGAGCCAAAGAAAGGGAAAATGGAATCCAACAGTAAGAAAATTCACCACAGATGAACATAAATAAGCATGAGGTGAGGAGATACATTATATTGGGACTGATAGGAAGATATGCTGACTCCTGACAACAGAGGAGCAATAGTCTCTTGCCTTTGCTTTTCACACCTTTTGTCTATGCTCTTTTCACTTGTTGTGATATCATGTAATGGCTGAGTTTGAGTTTTGTGGAAAGTAATAGACTGACATAAATTCCATCCCTGCTCTGTATCTTACCACTTCCCTAAATGTGTTTGCTATTTTCTAAACCAATTCTGCTTGATGTCATAATTCATGAAAGCAAGTTGATCTCATACAACCCAAGTGTTATTAGAGGCTTTTTTCACCATGGTTCTTGTGTGATGGAAACTAACATTCACACATTACAGAAAAAATAAACCAAATACACCAATTCTGCAGGATGTGGATGTTTAAATCGCTGCTTCTGGTGATCATAAATTAAACCATCAAAATCCCCTAAGGATCCACTGTAGCCTTGGTATTAAATGAAACAACATATGTTCAAGGGTTGGCAGATGGTAGGGGCTTAATATATGGTCATTCATTGACACAAACTGTACCATAAAAATTCAGAAATTCCTTATATATGCTCTTGTATATATTTATATGCTTTCTTCAACAAGGCTATTTTTTATAACAAAAATCTATAGCTATGATAAAAGGAAAAGCAACAGAAAAGAACAATTTAAGATAAACTATTAGGCCAAAATGGACAAAAGATCATATAATTTGTCATCAAACTTATTGAGGTATAATTTTCATATCAATTTGCTCTTTCTTTTGAATTTCTTAAGTAAAAAATTATGTGATTGATTTGAGACCTTTCTTTTTCAAATATAAGCATTTACAGTTATAAATTTCACTCTAAGTACTGCTTTGGCTGCATCCCAGACATTTTTGTAGGTTATCTTTTTTTTTTTTTTGCCTATATGTTTATATGTTTTTGTTTTGATTCAAACTATTTTCTAATTTCCTTGGTGATTAAGTTTAGATTCATGTGTTATTTATTTTCTAAACGTTTGGGGATTTTCAAGAAGTTGTTCTGGCATTGATTTCTATTTTAATTCTGTTATGATTAGAAAATATACTTTGTATGATTTAAATTACCTTAAATTTACTGAGAGCCAGAACATAGTCTTTTTTTGTGAGTGTTGTGTGTGCATTTGACAAGAATTTCTATCCTCTTGTTGCTGGACAAAATATTCTATAACTGTCAATTAGGTCAAGCTGGTTGATAGTTTTGTTCATGTGTTATATACCCTTCTTAATTTTCTGTCTATTTGTACATCAATTACTGAGAAAAAGGATTTTTAAACTTCTGACTATTGCTGTGGATTGATCTGTCCTTCTGTTTTCTAGTTGTCTAATAGTTTTTGTTTCATTTATCTTGAAGTTGTTAGATATATGTGTATGTACATTTAGTACTGTTTTGCCCTTGTGATAAATTGACCCCTTTATCATCAGGTAATGTCCTTTTTTATGCCAGATAATATTCCTTGTTCTAAAGTGTACTAAGTCTGATATTAATTATAGCCCCTACAGATTTATTTTGGTTAGTTTTTGCATGATATTCTTTTCCCATCTTTTTAGTTCTAATTTTTCTATATCTTTATACATAAAAACAGTTTCTTGTAGGCAGAATGTAGGTATATGTTGCTTATTAAAATCCAGTCTGACAAACTCTGATTTTTAATTAGAGTGTGAAAAGTTCTCTTTAATATTTCTCATAGTGTAAGTCTGTTAATGGATTCCTTGAGCTTTTATATGTGAGAAACAGTTCTCTATTTTCAATTTATTCTCTATTTTACCTTCACTTCTGAAAGAGAATTTTCTTTGGAATACAATTCTATGATAATAGTTTCCTTCTTTCAGTAGTTTAAGACGTTGCTCCATTTTCTTTTGGTTTGCACATTTTACCATAAGAAGTCTGCTGTCATGCTTGCCTTTATTACTCTGTATGTAACATACCTTTTATCTCTTGCTGCTTTGAAATTTTTCTTTTTAGTTTTGGGTTTTAGCAATTTCATTATGATGTGCTTTCACAAGATTTTCTTTATACTTATTCTCTATATATCCATTTTTCTTTATATATAACACAAATTTATACAGAGCAAAACTAAAAATCCTGTTTTATCCCTCCTCAATTGTCCCTTAATTATTATCTCTTCCCCACAATCTCATCACTCATGTAACCAGTTAAACCATTTTCTATATTTCCTTCAAAAACTTTATGCATTAATAGAAAGAGCATCATGGCTTAGATCAGAGGCTCTAGAAACTCTGGGACAGAGTTATGGCTTTAGTACTTATTAAATTTGTTTTGCCTAGCCTTGAACATCTTATAAGTGGACTTAAAGAGTAAGCATCCCTATGTGTCTGACCTCTTCCCCCAATGTCGTATTTTTAGTGTTCATTGATGTTATTGTTTGTATCAACAGTTTATTCCTTTGTATTGTATTCAATTTTATTTAGCATTCTATAATAATACCACATTTTGTTGGCCCATTCTCCAGTTGATAGATATTTGGGTTATATCCAGTTGCACTATCATGATAAAAGCTGCTAAGAATATTTTGTACAAATTTTTGGTAAACATACTTTTTCATTTCTCTTGGGTAAATATTTAGAAGTGAACTTGCTGGGTCATAGGGCATGTTTAAGTCTATAAAAATTTTGCCTATTTTTGGAACTGGTTGTATCATTTTCTTTGAGAAAGTATGAGAGTTCCAGTTCCTCCATATCCTCAGCAGCTGGTATGAATCAGTCTTTTAAATTTTAGACACACTAATGGATATGCAGTAATGTATTTTGTGGTTTTCTGTTCCTGATGACTAATTCTGTCAGTCTTTTCTTGTATATCTTTTTTTGTGTGTGAAGTATCTGCTCAAGTTCTCTCCTCATTGTCCTGTTATCTATTCAGTATAACAAAAATAACCCCATAACTTAGTGGCTTGAACAACAGTTTTTTAAATTCTGTTTAAAAATCTTCAATGTGAGCAGAACTCACTTTGAATACCTAATTTCTGCTCCACGTGGCATCAGTTGGGGCAGCTTGACTGAGATATTCACTCCAAGATATGTCAGCTACAGACTTGGTAAGTTGAAGTTATTAGCTGAGGCTATCATTTTGGGGCCTTGGTTCCTTTTCGTATGAATTTGTCCCTATGGATGAGTGACTGAGTTCTAAGAGCAAGTGTCCAAAAGAAGAAAAGTGAAAGAGAAGAGAAGTAAGGTTTCAACCTGGAAACTGAGTTATCATCACTTCTTTTGTTTACTATTGGTCAAAGCAGCACAGAACTCACCCAGATTCAAAGGGAAGGGAGAGAGACCCTGCCTCCTGATTGGGATGGAATCATATTTAATCTGCCATAGTCCACCCTCTGGCCAGAAATTATATGCATTCATCTCACGTTAAAAATATACTCAGTTCCCCACCCCCAAAGTCCTGCAAAAGTTTCATTTCTTGCTCTCTATCTCCCATCCTTCAAGAAAAGGAAGCTCTTAAGTGAAAGTTAAGTGTGTATCTCATCTAATGAGTTTCCCTTACTTCCAAGGTAGTATCAGGCCCACTTCTGCCTGCTACAGTTGTTCTCCAGGGTATACAAAAAACTGGTTTTTAGAAATTGTTTATAGTTTATCATTGCCTTTGGCAAGGAGATTAGTCCAATACATTCTGCTCTACCATTGTTGGAACTAGAACACCCCGCCCAATACACACCCCTGTATATTATATAAAATATGTTCTTAAAATATATAAAATGGGAAAAAATAAAGGTAAACTTAAACAGCAGTATGTAAAATAGAAGCACCAAATGAAAATAAAACAACAATTTACATGGGAAATTACATATGGCCAAGAATAATTTTTTATTTGTGATTTGATAGTTGCATAACTTAAGCAGTTTACTATATATGTTCAGGCTCAGATATTTATCTGACAGACAGAAAGTTTACTCAGATGATGTAAGGAATTCTTTAGATCTTTGAAATCTACAGTTCTAATAACCTTATAATTTAATGTAGTGTTTGGTTTCTATTTGGTGAATGTAAACAAAGCGTGAGATTTACAATTTATATGGTCAACATGAGGCCAGAATGTATAAAAAGTATCTCTCAAACGTTAAAATTGTATTTCCAGATGGAGCTTACAGTACCTGAATGTGGGTTAGGAAATTGTCTCAGACTATAAACATGGCTCATCTTCTCAAACATCAATTTTATATATGCAATTTTAGGTAAAATCATATTTATTTTATTTTAAAATAAACTGATAAATTATGTCATAGAATGTGAATATCACATGAATATTTTTAGTTAGAAATAAAAATTAAAAATATTCTCCTTGGAGATAAACATTATGGCAACTGTCTCAGATGCTGGGGCATGAAGACTTTCTCTCCTCTAGTACTCTGGCAGAAAAGTCTGAGAAGTTCTGCAAACTCACTGGGCATGGGGCAAAGAGTTTGAAATCCTGCTCTTTCTTTAAGATCCACCATTGCTGTTGGATCTATGCCATAAATGTGCTGTGTTTACCCAGACATCTGCTCTATTTATTTGGTTTTAGTCACAGAATGAGCAGTTTTTACCTTGTATGAAGTGCTACACTCAAAACTCTTCATTTGCTCCTCAGTATATTTTTTGTCGATAGAGTTTGGATGAAATATGTGTTCCTTTGACCCTTCACTGAGGTGAAACATAGTCGACAACTTGCCTTTCCTTTCCAGCTGTAAGCAGAACTGAGATTACCAAACCATTCCTCCCAGTTGACTTCTGAGTAGTACACTAGGAATAGTTTTCTGTTCTGACTTAGGGTTTCCAAGTGTTCTCCCTTCCTCCGTGGGCCATCATAATGCTTAAAGCACCATCCTTCTGCGGTAGCACAGTATTGATCTTGACAGACCAATGGAAGATGAAAGGGAAAATCCCTTCAGCTATTTATCATTCATAAACATCTTAATTCAAACTAGTTGGCCATGATTTTAAAACTTGTCCTTAAATTCCTTGACACTCTTACCATCCAACAGTTGAATCCAATTCCCCTTCCCTGAATATAGGACAGCCTTAGTGACTCATTTCTAATGAATACAATTAGGCAGAAGTGACACTGTGTGACTTTTCAAACAAGGGTAGGGAAGGCAACACAGCTTTTGCCCAGAGCTCAATCTCTCTTTCTCTCTGCCCATCTCTGTATGCATATCTGAACTCCTGAGCCAACATGTAAGAAATTCAGCTACTCTGAAGCTACCACCCTGGAAAGACCATGTGGAGAAAAAACATGGACATAAAGATGCTTGGGGCTCCAGCTGTTCCAGCCTTCAACTGTCTGAGACTTCTTAGTCTAGGCACCAGGCATGTGAATGAGGATCTTTCAGAGGATTCCAGCCTTTAAGCTGCCCCAGCTGCTACCAAGTGAGACAGAGATGAGCTGTCTCTGCTGAGCCCTAAAATTGCAGATTCATAAGCAAAATAAATGTTGTTGTTTTAAGCCATTAAGGTTCCCCCCCCCATTATTACATCCTTCCTTTATTTAAAGTCTGTTTCCGGGCCAGTCATCAGAATTTTTTGTTTGTTTGTTTTTTGCTTTTGTTTGTTTTGTTTTGTTTAAGACATTAAGTTTTGGGGTGGTTTTTTTTTTAGGTAGTAATAGATCAATGAATTCTTTCCTATTGCCTAGAAAAACTGAGGAATTGGGACATAATTAAAGTTTTAATTGTAGACAAAGGAGTATGGCAGAGAGAGTCCAGAATTACATGTCCTAAGAGAGAGTTTCAGAAATGTGGAAGTTGAATTACTTTTGCAGATATTATTTGCAATATATATGTGTGTTCATAGAAACTTGGAAGTTTTAAATTTGAAGAGATCTTAGGGATCATAAAACTCAATCCATTTTTTTCCAAAAGTGTAACTCAAAGTTAATGAATTTGGGCAGGATTCTAGAGACAGACTAAAGCCCAAGCTTTCAAACTTCCATTGACCACAGTGTCTCTTTTCTGAAGACATGTCTAAGAAACTTCACCAATTTAGCAAAAACACAAGGGCAAAATCAAACAAACGAAAACACATGAAAAAGTGCTCAACATCACTTGGCATCAGGGAAATACAAATCAAAACCACAATGAGATACCACCTCACACCAGCCAGAATGGCTGAAATTAACAACTCAGGAAACAACAGATGTTGGCGAGAATGTAGAGAAAGGGGAACCCTCTTACAGTGTTGGTGGGAATGAAAACTGGTGCAGCCACTTTGGAAAACAGTATGGAGGTTCCTCAGAAAGTTAAAAATAGAACTACCCTATGACCCAGCAATTGCATATTAAGTATTTATCCAAAGTATACAAAAATAATGATTCAAAGGGACATATGCATCCCTGTGTTTATAGCAGCAATGTCCACAATAGACAAAATATGGAAAGAGCCCAGATGTCCATTGACAGATGAATGGATAAAAAAGATGTGATTATATATATATATTATATATATATATATTATATATATATATATAATACACACACACACAATGGAATACTACTTAGCCACCAAAAGGATTGAAATCTTGCCATTTGCAATGACACGGATGGAACTGCAGGGAATTAAGCTAAGCGATTCACTCATATGTGGGATTTAAGGAAAAAAACAGATGAACATAGGGGAAGGGAAGGAAAAATAAGATAAGAGAAAAACAGAAGGAGGCAAACCATTAAGAGACTCTTATCTATAGGGAACAAACTGAGGGTTGCTGGAGGGATGTTGGGTGGGGGTATTGGGTAATTGGGTGATGGGCATTAAGGAGGGCACTTGATGTAATGAGCACTGGGTGTTATATGCAACTGATGAATCACTAAATTCTACGCCTGAAACTAATAATACACTATATGTTAACTAGATTGAATTTAAATAAAAAATTTTAAAAAATACAATAGTAGCAGCAGCAACAGCAACAATAACAACAAAAATACCCTATAATGTAATCCTTGTTAAGCCTTTACCTGCCTGTCATTTCCTTGTGGAACAAGTGCCCCTATACCCTGGTTCTTCATATTCTGGGAAAACACTGAAGAATTTGCAGTTCCAGTTCTTCTGGCAGGACAAAGAATGAATCTCTGACATCCTAATGTTATTCCACTACAAACATCATTATATTTGTGAAGAGCTATGTACATAATTATTGAGGTATAGTTTACATATACTAAGAAGCAACCATATTAAAGGGATAGTTCAATGAGTACTGACAAATATTTAGACCTGTATAACCACTACCATAATCAAGATATAGAACATTTCCATCCTCTTCACCCCTCAAATTTCCTTTTTGCTCCTTTGCAGATAATCCTCCTCTCCTCATGCCCAGGTACCCTTGCTATCCTTTCTGTCACTATACATTTTTTTTTTATTGTTCTAGAATTTCATATAATTAGAATCTCACAGAATGTAGTCTTTTGTATCTGGCTTTTTTTTTTGTTCAACATAGTGTTTTTCAGATTCCTCTATATAACTGTACAATAGTTTGTGACTTTTAATTGTTAAATAGTATTCCATTATATAGATATATCACAATTTGTTTATCTGTTCTCTGATAGATTTTTGGATTGTTATCGGTTTGAGATTATTATGAATAAACATTGCTGTAGAAGTCTTTGTGTGGACATACGCATTCACTTCTCTTAGGCAAATACCTAAGAGTGGGTTATATGGTAAGTATATGTTTAACTATAAGAAACTGCCAAACCATTTTCCAAAGTGATCATATCATTTTAAATTCCCACTAGATCTGTGTGAATTCCGTTTGCTTCACAGATTTGTACTCCAGCAGGTATGCAGTAGTATCTCACTGTGGTATTTATATTTCCCTAGCGATTAATAATGTTGTGAAAATTTTCATGTCTCTATTTTTTGTGGAGTTTGTTTTCAAATTATGTGAAATTTATTCACCTTTATTTCATAAGGTTTTAATTAATAGAATATTTTATAATATTGAAGAAATCACATGTCAAAATGTGCAACTGAAATTTGGCATACAATAGTCATTTATATTCATGATTTTTTAGACAAATGAAGTAGTTAAACAACAAATTTTTTTTTAGAGATATCCTTTTTCTTTTTTTTAATTTAATTTTATTATGTTATGTTAGTCACCATACAATACATCATTAGTTTTTGATGTAGTGGTCCACAATTCATTGTTTTCGTATAACACCCAGTGCTCCATGCAGTATGTGCCCTCCTTAATACCCATCACTGGGCTAACCCATCCCCCCACCCCCCTCCCCTCTAAAACCTTCAGTTTTTTTCTCAGAGTCCATAGTCTCTCATGGTTCATCTCTCCCTCTGATTTCCCCCTCTTCATCTTTCCCTTCCTTCTCCTAATGTCCTCCATGCTATTCCTTATGTTCCACAAATAAGTGAAACCGTATGATAATTGACTTTATCTGCTTGACTTATTTCACTTAGCATAATCTCCTCCAGTCCCATCTATGTTGATGTAAAAGTTGGGTATTCATCCTTTCTGATGGCTGAGTAATATTCCATTGTATATATGGACCACATCCTCTTTATCCATTCATCTGTTGAAGGGCATCTAGGCTCTTTCCACAGCTTGGCTATTGTGGACATTGCTGCTATGAACATTGGGGTGCATATGGCCCTTCTTTTCACTACATCTGTGTCTTTGGGGTAAATACCCAGTAGTGCAATTGCTGGGTCATAGGGTAGCTCTATTTTTAATTTTTTGAGACACCTCCACACTGTTTTCCAAAGTGGCTGTACCAATCTGCATTCCCACCAACTGTGTAAGAGGTAAACAACAAATGGTTAACACCCGTGGGTTCCAGACATCCCAGCACCATTGTATATTTTATGTGAATATAAATATATAAGGAAAAGTCTCAGAAAGAGACAAAAGAAACATAAGTCATGATATTTTCATAATCATCTTTAAGAGATTTTTTCATCATTAGAGTAAAGCCATGAAAAGGCAAAATAAGCATAAAAGTATTTTTTGGCAAAAAATATTTAAAATTTGTTGAGGAAAAGTAAACAGTGTGAATAGAAAAAAAAACCCCACTTTTTTGATACATGTTGGAACAATTGATTTAAATGTTTTATTCAGAGGCAGGACTCCATTATAGCAAAATGGGGAGTTCAACAAATCTTTTTCCCAAAAAAACAAGTATAAAATGGGAAAAACAAAAAACTGATCAAAAACAACTGTTTCAGTGTTCTGCAAATCAACCAGAGAAAAACAAGAAATTGAGAAGTGTTTATTCACGAAAAACTACTAGAAATTTGGGTGAGAAAAATGAGAGTTTACAGAGAATCCACAGCCTTCTTGCCTGGAACTTTTCCTCCTGCATACCCCCTCCAAAAATTTGGTCAGGAAAGTAGCCTTACCATGGCATGACACCCTGTGAAAACCAGCAGCTTCACTGTTAAAAGGGGCTGACTTGATTTGGACTGGGGAGCCAAATCCATTGCTGGCAGCATTATCAGTAAAAGTGGCATATGTGAGAGGAAGTGAATGGGGAATTCCCATAGCTTTGTTAAACTGAGTTTTGAGCCCCAGTTATGGCAAGTGATAGACTAGCCAAAAACTTTACAAGGAGATGATGGAAATGAGAGAATCATAGAAAGGCTAGATAAGCTCTCCGTATCTCCCTGGCTTAATGGGAAACTATGCTCATGTTTACAGGACACCCTGGAAGGTCCAGAGTAAAGTAAAAGCCCAGGGAGACTTGAAAACTGCCTGAACTTTGAATGCTTACCTCAATGTACACATAGATCTATCAGCAGAGGGTGGTAGCCTTATAGGCTCGAAGTTCTTGAGCACAACCTCTTATGAATCAGTGACTTGCTAGTAAGCCATGCAGACCCAGGGCAAACCATAGGAAGCCAGGCAGAAAAATAAAATAATTAAAAACAAAACAAAACAAAACGGCAAAGACATCAGTGGCTGCACATTTCAGAGAGACAGATTCTGCAGATTAAGTCCAAATAAATTACTAAAAACAACAGCTACCTTGTGGGGAAAGAAAATAATCCAGAGGTGCTCCAATATATGGTCTAAAAGGTCAGTTTTCAAAAAAAAAATCATGAGATAGTCAAAGAAACAGGAAAATGCGACCTCTACTCAGGGGGAAAAGATCCATAGAAGCTGACTCTGAGTAGACTCAGATGTTATATATACCACACAAAGACTTAGAAGTGGAGCTTACAATATATTTAAAATGTTAAATGAGAGTATGATGACAATTATCCTCAAATAAGAATTCTCAATATAGAAACAGAAAAATAAAAAAGGAGCAATGAAAATTCTAGGATTTAAAAACACATAGTTGAAATAAAAAACTTAACCAAATGGATAGATTTGAGATGGCATAAGAAAGAATCAGTGAATTTGAAAATAGATAAATAGGAATGATCCAATATGAATAATAGAGAGGAAAAGAGATTGAAGAAATAAGAACAGAACCTCAGAGACCTGTGAGGCAAGATTAAATACACTAGCATGTAATGAGAATCCCAGAAGGACAAGAAAGGCAAGAAAAATACTTGAAGAAATAATGACTGAAGATTTCACAAAATTGATGTAAAAGAAATCTGCATATCCATAAAGTTCAATAAACCTTAAGTAAGATAACATAAAAATCTCCATCTACACAAATAGTAAAATTACTGAACACTAAGGACAAATAAAAAATCTTGAATCCAGCAGGAAATAAACAACTCATCCCAAACTAGGGAATAATAATCCAATTAATGGCTCAATTCTTATCTGAAACAATGGAGACCAGAAGGCAGAGTGATGAAACAAAATAGTCAATCATTAATTCTATCTCCAGTAAGCTATCCTCTAAAAGTTAAGGTAAAACAAAGATTCATGTAGTGTCCCTTTATATAAGCTTTATAAGAAATTCAGTCTGATCCAAATCATAATTTTACCATGTATTTTTGTTCTTCTTAAAGAATAAGTGTATGTGTGTGTATGTGTGTGTACATGTATAAGACCATGGATCTTCTTTATTCACATGTAAAGTTTTATCTAGAAACCCCTTTATGCATTATGTTGAAGTAAAAAAGTAATCTTTATTACTAAAGATTCTGTACTGAATTTAGATGTGTGTGTGTGTGTTGAAAGCATTTGATAAAATTTAAAATTTTTACACAGAGATTTTTGTTCACTAATACATTTTTTCTCACTAATATCAACCTGCAAGAAAAAGAACATTTCCCAGATAAACAAAGACTGAGAGAATTTATTCTTAGCAAACAAGCCTTATAAGAAATAGGAAATGAAAGAAAATAACACCATAAGGCAAGTCCACAGGAAGAAATGAAGAACACTGGAAAAGGTAACTGTATGGGTAAGTAGCAAAGAATGTATAAATATATATTTTCCTTTTTCTTCTCTCTATTAAAAAAATCATCAGATTGTATAAAGTAATAATTGTAACACTGTATTATTGAATTTATAACATTAATATAGATTTAATATATGTGAAAATAATAGCACAAAAGAGGGGAGAAAATGGAGCTGTATAGGAACAAAGGTGTTAGATCTTGCTGAAATTTAGCATTAAATTAACATGAGTTAAATTGATAAATTAAGATGTATATTTTAACCTCTAGAGCAAACGCTAAGAAAATAACTATAAAATCCTAATATCAACAGAGGAATTAAAATGATATACCAAGAAGAATTAACCCAAAACACAGCAGTAGAGGAAGAACAGAGGAACAGAAAGACATGAGCCATATTGATAACAAACAAAATGACAGACACAATCCAATCATATCAATAATGACATTAAGTAGTCCATTAAATAGACTAAATACTTCATTGAAAACATTGAAATTATCAGATTGAATAAAAAGAAAGATTCCACTATGTGTTAACTACAAGAGACACACTTCAAGTTTAAATATACAACCAGACTGAGAGTAAAAGAATAAGAAAGACATATCATACAAACAGTAAAACAAAGAGAGCTGGAGCGACTATATTTATTTAGTATCAAACAAAACAGACTTTTAGAAAATACATATTAGTAGAGATAAATAGGGAAATTTCATAATGATAAAAGAATCAATACACCAGGAAGATATAATGATTTTAAATGTGTATGCACCAAACAATGGGACCCTAAAATACAAAAAGCAGAAAACTGAGAAAATTGAAAGGAAATGTAGACTGTTTAATAATTATAGTTCAAAATTTCAAGATCCTTGATATCGATACAGCAAGTTTATGGAAAATTAATAAAGATATAGAAGATTTGAAAAACACTGTTAACCAACATGATCTAACTGACATTTATAGAATATTTTATCCAACAATAGCAAAAACATTCTTTCAAAAGCATGTGGAACATTCTCTAGAATAGACCATATGATAGGACTTAAAATAAATTTCCATAATTGTAAAACGATTGAAGTTACTCAAAGTATGTTCTCCAACCACAATAAAATTAAAGTAGAAAGCAACAAGAAAAATTTGAGGAATCCCCCAATACCTGAAAATTAAACAACACATTTCTAAGTAACCCAGATCAAAGAAGAAATCACAAGGGAAATTAAAAAATATTTCTAACTGAATGAAAGTGAAAGACAACATATAAAAATTTATGGGATGCAGCTAAAGAAGTGCTTAAAGGGAAAGTTACAATTTTAAACATGTATATTAAAAATTGTATTCACTGTTTAGAAAAGCCATTATTATAGATTAGAAACAGATTATAAATTAGAACAGATCCTAGACTTTATTGGTTCAGTGTTGGTACCTTTTTGTCAAAGGTTTTTAAAACTTTAAATACATTTAAATGCATTTCATATATATGCATGTATATAAATGCATATAATATATTGTAAAATGCTTTATCAAGCAAAGATCTTGTAGATAATCACCACCATGTGTTGGGGTTCTATCTACTTATAAGGCACTGAGAAAGCATTTTATATACATGGTCTCATTTAATATTCACAACAATACTATGCAATACTATTAAGGAAAATAAGGCTCAGAAAGTTTTTCAGTTGCCTACATAAACATTAACATGTCAAATACACAGCAGAGCAGTATTCAAACCCAGGCCTCTTGGAAGACAAAGCCTGTGAATTGTGTAAGACTGATGAATAACAGAACTGTACCCCTGAAACAAATAATACATTATATGTTAATTAAAAAAAAAGAGCCTCTTTCAGATTTATGGGATGCTTGGAAGTCACATATACATGTATGTGATAACTTCCAATGGCTAGAATGTTTTTTTTTTTTTAAGATAAAGGACATCATTTGGTAAGAATGACTATATGTCAAATAACTGAAACCATAGACCATGGATTGGTTTTGTTTTTTAATAAGTGATAATAGGGACTATAGCAAAATTAGTTTCATATTTTACCCCCAAGCTGTCCTTCCTCGGCTAGAAAAATGGGATTTGGAAAGATTTTGGGTATCTTCTCTCCAGTTCTCTTATCTTGCAGATAAAATGGAAGCCCCCAAAATAGGTAAGGCTCTCAAAGGTGGAAATACAGTATTTTGTTCATCCTTGAATCTCCTGCACCTAGCAACACATCTGGCTCCTACGAGGTGCACATGGGGGACAATTTAGAAGCACATGGGGGACAACTTGCCAAATGGCACACCAGGAAGCACATGGGGGATAACTTGCCAAATGGCACACCATTCAGGCTTAGAATGAAAGTGAAAACCCAAGTTTTAGATTGCTCAGTTTGGTCCTCGTTTCTATACTTTGAGTTTCAAGTGAATAGATATATATATCATAGGAATAGAATTCTTTGTAAGATCCAACAAGGCCTTTGGATACCATGGTTATACTGTTTTTTTTTTTCCATTTGGTCTTTTAAATTTCTGGGTACTAAGCATGAGCAAAGTTGCACCAAATGCCAGCTTCCTTATCGTGACTCAGAGGGAATCTTTTTTCTTTCTCTTGTGTCAGGTGACCTGAAAGAAATCTCTCTGAATAGTTCTTCTCTCCAGTCCCTTGGGTCCCTGGTTTCTCCTTTAACTTTTTTTTTAAATATCCACTTTTCTAAATGTGCCTATTCCTGAAATAGATACCTAGGAGAGGCAGTAGAACTGGGGGGGTATCACATCCCCAATTGCTATCTCTTAATTCCCTTAATTGCTCCATATTGTTCATTCTTCTCATTCTCCCAGCTGGCTGTCCTCAGCTACACCGAAGGCTTGACTACTTTGCATTTCTATGGCTTATCTCCACCCAGTCTATTCATTTTCTCTCCTTTCTCACCTTTGGATATCTTTCTCTGCAATCCTGATCATCTTTCTTTTACACAACTGACCTCCAATGGTTTCAGGTTATTCCAGGACTGCACCAAAATGCAAGGAGAGATGTATGGTTGTCTGAATGAGATCCCAGATAGCATGAGTGCAAGGAAAGAATGAGGAGATGGGCAAAGGAAGGAGCTGTTTCCTCTCAGATAATTCACTTATCAATCCCAGTGTAAGAGCCTTGGCAGCTTACCCCTGTATCATAGCTCCCACTGACTAAAGAAAGTGTGGGAGGCTGTCTATAAACCTCCCCATGGGTATGTGGTTGATATGCCTTGCCCATACCCACATAGATGTCCTTAGCTGGTTTTATGTGGGTCACTGAGGGGAGAAGAAAGACTATTATTTGCAGAGAGAGCATTAAAGTAGGTGGGTTTTAGGAAACAGAGTTGAACTGTGAGGAATATTAATCAAAGAGAGTGTGAAATACCAGAGTTGTTGATGTGAATGATGCAAGGTCATTGTGGGACTTGGGTGGTATTGGCTCCATGCGTCAAATGCATGGGGAGTCAAGGATGGCAACAGGTGAACAAACAGCAAGATCCATAGTCAAGGGGTCAGAGGCAGCGCAGAACAAGATTTGAGTCCCAAGTTCTGACTCAGGCTCATGAAGAGCAACTGTGAGCTGTAGTGTCTCCTTTACCTGGCATCTGGTGTGTCTAATAGGGATGGAGTGTGTGGTTTAAGAAACTGAATGAATTTTTCCTCTCTCTAATCCTCCGCACATGAGTTCATCCCATCCAGGTATTGGGTGAAAGGCAGTTTGGGGGTCTGGCTAGGGTTTAGCTCATGAGGTGACCTTGCCCCTCTGTTGGCAAGATGTCTCCCTCTCCAGCCCTCAGCCAGACAGACTAAACCTGAGGGACTGGAGAAAGTGGAAACTCTGAAGATGGCAGTGTAACATTTTTATCCAAAGTTTATAACTACTTTCATTTAAAGGCCTTTGTCTCATTCTCTGTTCAATCAATCATGTCTTTTTATAATCCCATCTTTCAAGAAACTTTCAGGTCTAAAATTAGTATTAGTGGAGGCAGAATATTTATTTCATTCAAGCATGTATAGAGCATCTACTATGTGTATGCTATGCAAAGATTAAGCCTTCTTGGGATGGGGAAGCAATAACGGGAGACTGGATTCCTCTGTGCCATTAGATGCTCAAACATTCTGTAGCTGGGATTTATGTCTTATTTATCTTCTTTCCTTCACAAACACTCAGCGATTGGTGGGCACCCAATAAACTTTTGCTGAATTGAGTTGTTTGCTACTGAAAGCTGAGAACCTTAACATTTTCTATTAGTGCAACAGGATTGGTCTGTTTTCCATGTAGTCTGAAAGTAACTGTGTGATTAGTTGTCGATAGTAATAATGGAACAGCATTTGTATCAAAATGAAAGTAAACATGACAGAAATGGGGAAGAATGGAAAGGGCAAGACAGAAGAAAAGGATTCAAAAGAACAAGGGCAAGGGCGAGGGGTTCAGGAGATAAAGAGAGGAGGTAGTTACAAGGGACAGTCAGAGCGGGGAGCGGCAGATTTCAATTCATGAAATGAGGCATATCAACCACATAGAACATAAACTGGAGCTGTGTACCAAGGGAACAAAAGGTAATTGATGTGCTGTCCAATAACGGCTCTTAATGCCACCAAAAGCCAATTGTCTGTGTGTATATTTGCAATGTTGGCAAGCTCTGCAATATCTCAGTTAGGTGCCACCGAAGGCATAAGATCGGACACAGAGACAAATATAGCTTTTCTCTTGCAAAAATATGTCACCAAAAATATTCCAAGCATGTAATGATAAGCACCAAACCATTTGGCCATCCAGAATGATCTAAATACAGAGGTTTGACTATGTATAGTTCAGCTATACAAATACTTAGGTTCTGGTTGGCCTTATCAAGGTGCACCCACAAACTCTTTCTTGGGAGTTTGGAGGAACATGACTTGTAGATTCACTGGGGCAGGGCATGAAGGGGCGGGTGGGACAGAAGCAAGTGGGGATGAAATAATTTTGTTTGCTCCCACCCACCTTATTGCACACCTCCCATCTCCCCCTCAGGCCTCCTGCATCAACAAATATTGCTTATCTTCCCTGAGCCTAAACTGATGAAGAGTTAGGATAAGAAGAGAATGAGTCTGGGGTAACCGGGTGATGGGTATTAAGGAGGGCACGTGTGGTGATGAGCGCTGGGTGTTATACGCAACTAATGAATCGTTGAACACTACATCAAAAACTAATGAGGTACTATAGGATAGCTAATTGAACATAATAATAAAAAAATAATTTAAAGAAAGAACAGAATGAGTCAAAAGATGCTACCTCCTAAGCAGGTTTTGGGAGAAATATTCTTGCCCTCCTCCAACTGGCCCCTGCAAACAGGAAAGGTCAGATTGCTCAGCTTTTGTGGCTTGGGACATTAAGGGATGAACAAAATACAAATGATGTGGTAGGAGAAGCAGGGACTTCTGCTCCCTGCTTCCCCAGTGATGGATGGAGCAAACATGAAGTTCATACTTTCTGTCTTGAGTTTCCTCATCTGTAAAGTGGAGTTAATAAATTCTACCTACCTCATCAACAAGATAATATAAAAGGAAAAAACATCAAAACTGCTGAAGGATGTATCTGTCTGGCATCCTGGAAGTTCACAGGAGACTCTGGGTCCTGGGCAAGCTTTGCAGCTGGTTCTTTCTCCTGTTTATCCCAGCCCAGTGGCAATTAACACTAGTCCCGTGCCTTGGGACCACCTGGCTTTGTGGAAAGAAACCTCACTGAAGAGCTCTGACAGCTTTCTAATTTTACTTCTCTTCAGATTCTTCTTCTCCAGGGCAACCACACACACAATGCCATTTTGTAATTTATTTTCATTTTGCAGAGGAGAGCCTACCCTCCTCTTCCTGGCTTGGCTTCTATGGCCTGGCCATATTACTCTTGGATGGCCCTGGGCTGTTTTGGCCTCCGAGCTGGCATGGCCTTGTTATGCCAGCTGGAGAAGGACAACACACCTGTGGGTGTGCTAGGCTGGGTCTGGGAGGTGGCTGGGCAAGGGTCCTAATTACTTGAGGGTGACACACGGCTTGCCAGCATGACTTCATGCATTTACTTTCACCAGGCTCTGTGAGCTCTGTGGAGAAGCTCAGGGTGTTTATGCAGCTGCCCCAGCCCCAGTGGGAGTGGCCTCTCTTACCTGTAGATCACCCTTTCTGGCCTCCAGGTGGACATCTGTGCTCAAGTTCAAGCCACTCGCAGATATCCGGCTTATAGAATATTCATATTGCTGTCTTTTCTTCTCACTTAATGTTTGGAAAAGGTATTGTTTTAAACAAGAAAACTTAAAAACAGATGGGTTGTGGTTTTCAGCCTTCACATTTCCAAGAACATGATAGAAACCAGGAGTCAACCCATCTGACTCTTTGGGACCTGATTCTGTATTTCTTATATTGGCAAAGTCCTCGCTGAAGGTGGAAGTACAACAGCTGCCAACTGGGAAGGAGCCACAGCTCCCTGCCAGAAGCATGCCTGCCTCCCATTGCCATTGTCATTTCAGAAGGAGGACTTGGGATGGAGGCTGACTAAACCTCATGGGCTGTCTCCTGTGCGGAAGATGCTGAACCACTGTCTGGAATATGCCCTTGGAGTTGTTCCAGGGGTGGTGATAGGAGGGGCTGAGTCACCAGTGGTCTTTCCCTTGGAGCCCATACTCCTCTTTAAAACTGGACGTTCAGCAGTCTGGGGCTTGGGACCATGCTTTTCTCTGTGCATAGTGACCCTTCTAAAGACCGAATCTACATCCCAGGCTCCATCACCCCTCAGAGGAAAAGGAAGAATTGTTCCCAGCAGGCTGCTCAGCTAAATGTGACATAAAGTAACATGGCGACATGGAACTGGGGACAGATCCCAGGAGACCAGACTCTGCTTCCTCATCAACCCAAACAAGAGGTCTGGGTAGAAAGTAAATCTTGTGACTGCAAGAAACAGTATTTGGAAAAAACATAATGAATATTAGTCATGGACATTTTCATAATAAGGAAAACTTCTCATAGTAGCACAGGGTTGCCAGAGGCCTGGCTCATCTGGAATCACTTTGAAGCCCACCCTTAGTATGTATGCACAAAGTCTGCATGAGAGCATATTCTGGGATATGCACCCCTAACGCACTATTCCCCAAAATGTGTTCCATGGAGCACTTGACCTTGGAAATCATTTTTATGAGGAGAAAGTTCCACGGTTAAATAAGATTGAAAAATGTTACTTTCTCTGTTTGGAGATTAACAATATCCATTAACAACTCAGAACATATGCTTAAGAAGTCTTTTAACTCGATTTAACCCCGTGTTTCCCAAGTTTGATAATGGAATGTTAATTTTGCGAAATACCTGCGGAGCATGTTTTGGGAATAGTTGCTTTACTGGAGGATGTTACGTGACTCCTTCAATTTGCAACATCCTCCCTTCAAGCTGGGAAATTAACATTCCTTGGGGATCATGGCCTCTGTTCAGTTAAATGGCTGAGTGGTCAGTTCAGAGCTGGGTTGGCAGGCTTTTCCCATACACTAGAAATTAGGAAGAACTATTGCCTTTAAAGAATAGCTTTCTCATTTTGAAGGTTAAAACCTTAGGGATACAAAAATAATTTAATGATGTTCTGAGACTAGAAGGTTAATCCTGTTCAACGCTTTTCTATCAGGATCTGTTATTCTGAGATGGCCACTTAGGAAGTCTGATGGAGATAGGATTTTCAACAGCTTCTCTACCATTGTTCCCCACAGTAACATAGGTTTGTGCCTGTGCTAGGCACTTGATTCGAGATTTACTAAATGGAATCCACAGGGCTTAATTTTATATATGGTCTGGGAGCAGAGTGAGTGTGTACTTCTTAGGCTGGGTCATTCCTGGCTTATTTTTCATGTCTTGAGTTTTCTATGTACAATAGTTTATGATCTGAGGTTTGGAAACACTTAGGGTGCCAAACCTTCTGCAGAGTTTCTTCAGGCACTTCAGGATTCACAGAGATTTCCTGTTCAAGTCCTCACACATTTTCCTGTGACACAGTTCATGCCAGCACACACCTTGGTATTCGTGCCTCACCTGCTATTCTTTTGGTCATCCATCATGGGATCACTTTCAACTTACTTGTTCTGTGTGTGTTTCCTGGCCAAATTTTGCTGGGTTATAGTCACCTGTATCCCAGCCTGAACCTCTAAACTAGCTTCAAAACCCTGATAGAGCCCCTTATAATTACGTTGGAATATGGTTCCTAATTTAGCCTTTATATTAGCTAGGAAGTCCTTAAAACCTGTTCCAAGAGATGAAACCCAGGCTAACTCTCCCCCAACCCACTGACCTATTTAATGTCTGCTATAGATTTACTTTCAAAGGGGAAGCAGGTGAAAGGGGAATACATAAGTTCACACGGAGCTCCAGGATCGTTTCAGCTTCCCGGTCTTTATAAATTTACCAAGTAAGAAAACATTCCCCCAGAGTTGTCTCGGCTGACCCTTGTGTGACACCTCTGAGGCTTGACAGAAATCAATGACTCCTGAGGTCAGAGGAGTTCTGGCTTCAAAGGAAAAATGTTGAGCATTGGTGCATTCGCTGGCCAGTGTTCCCTCTCTTATTACTTTTGATGGATTCATATATATGAAAGGAGACGGAAGGTGCCCAGCAGTCACTCCATGAGTCACCCCCAACACACGCTTATAATTACAGTGCGTTCAAACCCTCTTCGTGTGATGAACCTGTGCTTGACTTGGGGCTCCTTCATTACAGCCTCTTCCTTGAGGGCAGGATGGCACAGTATTGTGTGACTTGAAGTAACTTCATAAAAGCCTTTGGACGATATGTGTTTACGTGATGTTAAAAAGAGAAACATTAACTCCATCAACTCTTTTGTCTACATATTGACAATCATTAGTCTGGTTTTTTTCCCTGAAATTTCCAGCTGGTCCATGCAGTGGAGACTGAATTCAAATGTTCAGGGATTCATCTGTGTATGAGAATTGTCCCTATATTCATTTCTTGGATGAAACTGGTAAAAGGTGATGTTCTTCCAAGTGTGGAGAAATGTCTCTACACATCACTTTTCAAGAGCTAAACTGGGATGGGCTTAGGTGGTTCTTAAATGCCATTACCCAAAAGGAAGTCTGCAGAAACCACACAATAATTTGCAAGGCACATAGAAAAACAATTGCTTCACATGTGCCTTCAGCACTCACACACATTTACATGGCTTGGGGAGTTTTGTTTCTTCCATGATGAACTCCATATGTCTCTGTTTAGCTTTCTTTTTGCACAGGTCACTTTTGTTCCCTGGACCCATCCTCTCTTCCTTTGTTTGCCCTGCTTTCCTCTGAAGAGCCCACATGTGTGCATAGATGGCACCTGGGGAAACAAACACAGTAAGCCGCCCAGAAATAACATGGTAAATGATGGAGCAAGGGGGAGTGATCTGCGTAATAGTGCCAGGGATATCCAGGGGGATCTCTCAATTTCTGAAAACCTGTAATGGACGCATAGCTTTTAATCCCTAATTTAGAAACAAACAGGAAATGTCACCACAAGGTTCACACCTTCTTGTTAATATCTTCTGTTCTCTTGCCCGACATTTCCAGCTTCAACATTGCCATGGGCTAAGAGAGTGTGAGTAAGATTTTAAATAATTGTGTAATCAACCACCTGGCTTTCATAACAATATCTGGCCCTGGACTCCGTGAAAGACCTCAGGCAACTCTTTTAACCTGGGAGGTATCTACTCCAAAGGCAATTAAAATAGGTGTTAGCTGGAGCCACCTGGAAATGAGCTCTGACTCACTTTTTGGTGACAGTCACGCAGTCACAAAGATGTTTTGCAATGCAGTTTCATTGGATCTGAGAGCTCCTTGTGAGGCTCGATGCTGAAGAAGTGGTTCCAGATACACACAGGTTATAATAATTACCCTTAAAATTTTTTAATGCTTGTTATGTGCCAACCATACAGTCTGATGTCATTATAGAGAAAGTAAACTTCATGTGGAAGTTACTTTTATTATCATCTTTATTTAACTGTGAGGAAACCAAGGCTTCCAGAGATGAAATAGACTGTCCAAGCTACAAAATTGCAGAGTGCCACTCACCAGGCTGAGTCTGACCTAAATCCTGGTCATTTAAGCCATCCTCTGCTAAACTACTCTGTGGACTGTGACAGAAGGTAGGCTGAAGAAGTGGGCCACCTGAGGTTCTTTGCTCTAAATTGTGGTGGAAATTATTGGGTTGTTATTGGGTTTGGGTTCCATTGTTGGGCTTGGGTCCCAGCTCCAGTTGCTAAGGTGGAGTCTGAATGAACACTGGGGTTGATAAGGACAGTGATTCTGATGGGGTCTGAACAGTTCTTGGAGAGTAATGCCTACCTCATAGGGTTTTGTGATTGAACAAGAAAATGTTTACAAAATGCCTGACAAATACTAAGTGCTCATAAAATCATGGTTATTGTATGGTGTTTTGTTTTTTTTTTTCCATTTATGAAACTAAGTGTTGGAAATTTTCAAGCCATTTCACAAATGGCAGTCACCATGATTTTTCTTCCCTTTCACTCTTCCCCAAATCATTTTGGCTCAAGATGGAAATTTATTGTTCATGTAATTTAGGGCTCAGTATACTAAGCTCTTTTTTCCAAAGAGACTATGTTCTTTATATGTGAACACAGTGACTTCTAGTAGGGCAATTCCCTTCTGGATATTTGTGGGGCTAATAATGATGAATATTTGTGGGGTAATAACGATGATGATTATACTAATCAATTCTACTTATTTTGTATTTAGTATGTGCTAAGCCCTTTTACATGCATTTTCAATTAACTCTACGAGAATCCTGTAAGTATTAATTTACACATTTTACAGATTAGCAATGTCACTCACTTTCTCTAAGTGATCAACATCTAGTTTTGCCTGGTCACATTGCTTATATGTACCCCAGATCTGTAGGTATCATGACACCTTCCCCATCTCTTTTGTAAAAGACCTGTTTCATTTTCTGGTAACCATTCCCAAGCACAGTACCTGCCAACCACAGGTTTCTTAACTTCTCAGTATAGTCCTGTGTATTAGTCTCAGTTTCCAGGTGTTCTTAGACTGCTACCACTTTATATTGTCCATAAACTCTTCCTGAGGGGCTCAAAAAAGCAAAAACAAAAACAAAAAACACCAAAAAACCAAAACCAAAACCAAAAGAGTTCCTGGCATATCCCCCCTCCATTCTTCCTGTCCACTGAGACTATTTGTCCATAAACTCTCAAAAGCATGTCTTCAAATGGGAGGCACTAAGAGCCGACACCAGGGCACATGTCTTTAGAGAGGCAGTTTGACTCAAGTTAGAGAATTTTAACCAGTTAAGTAATTTTAACCAGTAATTAAAAATTTAAAGCATTTTTATAGCAAATCATTCAATAGAGTAGAAGGCACCGTTTACCTACATTTAAAAATAATACAGTTTTGGAGGAGAATATATCCCCAGGCACCAATGATAAACATATGCTCATGTGCCTCCAGCAGGTCTTTTGGTAGAAAACACTGAGAAGTTCTTGACTACAATATCTATTAACACATGTTTTCAGTAGCCACATGGGATTTGGGGGGAAGAATAGAGTGTCTCTGAGCCCTGTTTCTGAGCTCCTATCGGGAGCTGCCTGTGTAATAGATGGCACATGTGTTATGTTGAAAAACCAAACCTAGGTTATTCTATTAGTTTACTCAGGTTGCCATAACAAAATACCATAGACTGTGTGCCTTAAACAACAAAAACTCATTTTCTTTGAGTTCTGGGACCTAGAAGTCTAAGATTAAGATGTCAGCAGGTTTAGTTTCTCCTGAGGTCTCTCTCTTTGGCTTGCAGAAGCCACTTCTCTCTGTGTCCTCATGTGGTCTTTCCTCTGAGAGACACCACGCATGGTGTCTCTCTCTGTGTCCAAATTTCTTCTTATAAGGACACCAGTCAGATTGGATTAGGGCCCACCTTAATGATCCCATCTTGACTTAATCAAAACTTGAGTTAAAAGCTTAACTTTTTCGAGGCCCTATCTCTAAATAGAGTCACATTCTGAGGTACTGGGGGATTAGGATTTCAACATATGAAGTTTGGGAGCTAAATTCAGCCCCTGACAGCATTTAAGGCAGCTTCACCAATGAGGTAACACCTCAACTGGACTCTGAAGGAGTAATAGAAGCTTGATGGTCACATGAGCAGGATGAGGATAAAGTTGGGGTGGAGAAGGAGGCACTAGAGACAGTAGGAGGAGTGTAGGCATGAGGCATGAGACAGCCCCGGGAGTGGGGAAGCTCAAAAAGCCAAGTGTCCCTGGAGGCTGTTACAAGGAAGAGGTGGGGATCGATGGAAGATAAAGGTGGAGCCATGACAGGGATCAAACTAGGCAGGGTGCTGAGTGATGTGCTAGGAGCTGAAGATGTTCTTGTGGGGAAGAGCCATGAAGAGTCCCTGAAGAAAATATGTCAGATCTGTATTTCGGAAGATAGTCCTGGAAATTCTGTGGAGCATGTATTAGGGAGACCAAGGCTGGAGGAAGGGAGACCTGCTAGAGAATTGAAAAGAGCCAGAAATGGGATTTGGTTCAGAAGGTTTAACTGAAAATATTCTTTCTATGGTAGATGATGCCCCACTCCCAATGAAAAGAACACTAGTGAATACCTTGCAGACTTAGTGTGTGTCAGGTAATGGTCTAAGCCCTTTACCTATAAGAACTCACTAATTCTGCTCAATGATTATTACCTCACTTAACAGATAAGAAAATTGAGGCACACAGATTACATAGCCTCTCTAAGTTAGGGAATTAATGAGAGTGGAGCCACCATGTAAACTCAGGTATTTGGCCCTAAAGTCCATACTCTTAGCCACTATGTCTGTTGAGCAGTGGAGAGCCATCTTCCATATAACCACTGAGTCCATTGCTGGTGGCAATCTTTCTGTCCTGCCTATTTCCAGGAAAGTCAGCCTATTCCTCAGAATTCCCAAGGTTTTGTAATAAATGTCACTAGATTGATTAAACATAAGTCCAGTTCTTTCCCATCCTACTTGATTTCCTCAACAATATGTTCATAATCAGTTGTTTATTGAATATCCTCAATATGGTGAACACTAAAGCCAGAAGATAAATAAGAAGTGGTCTCTGTCATAAGGAGCTCACAGTCTAGACTCTAGAGTGCATATAAAGAGCTCAGTTACTATAGTGGAGGGAATGAGAATAACTCTGGAACTCTACATAATAGCTGTAGTCAGCAGAATGGTGTTCAGGGGTAAGAAGGGAGAAGTTGTTTCTTTTCTGAGGGTATTTCCATCACATATTTTCATTTTTTTTTTTTTTCTTTTTTTTTTTTCTTTTTTTTATTCTTATGTTAATCCCCATACATTACAACATTAGTTTTAGATGAAGTGTTCCATGATTCATTGTTTGTGCATAACACCCAGTGCTCCATGCAGAATGTGCCCTCCTCAATACCCACCACCAGGCTAACCCATCCTCCCACCCCCCTCCCCTCTAGAACCCTGTTTGTTTTTCAGAGTCCATCGTCTCTCATGGTTCGTTTACCCCTCCTATTTCCCCCGCTTCATTCTTCCCCTCCCGCTACCTTCTTCTTCTTCTTTTTTTTCCCTTAACATATATTGCATTATTTGTTTCAGAGGTACAGATCTGAGATTCAACAGTCTTGCACAATTCACAGCGCTTACCAGAGCACATACCCTCCCCAGTGTCTATCACCCAGTCCCCCCATCCCTCCCACCCCAACCCCCACTCCAACAACACTCAGTTTGTTTCCTGCGATTAAGAATTCCTCATATCAGTGAGATCATATGATACATGTCTTTCTCTGTTTGACTTATTTCACTCAACATAATACCCTCCAGTTCCATCCACGTCGTTGCAAATGGCAAGATCTCATTCCTTTTGATGGCTGCATAATATTCCATTGTGTATATATACCACATCTTCTTTATCCATTCATCTGTCGATGGACATCTTGGCTCTTTCCACAGTTTGGCTATTGTGGACATTGCTGCTATAAACATCGGGGTGCATGTACCCCTTCGAATCCCTACTTTTGTATCTTTGGGGTAAATACCCAGTAGTGCAATTGCTGGATCATATGGTAGCTCTATTTTCAACTTTTTGAGGAACCTCCATACAGTTTTCCAGAGTGGCTGCACCAGTTTGCATTCCCACCAACAGTGTAGGAGGGTTCCCCTTTCTCCGCATCCCCGCCAACATCTGTCGTTTCCTGACTTGTTCATTTTAGCCATTCTAACTGGTGTGAGGTGGTATCTCATGGAGGTTTTGATTTGGATTTCCCTGATGCCGAGCGATATTGAGCACTTTTTCATGTGTCTGTTGGCCATTTGGATGTCTTCTTTGGAAAAATGTCTGTTCATGTCTTCTGCCCATTTCTTGATTGGATTCTTTGTTCTTTGGGTGTTGAGTTTGATGAGTTCTTTATAGATTTTGGATACTAGCCCTTTATCTGATATGTCATTTGCAAATATCTTCTCCCATTCTGTCGGTTGTCTTTTGGTTTTGTTAACTGTTTCCTTTGCTTTGCAAAAGCTTTTTATCTTGATGAAGTCCCAATAGTTCATTTTTGCCCTTGCTTCCCTTGCCTTTGGCGATGTTTCTAGGAAAAAGTTGCTTCGGCTGAGGTCAAAGAGGTTGCTGCCTGTGTTCTCCTTTAGGATTTTGATGGACTCCTGTCTCACATTGAGGTCTTTCAACCATTTGGAGTCTATTTTTGTGTGTGGTGTAAGGAAGTGGTCCAGTTTCATTCTTCTGCATGTGGCTGTCCAATTTTCCCAACACCATTTGTTGAAGAGACTGTCTTTGTTCCATTGGACATTCTTTCCTGCTTTGTCGAAGATTAGTTGACCATAGAGTTGAGGGTCCATTTCTGGGCTCTCTATTCTGTTCCATTGATCTATGTGTCTGTTTTTGTGCCAGTACCATGCTGTCTTGATGATTCCATCACATATTTTCAAAGACAGCATTATAGGAAGATTGTAGCAGATGTGAGGGTATGGTACTTATTTATGGAACTTACGCCCAGGAAGACACGGCTACCATGTATAGGCAAGACATACAGACACATTTAAGGACTAAACCCATAAGCAGCAGCAGAGAGAAAGTTGGATTCATTCATTAATTGCACACACTTATTGATGACCTAATATGGGGTAAGCAGTCTACAAAGTGCTGAATGAATATCAAATTGAACCATCTTTCAGTTATTCATTCCCATAGCCTTACCCTGAGGTGGGGATACCTCCTCTCATTAAGTATCAGAAAACTTTGCATCTGCTTCTAGGACTCACACATGCTTGGAAGATGAAGATCTTTTAACAGAACTGGGTATAATTTTTCTTCCCACTTAGCCAGTGAGCCATCATAGTGCTAAATTTGGTATAAAGTATCATAAGAAAAAGCTCTTGTGCTGTTCACACTGATGTGTCACCTTGTCACTTGTGTTTGAACTAGCATTGAGAGATCAAGTGCACAAAAGTAAATCAAAGACAACTTGTTCTGAAATAAAATCACCTTTATATGTATATAAACCATAAAATCCCATTGTTACAATCTTCCATCATTACCACCATCATCCCTGAATTTCTGGGAATCTTATACTCACCATTGCTCAGAGAAAGTCTACCTCTTCTACGTGTTTACAATCTGAGGGACACACACTGACAGATAGATGCCCAAAGGAAGTAGACACAACTAATTAACAAACACTGGACAAACACAAATAGATAAGAGTAAATATTGGCCTTGTATAAAAGCCAAGAGAGAGACTATGGACTCTAAGAAACAAACTGAGTGTTCTAGAGGGGACAGGGGTGGGGGGATGGGTTAGCCTGGTGATGGGTATTAAGGAGGGCATGTTCTGCATGGAGCACTGGGTGTTATACGCACACAATGAATCATAGATCACTACATCAAAACCTAATGATGTAATGTATGGTGATTAATATAACATAATAAAAAAAAAGAATAAAAAAAAAAAAGCCAAGAGTGTAGTGCATTCTCTCACATTTTACAGAAGAGAACCTTGTTCCCACAGACGGAGCCATCGTTGTGTCCTAGCTTCCCTGGATTCCACAGGGACTGAAAGTCCCCAAGGAAATGTGACGTGACCTGCAATGTACCTTTTTGGACCAGTTGGAAGGTGTGAAGGGCTTCTGGACCTTTGTTGAAACAGGATGAGAAAAAGGGCAGATAAGCGGGGTGGGGGTAGGGAGCACAGCAGCTTCTCTTTCTGGAGAGGGCTCCTTCTGAGTTGTCACTTTGCAAAGTCCCTCAGTACCCAGGTTCTCTGAATTGGCTTTCTAACATGTATCTTCTGTAATGGAGATAGTTAATTGCCCTCACTTTCCCACTGCTCTGACTTGGTGGGAAGGGATGATTAGGAATAACTAATTGCACATCCCCAGAGAGAGAGAGCTGCAGAGAAAAGTTTGCCCAGCCAAACATTCTGATGTCCACAAGGGAGAATGTGAGGATATTTGGAAATACCTAAATAGTCAGTGGACATTATCTGATTTTCATTCTCATGCAACAAGTGCCTTTTGTGTGGAGTATACCATGCTTACGTTAGCATCAAGAAGACTTGGCAAGAGGGCGCCTGGGTGGCTCAGTTGGTTAAGCGACTGCCTTTGGCTCAGGTCATGATCCCGGAGTCCCTGGATCGAGTCCCGCATCGGGCTCCCTGCTTGGCAGGGAGTCTGCTTCTCCCTCTGACCCTCCCCACTCTCATGCTCTCTCTATCTCATTCTCTCTCTCAAATAAATAAATAAAATCTTTAAAAAAAAAAAAAAGAAGACTTGGCAAGAGCCAAGTGTGCACATTTGCATGTGTGTGGTGTGTGTACATGAGAGTGTATATTTGTATGAGTGTGTGTATGTGATCATGCATGCATATGTGTATGTGTGTATGGGGGTGTCTGTGACTGAATGTGTGATGTGAGTTTGTGTGTGTGAGAGAGTGTGTGCGGGAAGGTATGTGTGTATTTGAGTTTTGTTTGTAAGTGTGAGTGAGTGTGTGTGAATGTGCCAGTTTGGGTTAGCGAGTGTAGGCGTGTGTGAGAGCTTATGTGTGTGTGTGTGCGTGTGCATGCACAAACACATGTACATGTGTCTGAGGGCTCCCGAAGAACAGGAACCTGGATTCCAGCTGGGCAGTATTTCCTGAAATTGCTTCTGACTCATGAGCACTCTTAAGACCAGCTAAAACAATACAAAACAATTCAAATGTGCAGAAACTTGGGTTTGCTTTCTTTACATAAGGGAAGTTATTATTGAAAAAGGAATTTATCGAAGTTTTCCTGAGCACGATAGAGGTACTGCGTCTGCCCAGACTCATTGTGACCTTTGGTAGCCTTCACTGCTGGGCCATCTCAGGCTGTGGATGTCAGCTGCTGTCATAACCAATTTTGCTCAGAGCTCAAGCTTACAGAGCTATCTGCTTGACTTCATTGCAGATTTCATGCCATGGCATGAAGAGCTAATGGAAACTGCAGTAAGCTGGCAGTCAGGAATGCTCGTGTGACCTGGGGAAGGTCAGTTAAGCTCTCCGAGCTTAGATTATTCTTTGGCCAACCTGGGATCAACACCATCTGCCTTACCTACCTTGAAAACTCATGAAAAAAGATGAGATGAGGGTAGAAAGATGTTGAAACAAAGCACTAATCCTATTATTTAACAATTACCTTTTGATCCTAAGCGATAAAGTCAAGAGGCTCTGAAGGTCGGCCCCTGTGGTCTCTGAAGACCAGGCCGAATTTCCTTAGGTTCCCATGGCTCCTTGCATGGGAGCCACCCATAAAAGGAGAGAGAAAAGGAACATTCTCTTTTTTTGTTGACTGTCCCAATTCATCAATTTAGAATAAACTTTTATATTCCACTATCTCTAAATAAAATTTGATTTAAAAAAATCCCTGAACTTCTATCTTTGCACATCTGCTCCTGTCTTAGCCTGTTTCCCTCCTGCAGGGACTAGCCTGTCCCCCACACATCTGAGGTCATCTTTGCCCTCTGGTCACCTGGAAACAAGCCGTAGTACTTCTCACTAAGCTTGAAGACAGCAGCACATAGTCCAGACCCCTGTTGGAGTTACATCCAGACTCTGCCCCACAGTTTCCACATTTTGCTCATTAGAAGGGAGAGGGAGGCCTGGATCCCAGTCAGATCTGGGCAGATAGGAATTGCACTGTGGACGCCAATTTAGATTTCCTTTCTCCAAACGGTACATACTGTGGGCACAGATAATTTCTTTGGACATTTAGATCAAAGAAATAAGGGTCACAGATAATGGTTCTTCTTTCATGTCTGTGATGAGAACCATCAGAATCTCTTTGTCACAGTACTAATTCTTTCTTCATATCTCAGCCTGGTCACTCCCTGCCTTTGGAACACTTACCTCTATTCAGTGAATATTTGTGGAGCACCTCTCTGTGCCAGTTAGTGGGTTGGGAATTAGAGGGTGCAGGCATCAAACAGGACACACAGGACCTGCCCTCCTGGGGCTAGAGTCCAACGGGCACAGAAGACTTGGACCCCCAACTAGAGGAAAATATAGTGTGTTAACAAAAGTGGTTGTGCAGGTGGTGAGGATAGAGCACAGGGGTTTGACCTTCTCTATGTGTCAGGGGAAGCATCCTTGGGGAGATGACTTAAAACTAAAAGTTGGAGTGCTTGCAATGTAAGCTCCATGAGGACAGTCTCCAGAAGAAGCCTGACATAGGAAATGCTCCCTAAATATTTGTTGAAGGAATAACAGAGGAGTTAACAAAAGGGGATGATTCTATGGGGAATATTCCAGACAGAGGGAATGTCACAACTGATTGCCATATCATCCGCTCAGCATAGCAAAAGAAGTCCTCAGGGCTGCACTGGAGAGAGTGAAGGGAGAAGCCTAGGAGCCGAAGCTGGACACGGAGGCAAAGACCAGCTTGTGGTGGCCCTTGAACTGGACTTTGGGCTAGTTTGGGGTTATGGGGAACCAATAAAAGCTTTGAGTTACCACATTGCTCAGACAGGTGCTGCACACATTAAGGTTGTCCTTCTCAAACTCTCATATGTAATTGAACCACTTGGGCATCTTGTTAGTATGCAGATTGATTCAATAGGTGGAGCCTGGGGTTCTGCACGAGCTTCAAGGGGGCTAATGTTGCTGATTCCAGGGACTAAACTTTTGAGTAGCAAAGGTACAAAAAGCTGCATAAGTGTTGGCTTTTTGACCACATAACATCTATACCCCTTCATGATGAACAATTGTAAAATTCTGCTGTTTATTTTGGTGCGTAGGATAATTATTTCTCAGAACTGGCATGATTCTTAATTCTAAGACACCTAATCTAAGACATTCCTTTTTCTGAGGAGGAAATGTAGCCTGTCACTAGGGAAGTCATCTGCCTATGGTGACCCAGTTTAATAGCAGCAGTGGTGGGTCTGGACCCAGGTTTCCCTGAGTATCAGCTAGAAATTCTTTCTATTTTACTAAACTATCTCCCTTTTCCACATGGCCTTTCTCCTACTGTGTCCCATCAGGATATGGGTGGAGGCTGGCTGGACCTAGAAACAGGCGATCAGCCCATACCGGAGAGGATTCTGGACACTATCCGAGTCCTGGAGGATTAACTGCAGTGCTCTGTGGCCTTGGACCTAAGCCAGCCCAGAAAGTTTCCCAAGCCTGGATTAGCCACAGCCTGAGATGTGCTCATAGTAACTCTGTTATGGTCTTTCTCTTCTCTGGATTTTAGTGAGTTCTGGAAGTTTGCCCATCAGGTGATGTCCTCCCGGTGCCAAGAGTGAATGACTGATATTCCTAGCTACCAGGGTTGGTCCTAGGAAAACCTGCAGTAGTGGGAGGTCACCTGTGTGGCATCAAAGAAGGAGGGACTATAGAATATTCTTCCAACTAAAAATATCCTTTACTTGTTTATCATTGTTGACTACAATTCCACCATCAGTTATTCATTCTTTGGGTTGGAGCACTACCTCATAGTCCATCCCCTTTTAAAAAACCTGAGAAGGTTAACTATTAAGTCACTAACATCTTAGTAAAAACTAGATCATTAGCTCTTGCCCAGACTAGGGAAGGTGCCTTGGCTTGAAAGGCCAAGATGGAAATGAGGAATAGGGGAAAGCAGAGAAGGAAAGGCAGGAGATACAATAGATAAAACTTGCTAATTTCACCATCTTGTCCAGGGCCAGCTCTGATTTTGACCTCCAGATGCTTCCTATTTTTTATGGCTCCTAATCAAAGTTGGTGGTGATGTAAGGACCTGGAGTAAAATCAGGTTTTCAGATTCTGGGTGGAG
Source organism: Mirounga angustirostris (assembly GCF_029215605.1). Classification (NCBI taxonomy): domain Eukaryota; kingdom Metazoa; phylum Chordata; class Mammalia; order Carnivora; family Phocidae; genus Mirounga; species Mirounga angustirostris. The sequence goes on along the minus strand of NW_026991721.1, from coordinate 84,203,113 downwards.
TTTACAGTAAAGATATGAGTAATACCTGACACTTGTATGTGGGTCCCCATCCCCCAGACAGTATGAATACCCTAAAAATCACATGTGCCACCTCTAGGGTGGGACAGAGATGAGCTTAGGGTCAAGGACAGAGGTATAGGATTTTTGAACAAGAATGAAAAATGCACTTTGGTTAAATAAAACTTACCACAGTCCTTTGAAATGATGCCCTGCCACTTTCAAAGCATTGACATATATGTCTTAACCTTATCTTTAAAAAAAAGGGGGGGAGGGAAATATTCTACTCATGGCATATAGGTCATTGAGGGACTTGTTTAAAAATGCATGTTTCTGAGCTTCACACTGGACATTCTCATTCAGTGGATTTGGGGAATGGCCTTAGAATCTGAATTTTAACAGTGTGTAGGGTAAGGGAGGCTAGTCTTTAAGAAATGCAGATTACTTCATAATAAAGCTAGTAGGTTACCCAGAATGCTGCATTTGATCTTTTAGAGGGTAGAAACTGTGTTCTATCCATATCCACAATGCTTTGCTCGTATTATGTTCTTAACAGATGTTGGCAGAAGGTCAGAGAAATATTCATAGAAGAAGTGGCATCTGGGCAGGGCAATTTTAAATGAACAGGAATAAGAGATTAGGTTTTGGGTAGAAGATCTTCCAGAAGGGAGAAATATCAAAAGCAAGGGCATGGACATGTGGTTTTCCAGGCATTGGAGAGAAGTCTTATTATTTGATCATAGAGTATGTATCAGGAAGAATTGGGAGATATGATTACAAAAATGTGGTAAAATCATGTGGTAGAGAACCTTGAATTTAGGAATCTAGACAATTCCAAAGTAATGGAGAGATGTTGAAATCCACATCTACATATGTTTGGGGTACAAGGTAGGCTAACACTATATCAGATGGGATTTGTTTCCACTGCTAAACCACCGTCTTACCAGAACAAAGTAATCTGGGAGGCTTTTGTTCAAACTCCAAACAGTGAAAGCCTTGACATTGCCTAAACTGTAATCTACACACATCTCCTTAGGCATTCTCTACTCCCCATATCAATTACCAGCTGCCTGGCACTGAGCCTCAAATCTTTATCCCCACCCCATCCTCTCTGGAGCTTATGATTCCAGGTGCTGCCTGAGCACATTCACCCAGATGTCCAGTAAGTACCTTACCTCCAACATCCTCTGATATGGACCCAGTATTTTCCCCTAACCCTCTTTTTATATTTCCTATCTGGTTTAGGTTATTCACCAACTTACCTAATGCATCTGAACAAGGAGTCTTGGGGATTCCATTTCTCATGTATTGTCCCCTTTCCTATCCCAGGGAAGTTTGCAATAGAAATAATAATTTTTGCTTTTCTTTTTCACATTTCCATATGCATGATTTCTTCCAATTCAACCAGCTACAACCATCTATCTCTAAAGTGGTAGTTGGGAAGGAAGTTCTATTATAATAGGAAAATGGAGAAAAGGAGGTCACTATTCAGCATTTTTCTATCAAGATAGGATTTCTGAGTTCTTAATTAGATTAGTCTTCAAAGCAGGACTTTACTGAGAGAAAAAGCTTTTTTTTTTTTTTCAAAATTACTTAAAATACCAGTAGCTTATCAGGAGCCAGCCCTTAAGGGCTAAATACTGAATTTACTATAAGTCAAGGCTGGAGAGGTTTCAGGATCCATATCCTCCAGGAAGGCCCCTCCTTCCAGGAGAGGAGAGAAAACCCAACCCTTGTCGTCCAGTGAGTAGTGAGAAGGGGAAGAGGGTCTGAGACCTAGGTTAGAGACATGTGTCCTGACTTCTCCTCAGCAAGCTGAAGCCCCAGAGGGTGGTATTGGTAGAGAAGTGGAGGAAAACATGTAAAACATAAAGGCTGTGCCCATGCCTCACTCCTGAGCTCTAAGAGGAGACAATGGCCCTAGTCTGACACTAGCATGAGGAAGCTGCAGCAGAATAAAAATGGCCCTGCAACATAGTGACATGCCTGGGGTATGGCTCCTGAGTTTCCCACACGTAGATTACATGGAGTGATCCATAAATGCCTGTATGCTGAGCAAGTACAGGGTCAGCAGAATGGAAAGATGGAAAGTGTGGCTGAGGCTCTTGAGGGGGCAGAGATGGCCACAAGTTGGGCTGGTTAGATAGGGACATCTCCGGGCTCTGCCTGAGTCAAGTGAGCAGAACAGATGCATGCAGGGCAGACAGCAGCAGTGAAAGGCAGCAGGGTGCCCAGTGCTCAGGAAGGTAAGTAATGCTGCTGGGCACCCAGAGTCCAGAGCCCACAGCTCTCCTGTGGGCACTGATCCACAGGCATCTTGAGGTCACAGGCTTCTCATATACCTAGACACTGTCTCAGGAGAGGCAAAGCCATGAGGAGGAAACCTGAAAGATTGAACCTTTACGTGAAAGACTGAATTACCCCAATGAGACTGTTGGGACCAGAGCAGGCCAAATACTCTTAATTACAATGGAATACTATTTGGCAATAAGAGGGAACGAAGGACTGACACACGCTACAGCACAAATGACCTTGAAACCATTATGTTAAGTGAAAGAAGCCAGTCATTAAAAACACATTTTCAGTTTATTGTTTTTGGTTGGATACTAAAAAAATCTTTAATATTATTGGAAATACTCTTCCTACAATAAGAATACTGCTGAGGATATTATTAATTAACATTATACATATCCTCTTTGTGAGAACTCAGGAGAAATGTACTTCTGCTTTACATTCAGGAATACCTGTTCTGAACAACTGGTTTACTTTTTTTTTTTTTTAATTTTATTTATTTATTTGACAGAGAGAGACACAGCGAGAGAAGGAATACAAGCAGGGGGAGTGGGAGAGGGAGAAGCAGGCTTCCCGCGGAGCAGGGAGCCCAATGCGGGGCTCGATCCCAGGACCCTGGGATCATGACCTGAGCTGAAGGCAGACGCTTAATGACTGAGCCACCCAGGCGCCCCACAACTGGTTTACTTTTATCTTACAAGCACTGTAATGTGTGTAAAGGATTCTTCTCTGCTGATGTTGACTGCTAAATAGCTGGAGCCAAATTTGTGATCCATCCCTCGTCATTCCCTTCTCTTTACACACACACACACACACTTAATGTGCTAATCTCATGCTTGTCTTCATTTTATGTTCTTACCTTACCCTTATATTCTCTTTGTTGTCTACTACTATTTTTTTTAATCTTGCTGTATTCTAAGTATATTCACATAAAAATTCTTTCTTGGAACAAAAAGAAATCAGTCCTCCTTCACGTCTCTTGAATCTGCCTGCTGCCCCCTTTGCTCAAGTCTTCCAGCGTTTCTTTTGGATTGTTGTTAATAGGCTTCTCAGTGTTTTCTAGAGTCATGTCTCATTTGTGTACATTCATTCTCCACAGTTCTGCTAAAAAGATCTTTTAAAAATTGCCTCTGTTTATAAAACTTCCATGTCACCCCCTTGCTTTTAAAATAGTGGTCAAATGTCTTAGGTGCACACATATGTCTCTTAAGCACCTGACCCTGGCTTCTCTCTTCCATCAGCTCCAGGTGCCCTGACACCCACCAAACCCCTTCCTGTCACCTGCACTTTGTGCTTTTCCTTTTTTCTGGCCTTTGCACATAGCTCTTCTGTCTGGATGCCTCTGTTACCTTGCTCTCTCTGATGAAATCTTATTCATCCAGATGCCCCCATGTCCGCAAGCCCTTCTCAGAATCTGTGCCCCAGAATCCCATGAATTTCCTATCATCACCTCCTCTGTGGACAATGGGCTCTGTGGGGCAGGAATGTTCTCTTCATTTCTGTGTCCCTGGCCCTTAGCACTAGGTTGGTTTATAGTAATGACTGTTGAATTAATTTGAGTATGTTAGTATTGATGGCTTATAAATAATATCATCTTTTCCTTCTCCACTACATTTGGAACATCAGAGACTGATGCTAAAATCAAACTGAGGAGATGAGACTATCAGCTCTACTGCTGATAAAGTTAGGGGGTGCAGCATCAAGTGAGTGGGTCAAGCCAGGTTCCGAGAGCTTGGGTCCAAGACCACATGTTGGGAAGGAGGTCTATTTACCCAGAGTCACTGCCTCGCTCCCCTCAAGGAATAGACAGACTTCCAGATGTACATTGCACCGTGTGCCTGGGCCCTAACCATGTGTGCTCAACCTATGGATGCCAGAGCTGGGCAGAATGCAATTGCTCTCTAGGCAGACAGGTCTCCAGAGAGATGCTCAGGAGGGCTGAGCTCCTGATTGCACCTCCTTATTCCCAACCAGCCCGTCAGGTAAGCCATTCCAGCAGAGTGAGAGAGTGGGGAGGGGAGTGCAAGTTATTCTTCTCAGTACCTTCAGAGGGCGAAGTTTCTCTTTCATGGGCCAAGATGGTAGAACTGAGGGAGAAAGTGTTATTTGTCTTCTAGGAAAGACAAAGCATTTCTTGCTTACATGAGCAGAAATCAATATTGGGATGTCCTGAGCATTACTATTAATCTTGTTGAGTGGAAAAAATGACATTATGATTACGTTTAAAAAATAGTTCTTCTCAGTTAAAATTGCACACTGAGATATTTATGAATGAAATAATATATCTTGGATCTACTTTAACATATTTTAGCCACAGCCAAAAACAAAACAAGAGGTGAGGAGAGGAGCAGAAACAGGTGAAAGGACTGTCAGAATCAGAATCTTGATAATTGTCAAGCTAGGTGATGGGCACATAGGAGTTCATTATGATATTCCCTTCAATTTTCTGTATGTTTGAAATTTTCCATAATAAAGTTTTACATAAAGGGATATTGGGCAGCTTAGAAAATCTCTGAATTGTCTACAAAATCTGGCTGTGAGGTAAGGCAGCCAAGAGTAACAAAGCCCACCACAAAGTCACCAGGGTGAAAAATAGTTGCCACCTCTGGATTCCCTACCATTTTTGTGTCCAGAAACCAATTTTAGTGGTCACTTCCATCCTCCTGTAGCCAAAATGGATTGTCTTCAGATACTGGATTTAAGGGCAAAGTGTGGGGCAGGAAAATGTGATTTGGCCAAGCCTAGGTCACCAGGCCATAGGTCCCTGCCCTAGTGGCTGCATTTCTCTGGTGGGAGGTGGGCTGTGCCTCCTACTGTGGGGGATTCCTCCAATTCAAGAAGGGGATCCAGATTACATTTAAAAAGAAGGATAAATATCTACTACAAGGAGAAAATGTTCTCCTAACACTTGGAAGTGTTTAATCTTTATCGGGTTCCACTGTTGTCTCTAGATTTATCAGGTTCCAAGGTAGTCTCTAGAGCTATTAACACTCATGCAGTTCTTTGCAGTCTGCAAATGTTTTCACACTCATTGTCATATATTTCTAAGAATCTTATGTGTAGAGTTTACAAGGCGTTCTCACACTATTCTCGACAACAACTTTGTGAGTCACAAATATCCCCACATTACAGATGAGAAAATTGTGGAAAAGAGCTAAGCAGTGACTCACCCAGTTCCCAGAGCTTTGAAGGAATGACCTCAGACTTCAAACCCAGAGCCTCCCACTCTGAGGCCAGCCCATGCCATTCCCACTGCAACACTACCAAACTTCTAGTAAGGTCTTCTGGTCAGATTTTGAGCAATTATTCTTTTTTTTTTTTTTTTTGGTTTTAAATTCTGCTATTCTTTTTTTTTATTCTTATGTTAATCCCTATACATTACATCATTAGTTTTAGATGTAGTGTTCCATGATTCATTGTTTGTGCATAACACCCAGTGCTCCATGCAGAATGTGCCCTCCTCAATACCCACCACCAGGCTAACCCATCCTCCCACACCCCTCCCCTCTAGAACCCTGTTTGTTTTTCAGAGTCCATCGTCTCTCATGGCTCGTCTACCCCTCCGATTTCCCCCGCTTCATTCTTCCCCTCCCGCTACCTTCTTCTTTTTTTTTTTTTCTTAACATATATTGCATTATTTGTTTCAGAGGTACAGATCTGAGATTCAACAGTCTTGCACAATTCACAGCGCTTACCAGAGCACATACCCTCCCCAGTGTCTATCACCCAGTCACCCCATCTCTCCCACCCCACCCCCCACTCCAGCAACCCTCAGTTTGTTTCCTGCGATTAAGAATTCTTGAGCAATTATTCTTTATCTCGATCTAACCTAGAACCAAAAATTCATAGGTTTTTGTCTTCCTTTGGAAACTTTTCCGGACAGTTTTTCTGTCTTTAGAGAATTGTCACAAGCAAGCACATGAATACCAAAGATCTATGAGCAATTAGATTTAGAGGTCCAGACAGAACTGTTAACTGGATATCCTATTGCTTCTAGGCAACACCAAATACCTGGTTCAAATTAATTGTCAGTGAGGTCGTAGCTCCAATAGATGGCCATTGAGTTAATTGTCAAAGAATCCGAAGTATGAAATAGGTTTAAAAGTGATTAAGCCTGGAAAGTAGGTTGGTGGTGCAGTGCACTCTTGAGCCCAAAATATAAAAAATCACCTCAACTGAGGTGATTGCCTGTGATTCACTGCAGCCTCCCCAAGAAGTATTTATACAAGGGCACCTGGAAAAGGGATGCAGATTTGCAAAGTGTCAGGGAGGAGTTGTTGCTCTGGATGCAAATAACTGCCTCAGCACATTCCAAGGGAGAAAGTTAAAAAAAAAAAAAAAGTATGACGCTATGTCAAAAGAAGGCATAGGCCCAGCAAGCTCTCCCCTGCTGCTTAATACAGGAAATATCTCCCAAACATCTCAGCTAATCCTCCACCAATACAATGAGAAATGAGCTTCTCTGGCAGCCAGGCAGTTATTAAACAAGGACAAAAAAATATTCCCGCCCATAGCAACAGAGCCAAAGATAACAGCAGGGAATAGAGAAGCTGCAGAAAAAAGGCAGATACAAAACATTCAATCCTGGGAGCCCCCCAAAGCAACTGACGTGTGAGAAAAATAAAGAGCCTCGTTTTGCCCAGGAAGCTAAGCAACGAATTGTAAACTTCTGGACTTAGTGTACTACCAGGGTCAAGCTGCACTCAGCTTCATAAAAGAATAATAGGTTATAGAAATGACAGACGGGATTGGAATGGGGCAGAATCTTGAAGCTTTCAGATCTGGTAACTGGCCTGTCAATGAAACAAACATAGGAAACAGAAAAATTCTGGCTGCATTCCCTATTTGCAAGAATATAGGGATTCCTGTACACCCTTGTGCACAGGCCAAGACTTCATGCACAGAGGGAGATCTGCTTTCCAATAAATATTCCTCCAAAATGTCCCTTTCTTATCAAAGTGCTCACTTTCCTAATGTTCTTCTAAGCTGTCTGTTCAGGCTGGGAGGGAACCCCTCCTAGGTAGACAGCTACCCATTGCCTCCATCCAAAAGGGGAGCTGTTCCATTTACTGTTTAATTGGGAAGGTGGTTTCTACTTGGTGCTTTTGTAGGTGGCAACAGCAGCTGGTGATACGTGGTGCCAGCACCCATAGAGAGGAAAAAGATGAACTCGAAAAAAGTCATTTTTTACAACTTTTACTACTTTTAAATTACTTATTTTATTTGTTCATTGCAACAAATTTGTTAGAGAGGTTTAGAATTCTACCACCAAAAGGACTTTAGAGATCATCCAACAGGCTTATTTTACAGAAGGGAAACTGAGGCAGGGAGTTCAAAATTATTCCTTCAAGACAGGCCTGAATCTGTTCTCCTGCCTTCTAGGTTAGTGCTCCATTCATTATATGATCTTACCTAGTCCTCTCCTTGAACTAGGAAATCCAAAATACATTATTTTAGGGTTCTTTTGGGAGGAACGTGAAGAAGAGTCCCTATTTTTGGCAATCTGTCACAATTTGTTAGCTTCATTGGTCCATAGCAAAATTATCCAAGTTCCTTTAACTCAGCCTTGAAATTTTTTTAAATTAAAAAATATAATCCACCACAATTTCATATGGAGGTGAGTTGTCTATTGGCTACACTAATTCTGAAACTACCCACTCTCTTCCCCTGTGAGTACATTGCCCTCCCATTACTCCTCTCTCCTCCTCTTCAGAGAGGAACTGTCCATATGATGACAAAACCATAGGCTATTGGGTGGCTCAGTCGGTTGAGCATCAGTCTCTTGATTTGGTCAGCTCAGGTCATGATCTCAGGGTCATGAGATTGAGCCCCACATTGGGCTCCAAGCTGAGTGTGAAGCCTGCTTAAGATTCTCTCTCTCACTCTCCCTCTGCCCCTCCCACCTCGTGCTTGCATGTGTGCGCTCTTTTTCTAAAAACAAACAAACAAAAAAACTCCATAGGCTGAAAAGTACAAAATTATGTCAATTATTGGCTGTTTATTATGTACTACAAGTGACTCCCCTCAAACAAGTGGACTATCACCCTGCTCTCCAAACAGACACCGAACTGATCTACTTCGGTAGCACGTGAAGATCACATCTGCATCTTCTACACAGAAGAATGAAGAATGTTGCCTCTGGACTCAGACGGCTCTCAACATGAGCAAATTACCTTCTTTAAGCTTCAGTTTCCTCATCTGCAAAACAGGGTCAAAATAGTACCTACCTCAAGGATGATGAAGGGTAAATGAAAATTTAATGAGATAATTCATTTAAGGGGTTTTAGAAGAGTGTATGTCATGGAGTAGATGTTAACCATCATTTCAGTGACTTTTGAACTGAAAACTATGGGGGGGAAAATGAGGATATTAAATTTTTGCCAACGGTCTGATTCATTCTTTTCTTTTTTCTTTTTTTAAAGATTTTATTTATTTATTTGAGAGAGAGAGAATGAGAGACAGAGAGCATGAGAGGGAGGAGGATCAGAGGGAGAAGCAGACTCCCTGCTGAGCAGGGAGCCAGATTTGGGGCTCCATCCAGGGACTCCAGGATCATGACCTGAGCCGAAGGCAGACACTTAACCACCTGAGCCACCCAGGTGCTCCCAGTCTGATTCATTCTTATCTTTAAGACCTTTGGTTCTTCTCCAGATTTCAAATTGTTAGGGACAATTTTACAAACTTTTAATGAGTTGTAATTTCAATTTTGTATGTATAGAAAGGGGCCAGGCAGGTATGTTGAGAATATTGTTTTTCCTTACCTAAGTGCTATGAGTACCCAGATTTCTTCTCTCATCCATATCAATGCCTAGAGAGAGATTCTTCTCTTGATCCTTCCTAAATGTAAGTTTAGCGAAAACCTCCATTAACATTTCAAAAGGAAAACACACACACACACATACACACATAGAAATAATTGAGCAAAAGTAATTCAAATTTATTAGAGTATACTCACTAGTTATTGATTGCCAGGGCTTAAAAAGTACTCCATCCTTACTTTGTTGTCCATGATATAACCTGGATAAATGACAGTCAACAACTTCTAACCCATGACAGGTTTGGGTTGGCCCAGCTTCCATGATGGGTAAGAATTCGATTTCTCCCAGAAACTTCTCTGCAGCACCTGTCCAGCTGAGCTCCATCTCCTCTGGACCCTGTCTCTCAGACCCACCCTGTTCTGGTCCCTTAAGTGAGTGGGGCACTTTGTTTCTGTCTCTGGGCTTTGAGCCTGCTTCTCCCTCTACCTCTCTCCTGGAGTCTTTTATGGTTCCAGATTCTACTTTTGCTTTCGATTTTTTCCTCTCTGCCTGTTCTATCTCCGTGCAGTTTTTGTTTGAGGCATGTATACCAGCCAGAAATAAATGCTAATTTTACACTTCTCTAAAGTTTCTGATCTTTATCCTTCATCCTAACATGGCAGTTGGGTCTGGCCTCTATGACAGCCACATCTTTGTCCAGGGTCAGCCTGCCTTACATCACCTCCTTTCAAACCCTGAGTTCCCTTTAGGACCACCCATTGGGTTCTCATTTCCTGTATCTAATTTGTTGTGAGCTAATATGCTGGGACCAGATTTGCTGAACAGAAATGATTGACAGCTCCTTTGCTCAATGACTGATCAAATCTCTCTGCTTCAGTTTTTTAACACAACTCCCTTCCTCAAATTCCCTTTCTTGACTCATTCCTCTGGAGGCCTTAAGGATCTTCCAGAATTCTGACATCAGTTCACAGAATCAAACATATTACGCACATACTATATTTTTCACATATAGCAAATGGAAAAAGACATCATTTCCACCTAAAGGATATGAAGCTCATTCCTTGTGACTTGGTCAAACACTTGGTTAAACAAGATAGGTGATTTATTTACTCCTTCTATGGTTGCTGAGGTGATGGATAGGAAATGTCTTTGTGTTAAGCAATGCCAATCAATTACTTGCTGCCAGTTGTAACTAGTTTGCTGAGAGAGCAATAAGCAAGGCTTCCAATACTGTTCAGGTGATGGCATACGTAGAAAGTAATAATTGTATTATGGCCGAAGACATCCAGGTATGTTAGCCCCTGAGACTCTGGCTTCTCCAGGCCCTACACGGTTGTTCTGGGAGCTGAGGGAATTATTATCTCAGCACATCCTTCATAAATCCTGCTCAGACCCAAGAGTGCAGAAGCACAGCATGAGGTTTCCAGCAGGAGTAACTTAATTTTGTATCCATACCATTGTCCATTAAACCTTCTCTATCCAATTTCCCTTCTCCAAGTCTAGAGGAAGTCTTAGAAAATCTCTTTGCTTTCTCTGGCATAGTCTAATTTTCCAGGCAATTTAAATCAAAATGTAATTTGTTATCTATTTCAAAGCTTCTCTCCTTCCTCATAGCTGGTTCAGAAACCTGGGGCAGGAGGGGTTGGGCTATCTTTCTCTTCTGGTTCCACCTTTTCATCCCCTACATCCTGCTACTGATGGCACCTCCTGAGTTTGGGTAAAGGGGAAGGAGAAGAGGTGTGATGAGGCACACATGGCTGGTGCAGTTCATACTTGGGGTTGGTACCTTCTGACTGGAGAGTTATCCCAATGCTGACCCTCTCCTGGGGTGGCAGTCCACCCACACACCCTTTCCACTGGGGCCCCCTCACCCCAGCAAGCAGGCCCTCCATTAACTTGAGCCCTGATACCTCAATGCTTACCCTTCAGGCAAGGGAAAACTTAGTCCTATTGCCTCACTATTTGGTGGAAATGCAACTTTCTCCCTCAGTAATTCCTTCTCTTTGTCTTCCCATCACCAGATGTACTAGCCCATCTCTCACCTTTTGACGTTTCCACATGAGAGGGAGATACCTGTCATTGAATCTAGGGACAGAGGATAGATTCTTCCAAAATCACTCCAGGCTTCACTCCAACCCCCTGGTAGCACTGGGGCTCTGGGTTTCCAATTCTCAAAGCACCTCAGCTAAGTAGCAGCCCATCTCATCCGTGTGTCCAAATAAAGAGGAGAAAATGGGAACATGGAAAGAGTTTGCTGAAAAACAGTATGAGTTTCTTTTAGGTTTAAGAATTAACCAAGCTTTTAATTTTTTAAAAAAGATTTTATTTATTTATTTATGAGAGAGGGAGTGTGTGTGTATGTGTGTGCAAGTGTGCAAGAAGGGGGACATGGGGGGGCCGAAAGAGAGAAGGGGAAAGAATCTCCAGTGGACTCTGCACTGAGCACAGAGTCCCATGAAGGACTTGATTCCACGACCCTGAGATCACAATCTGAGCTGAAACTAAGAGTCAGATGCTTAATCGACTGAGCCACCCAGATGCCCCACCAAACTTTTAATTTTTTTAAATTATCAGCAATACTGACTGGCAGGCTGCAATTAAGATTCACTACAATCTATCACTGAAGAAGCTATTTTGCTGCTGCTGACATCACTGCTGAGGTCTGTTTCAAATCCAATGTGGCTCTTTTTGTGATGTTCAGCACTATCAAAGTCTTCACATAAAACCTTTCCCAGAGTCCAGGTTAGGCTTTTTACTACAATTTGTGCGCTGGATGCTATAACCTGTTTTATAACACATCATCAGAGTCCCTCAAGATCTCGAATGATTACATTTCAAATGTGAGAATTTTAATGCCTTCCAGGAAAATGTAGATGTTTTTCTTAGACATATTCAGAAAATCCCATGCAATATATTGAATGATCTGCATGAAAATGTTTGGGCGGTACATTTCCTCAGAGGGCAGGCTGCCACATTCCTTGCCTATGAGTAAAGCTTTCTAGGTGGCACAGAGAGGTAATGCTCAGCCTTCCATCTCCTAATGCCAAGTTTTCTTCAATTGATGTCCCCCTCACAGCTGCTAGTAACATGTGGAATGGGCACCCACCATTACCAAGGCAGAACTGGGGCCAGAATCCAAGGCATTAGAAGAATGATGCTTTCACACTCTCCTTGCAGCTTCTGCAGTGGGACTATTTTTAAAATGTTACAGAACCAGCCACCACTATATATACAGAGATGGGAAAAATATAAAGCAAAATATAAAAACAAACAAAAGAAACAATGAAAAAGGAAAAAAATCACAAACAAAAAACTCAACCTCTGTACCCCAACACCCAGAATCAGGGGCAAATCCTTTCAACAAATTTTGTACTGTTGGTGATGTCAGAGAGGACTATCCTAGCAGAAGCTGTTAAAAATATTTAGAGTGTCATGTAAATGGAATTATATAGTGTGTAGCCTTTTGAGATTGGCTTCTTTCACTTTGAGATTCATTTTAGTTGTTGCATGTATCAATATAGTTTATTCCTTCTTATTTCTGAAAATAACGATGTAATTCACCATATTAACAAGCAGAAAAAAACTCCATATGATGATCTCTATACAATATACAGAAAATCATATGAAAAACCCAACATCTATTCCTAATTAAAAAGCAAAAATCCCAGCTAGAAATAGAAATAATAAACTAGGAATAGAAGAGAACTTCCTCAATCTGAGAAAGGATACCTACAAAAAGCCTGCAACCAACATAATTCTTATTGCTGAAAGACTCTATGCTTTGTCCCTAAGATGAACAATAAGGAAAGGATAACTGGCCTCACTATTCAACATTGTACTGAAGGTTCTAGCCAGTGCAATAGCACACACACAAAAAAGAATTAAAAGACATTCATATTGGAAAGGTAACAAGAAGCCAACTTGTCTTTAATCATAGATGACATGATCATACACGTAGAAAGTCCTAAAGAATTTACAAAATGCTACTAGGACTAATAAGTGAGTTAAGCAAGACTGAACACAAGGTTAACAGGCAAAGTCAATGCTATATCCACATGCTAGCAACAAACAGTCAGATATTGACATTGAAGAAACAATAGCATTTACAATAGCATCAAAAATATAAAATGCTTCAAAATAATCAGAGATGTCCAAGGCCTGCACATTGAAACTACAGAACATCACTGTGGGAAATATAAAAAGAACCAAAAAATTAAAAAATATGCCATGCTTATGGTCAAAAACTCAATCTCTTTAAGATGTCAATTCTTCTTACTTTGACCTATAGATTCAATGTAATCCCATTGCAAATCCTAGTGGCTTTATTTAGAAATTGATAAGCTGATTTATTGAAATAAATATGGATATGCCAAAAACCTAGAATTGCTACAGCATCTTTAAAAAAGAAACACCAAAGTTTAAGACTTATACTGTGTGAAATCAAGACTCATTATAAAACCTAGTAATCAAAATAATGTAGGATTGGAATAAAGATAGAAAATTAGATTAGTGGAATAGAAATGGGGGTTCAGAAATCGTCCTATGTGTATATTGTTAATTGATATTTGTCCCAGGGGCCAGGGTAATTCAATGGAGACAGGTTAATATTTTTAACAGGTAGGGCTGGGAGAAATGGTCATTTGTGGTAGGCAAAATTCTAAAGGTATCTCCCCCAGATTCTGTATTCTTATTATTCAAATAGTATTGTAGGTACTACTGCTGAAGGGATTTTGCAGATGTAATTAAGTTTACAGAATTTAAGAGAAGAAGATTATCTAGGACTGCCCACATGGGCCCAATCTAGTCAGTTGAGTCCTTAAAAGCAGAAACATTTCTCTGGCTGGAATAAGAAAGATGTGGTGGAAGAAGAAGGCAGAAATGGGAGGTCTGAGAGATTCAGAGTGTAGGAAGAACCTTACTCATTGTTCCAGCTTATTTATTTATTTATTTATTTATTTAACAGAGAGAGAGTGAGAGAGAAAAAGAGAGTACAAGCAGGCACAGTGGCAGGCAGAAGGAGAGGGAGAAGAAGGTTCCCCACTGAGCAGAGAGCCCAGTGTGGGGCTCGATCTCAGAACCCTGGCAGACACTTAACTGACTGAACCACCCAGGCACCCCTGTTGCCAGCTTTCAAGTCTGCTATGACTCAGGACATCCAGGTGACCTCTGGAAACCAAGAACAGCAAAACAAAACAAAACAAAACAAAACAAAAAACCCAGAGACTCCAGTCCTACTACTACTGAACTAAATTCTTTCAACAATCTGAATGATCATGGAAGTGAATTCTTCCCTTGAACCTTGTCCTTGATTTTGGCGTCGTGAACCTCTCAGCAGAGAACCAACTAATCCAAGCTATGGGCTCTGACCCATGGAAATTGTGAGATAATAAATAACGTTGATGTTTATAGTATTTTGTTATAGCAGCAATAAAACTGATACATCATCTGTGCAAAAAAATTGATCCTTGATCCTAACCTCATACTGTTTACAAAAACTAACTCAAAATGGATCATAGACCTAAATGGAAAAGGCAAAAATTTTAAACTTCTAAAAGAAACAATTTGACTTTGGGGTTAGCAAAGATTTCTTAAATAAAACATAATAACCATACATTTTTATCAAAATTAGACTTCGTGAAAATTAACTTTTCTCTTTGAAACACACTGTCATGATGTGAAAAAGTAAAAGCAAACCATAAACAGGGAGAAAATACTTGCAAAACATATATCCAATGTATCTAGAGCAAGTAAATATTCCTTAGAACATAATCATAGAGCAAAGAACACAATAGCATATGGGCAAAAATTTGAAGAGACACTTCACAAAGAAAGATGGTACGTAGGCAAATAAAAATATACCCAATATCAGTAGACATGAGGGAAATACAGGTATAATCATAATAAGATAGAACTACATGACCACTAGAATGGCTGAGAGTCAAAAGATTGATCACACCAAGCACTGGTGAAGATATGGATTAATTGGAACTGATACATTTCTGGTGGAAATTCGAATGATACAGTTAGTACAATGGTTTTATGTGTTAACTTGCCTGGGTCATGGTTCCAAGATATTTGTTTAAATATTATTCTGGATGTTTCTGTGAGAGTATTTTGTGAAATTAACATTTAAATCAGTGAATTTAAAGACTGGCCTCCATAATGTAGGTGGTCTTCCAATCAGTAGAACGCCTGACTAGAACCAAAGACTGACCTCCCCTGAGCAAGAAGGAATTCTTTCAGCAGATGGCCTTTGAACTTGAACCACAACATCAGCCCTTCCCAGGGTCTCCAGCCTGATGACTTTCCAAACTGAACTGCAACTTTGTTTCTTCCTTGGTCTCTAGCCTGATGGACTTCAGACTTGAAATGCAACATCAGCTCTTCCCGGGTGTGATGGTTAATTTTATGTGTCAACCTGACTGGGTCATGGGGTGCCCAGATATTTGGTTAAACATTATTTTGGTTGTGTCTGTAAGGGTGTTTATGGATGAGATTAACATTTGAGTTGGTAGATTGAGTAAAGCATATTGCCCTCCCCAGTGGGGGTGGGTTTTATTCAATCCACTGAAGGCCTAATAGAACAAAAAGCTGAGCAAAAGAGAATTCACTCTGCCTGTCTTGAGCTGGGACATCAGTCTTTTCCTGCCTTTGGATCTGGCCTAGAACTTATATCACTGGTTCTCTTGGTTCTCAGGTCTTTGGACTGCAGATCATGGGACTTAGCCTCCATAATCATGTGAGACAATTTCTTATAAAAAAAAATCTCTCTTTCTCTCTCTCAATGCAAGTAAAATGCACAGACTCTCAGAGGTATTGTTAAAGTGAGAGAATTGATTAGGGAAAAAATGGAATCCTGTAAGTTGGAATGAGGATATACAGGAAGACCCAGATAAAGCTGAGGATATTGAACCCCTAAATTCTGGTGAGTTTTCTTTGCTGGTATGAAGAGGTCTCTCCACCCTCAGTGGAAGTGGTTTTCCCACTACCAGTGGTTGTAGTTTCCCTATCCATGGTAATAGCCTCTATACACCCATTGAGGGGATTAACATTTCATTGCCTGAGGAAACTGTAGTGGTCTCCTCTGAGGCAGTTGCCATGAAAGACAATGCTGATTATCCTCAGAGCCCACCATTCCCAACCCTCTTTGCTTCTAGCCCTAGACTAGTCCCAGCAGGCCCCTAGAGGGAAGGTACAACATGTGACCCATGAGGAGGTACATTATACTCCAAAAGAACTACTTGGGTTTCTAATTTATACAGATAAAAACCCTAGAATGCATATGGGAATGGATATTAAGGAAGTAGGGTAATGGTGGAAGTTGGATTCAATTATTCCCATTGGAGCAGGCTCACAAAGCCAAGATTCTGCATTTTATGTTACAGTGTAAGGAGTTAAGAAGAACTCTTAAGTTTGTTTGATTGATTGGCTGAAACATGGATCGAAAGGTGGCCTGCAGTGAATGAATTGGAAATACTAGACTTGCCTTAGTTTAATGCAGAGGAAGGGATTCAATGGCTTAGGTAGATGGGAATGTTAGAGTAGACTTGTCATTTAACTCATCCACACTGGGAAGATGCAGAAAACACACCTTTCACCACTACTGTGAGAAATAAATTTGTGAGGGGAGCCCTGACATCTGTGGAAGGCTCTGTGATCACTCTTCTTTGTGGGCCAGACCTCACAGTGGGAATTGAAGTCACTGAGTTGTCATGAATATTTCTTCCTTGTTTTGTTGTGAATGTGTGCATGTGTGTATGTCCTCTTAATCGTGTAATGGTAAGATGTATTGACTTTATATTATAGTATTTAAGTATTATTAAAGTTACATCATAGCATTTAAGCTATGGGATATCAATAAGAAAAGTAAACATCACCCAAGAACTTTGCATCCTATTTTGGGAAAGGGTTAGTGTGTTTTCAGTTGCTTGCAGGTTAGTTGTATCATGTCAGATGGAAGTATGACCTATTATTGCCTTCATTTGGACATTAATTATGACTCAAAGAGATGTATATAGTGTCAAATTGACAAAGAGTGGACTTGTGATGGATAATAGTATGTGTAAACTTGGCTGGGTCACAGTAGTTAAGTATTTGGTCAAACATTATGTGGATGTTTTTGTGCGTGTGTTTCTGGATGAAATGAATGTTTGTAAACTGGATGTTTTTGTGAGTGTGTTTCTGGATGAAATGAACATTTGTAAACTTTGACTAAAATAGATTGCCCTCCATAATGTGAGTGGGCCTCATCCAATTAGATGAAGACCTGATGTTTTGGACTGTAGCCCCCTAAAATGCATATGTTGAAACTCTAGCCCCCAGTGTGATGTGGGGCCTTTGGGAGGTAATTAGGTTTAAATAATCCCATGATGGGATTACTGCCTTTATAAGAAGTAAAAGAGACCCTAAAGCTTTGTGTCTCACATAAATGGGGATATAGCAAGAAAATGGTCATCTGCAAGGAAGAGGGTCCTTACCAGAACCCTACCATGATACTTTCTAGCTTCCAGAACTGTGAGAAATAAATGTTTCTTTCTTAAATGTTTTATTATAGCAGCCCAAGCTAAGACACTTGACTAGAATAAAACGCTGACCTCCCCTGAGCAAAAATGAATTCTGACAGAAGATGGCCTCCAGACTTGAACCACAACATTGGTTCTTGTTTGGGTATTTAGCTTGCTGGTCCACCCTGAAGATTTTGGACTTGCTAGCCTCTATAATCATGTGAGCCTACTCCTTATAATAAATCTCTTCATATATACACCTTATTGGTTCTGTTTCTCTGGAGAAGTCTGACTAATACATTCATTTTAGGAAACAGTTTGGTGATTTCTTAAAAAATTAAACATCTACCTTTCACATGTCTAGCCATTCCATATACCTAAGAAAAAGAAAGCATAAATCCATACAATGATTTATACATGGGTGCTTATAGGATCTTTATTTCTAATGGCTCCAAAATGGAAACACCCCAAAATGCTCATTAATAGGGGTATTGATAAATTGTGGTATATCCATATAATAAAGTCATATTTAACAATAAGAAGGAAGAACTATTTTTTTTAAGATTTTATGTATTTATTTGACAGAGAGATAGCGAGAGCAGGAACACAAGCAGGGAAGTGGAAGAGGGACAAGCAGGCTCCCCGCCAAGCAGGGAGCCTGATGCGGGACTCGATCCCAGGACCCTGGGACCATGACCTGAGCTGAAGGCAGATGCTTAACTGACTGAGTCACCCAGGCGCCCAAGAAGGAAGAACTATTGATATACACAGCAAAATGATGAATCTTAAATAAATATACTGAACGAAAGAAGCCAGTAAAGAGTATTTTATTGCATAATTTCTTTTAATAAAGCATTCTAGAAGATGTAAGCTTATCTATAGGGTCAGAAAGCAGTTCAGTGGTTGCTTTGAGATAGGCATGGGGATGGAAGTTCAAAAGGAACATGAGAAAACTTTTGGAAGTGATGAATATGTTTATCATCTTGATTGCAGCAATGGTTTCAAATATCTCAAAAATCATCAAATTGTACAACCTTAAATATGTACAGTTTATTGCATATCAATTAAACCTCAGTGAAGCTGTAAATACCCCCAAACAATAACAATAAAGCAGACACAGATCATACCTTCGTGGTGTTCACTGTTTAGTGAGATAATAATTACTAATATTTATAAAGTGCTTACCATGTGCCAGGCAGTGTCCTGAGTCTCTATATGGCATTTCTTTTAACACATAGGTGGTATTATTATCTCCTTTTTATAGAAGAGGAAAGTGAGGTTAGAGAGGTTAAATAACTTGCTGTAATCTCTCTAACCAGAACTTTGAGTCCTTAGCCATTTTCTTATAAGGCTTAGTAGAGGGGAGAGCAAAATATGAGGATGGACAGGAGCATAAATGAGCTTTGGGACAGAAGCAGAGCCTTGAATGTCAAGCTCAGGAGCCAAACTTTATCTTGCAAGTATATGCGTTTGTCAAGGGTTGCTGCACATCAGTCAGATGGACAGGGGAAGAATCAGCAAAAATGGATCAAAATGAAAGGAAGGATAAAAGGATGGGGATAAGAAAATGGAAGAAAGGAAGGAAGGAAGGAAGGAAGCAAGGAAGGAAGGAAGGAAGGAAGGAAGGGGCAAGCCAGGCTATGCTCTCAAGGATTCTAAATGATAAAATGATAATTTAAGCATAAAAATGCATAATTCTGGTAGGGCTGGGGAGAAGTGGGCAGAGCTATAACAACCTCAAGGCCTATGGCCTTGATGGATGAGGCTGACTCGGGAAGGGTTGGTTGTGGGTCTCATTCTCATTTACTCCTACTTAGTGATTCATCATCTTCAGTATCTGTGTCTGGACCAGTTGGGGAAATTCACTCTAAGTATACACTGAATCAGAGATGGTTTCTATTATGTGTGATAATGGAGATAGAGCGGGAGGATGGAAGAAGTTTCAATCAATGTTCCTTGGAATTTCCCTGAAAATGCTAAATGATACCTTAGGAAGAAAATTTTGTGGAGACTGAGATCATAAGGTAATTACCACTCAGATTACAAATGCTTACCCACGAGGGGTAATTCCAAAGACTTAGGATGAAATTACTCACTTTGGGACAACATAGACAGAATACCTCAATATCTCGATTATAACACATATGTAGATATTTGTGTACCCCCTTAATTCCTTAATATGTTGAAGCCTTAATTCCCAATGTGATGGTATTAGAGGTGAAACATTTAGGGGGTAATTAGGTCATGAGGGTGGGGCCCTTATGATGGGATTAGTGCCCTTGTAAGAAGAGATACCAGAGAGCTTCCATTCTCTCTCTGCCATGTGAGGACACAGCAAGAAGGCAGTCATCTGCAAGCCAGGAATAGAACTCTCACCAAGACCTGAACCAGCTCCTTGATCTTGGACTTTAAGCCTCCAGAACTGTGAGGCCACCCAATCTGTGGTATTTTGTTATAGCAGCTCAAGCAGACCAAGACATGGGACTAGCACAATTAGTTCTGAAATGGAATCACCTTCAAACATCACAGCCAAGCTGCAGAGGAGACAAAGTGACAACGAAGAGATCAGTGTACTAGTTTTGACCCTCCAACTAACATAGTGTGTGATTTTTATTGTACCCAGCTGAAAAATGAAGGGTTGAACTTAAATGCCTTGAACCTCTTCTGGTTCTTCTTTTTGTTGCTGGTTGTTTTCTCGGCCTAAAGGGTTGACGAAGAGAACAATTTCTCTTTCTGTGGTCCTCATCTATCTGCAAGTTTTATGCAATTACTTAACTTTAAGAATAAATTTTCCTAAAGTTGAGGCTGATTGGAAGAGGCTCCTGGGGCTTTGGAGCAATAACGAGTGGTTAATATGTTAAGTGCCTTAGGGCACGTTTAGTTGCCAGACAACTAGTTTTAAGTTCTTGAAGAACTAAAACACTAGGGCTAGTTCAGGAACACCTGTCATCTCTTCTGTGATTTAGAGCTGTTTGCAGTGAGCCTGTGCCAGCAACAGGTGTTGAGACCTTAACTGTCATCACAGGTAGGTGGGCAAGACCACTAATTAGGCAGTGCAAAATCATTAGTGTGTGTAATTATTCTAGCTCCCCTTTGAACACATGTCCATGGAAGGGATGGATGGACCCTAGAGGGGTCTGGCTGTCTGGATGGGTGGAGGTGGAGGAAGGTGGGGGTGTTTCGTGGAATTTCACAGTCCCTTGGCAGGCACAACCTGAGTCATTAGACTGATCTCATCCATCTTGATGTTAGTTCTCTCAACAAGCAATAATCTCAGCTTTCCATGGCTTGTGGTTTCTGTAAGCTGGGAATGAATTCCTTGACTCTGAGTGAAGGTGTCCAGTTGGAAACATTAAAAGAAGAATTTTTTCATAAAAATTAATAAAAGTTCATAAAGGCATTTTGTCATCAGGGAGTGCCCAATATTTGGTAGAGTCCAGTGGATAAAGGTCACTTTAGAAATCAGCATGGAACCAGAGGAATGATTAGTCAGTCACTCAGACATTCTTATAACCAACATTTATTAAGCATCTGCTGTGTACTGGGCCCTATGTTAGATGTTTCAGATATTGGAGGTGAGCAACTACAGTTCTTGTTTTCAAGGAATTCACGTATTAGCAAGAGAGATGAAAGCACAAACAGACTTAATCACATGAAATTGCAGATATTCAACAGTTTTGGTCTAGTAAAAAACAGTAATTTCATATGGCTCAGTCAGATGCTATTATGTCTTAAATATAACATGCTATAGGAATAGAAAGGAGCAAGTGATTAATTTAAATGTTGGACAGTTGTCAAAAAGGCTTTAGTGAGGAGATGATATTTGACTTTGGCCTTGAAGGGAGAATAAGATTTTGAAAATATTTTAAAAGGTGAAGTGAAAAGGAAGTAAGTTGCATTTATGCCATAAATATTTTTTGAGCATCTACTATGTACAGAATGGAGTAATATGCTTGAGATGCAATGGTCAGCCTGTAGAATTGATAGTCTCTGTCTTTCTGGAATTTACATTCCAAAGAGGGAGGCAGATCCTCAAGAATAAATACCTAATTAACTATTTAATTACAATCCTGATGGGTGTGAGGAAGAAGTAAAATCTGTTCTGAGAGAAAGTAATGGGGGCCTGACTTGGTCTGTGGGTCCAAAATAAGCTTGAGCTGAATTCTCCAAGATGAGACCAGAATAAGTCATGGGTTGTGGAGAGCATTCAGAACAGAAGAATTCATATGTGCAAAGGCCCTGCAGCAGGCTAAGGGAGCAGATTCTGTCTCTCTGAGATTTTAGTATTCTTAAGTGTATACTTCTCTCTGATGTGATTACATTTCCAGGGTCTCTGATACTAGCTAATTACACACAAAGAGACTTGGGTTCTAAGATGTAGCCAAATCACTAATGAGGTGACTTGGATGAAGATATTTAAGCTAGGAGCCTGTGTGGAAGGAAAATTAATTAATAAAATAAAAAGTGGAATGAAAATGAAAGCAAAACAAGTAATTAAGGATATTGATTTTTTTTTTTTTCCAATTCTAGAGTTTTCAGTCTCCTTTTCAGATTCTTACTGATTCTCCTTAGGCCATAAGCCCCAATAAGCCTCAGAGGAAATAGGCTTAAAAGTGGTTAAGAACTTTTACCTGAAAGAGTGTTAGGGTCCCCCACTGTTGTGGACACCGGCCCACTTGGACACATGTGGATCACTTCCGGAAGGCCCAGTGCTCGGGCATGGGCTTTACCAGCAGACTCTGTGTAGAGGGAGAGCCCTCAGGGTCTGGCCAGCTGAGGACAAAGCGGAGACATGCCTGGGCTGCTGGGAGAGGTGATGGTTGCCTCCTGAAAGCCTCTGTGCATTTTTCTTGGCCTTTCTTGCCTGTTCTTCATGTCCAGCATGAAGTATTCACAAAAGGGTCTGAAGCCATCACAGGATAAGGTAGTTACCCTCTCTGGATAATGGAAATGAGTCTTGCAAGTCCCAAGACAGTTGTCCTCCATAGGAGGCTCAGGTGCTTACCTTAAGTAAAATCTTCAGTGGGACAAAAAAAAAATCCATGATTTGATTGGCTCATTCATTTAACAAATATTTTGAGTACCTCAGGAGGTCAGCTCTGCACTAGTCACAGAAGCACAGCGTGAGAAGCACGCAAGTAGTTCCTGCCTCATAAGGCTTACAGTCTAGGGGGCTGCAAACAAGTAAATATGTCATGACAGGGTAGTTGGAGGAGTTTGCTAAGGGGCAGCACAGACAGAAGAACTTGTTGGAACAGCATTTAACCCAATCTCAGGGGCCGATGGGGATGGAGTGGGTCTAGGAAGTGAACTGAAGGCTGAGTAGTGGCGTGGGGATAGCGTGTTTTCAAGACGCTGGGGTTAGAGATGGTATGTCTGAAGAGTGTCCTCATGGGTCCTGCCAGGGTTGCTGTGTTGCTGTGTGTCCTTAGGCAAGTCACATCACTTCTCTAAGATTCAGCTTTCCCATCTGGAACTTAAAAGTTTGGATGACAGGTCTACATTCTCGGACTGGCCAAACAGTAATAGATGAGCAATAGAGTGATCTTCAAATATCTCAGTTCATACACCTCTTAAGATCATTTTTTTAGGGCGCCTGGGTGGCTCAGTTGGTTAAGCAACTGCCTTCGGCTCAGGTCATGATCCTGGAGTCCCGGGATCGAGTCCCGCATCCGGCTCCCTGCTCGGCAGGGAGTCTGCTTCTCCCTCTGACCCTCCCCTCTCTCATGTACTCGCTCTCTCTCATTCTCTCTCTCTCAAATAAATAAAATATTTAAAAAAAAAAGATCATTTTTTTAAAGATCATTTGTAATCTGTAAAATTTTTAAATATCCCACACATTTTTTTTTTTTTTTTTTGCGAGAGAGAGAATGAGAGAGAGCACGAGAGGGAGGAGGGTCAGAGGGAGAAGCAGACTCCCTGCTGAGCAGGGAGCCCATCTGGGACTCGATCCCGGGACTCCAGGATCATGACCTGAGCCGAAGGCAGTCGCTTAACCAACTGAGCCACCCAGGTGCCCTATCCCACACATTTTTAAGTTCACATTTAAGATTTATCATGATGCCACAAACAAACTCTTCTTTAACAGTTGGGAATTTTACAAACCTCCATTTTCTCCTTGAACTTGTGTTTTTTTTTTTTTTTTAAAGATTTTATTTATTTATTTGACAGAGACATAGCGAAAGAGGGAACACAAGCAGGGGGAGTGGGAGAGGGAGAAGCAGGCTTCCCGCAGAGCAGAGAGCGCAATGCCGGGCTCGATCCCAGGACCCCGGGATCATGACCTGAGCTGAAGGCAGACGCTTAGCGACTGAGCCACCCAGGTGCCCCTGAACTTGTGTTTCTACTCCACTTCCCAATGTAGTTTTATTCAAATATATTTTTTGGCCTAAAAATCTTTTATAATCATCCTATCATATATCTCTACAGCAAAAATAAGTATATGAATTGAAAATTTGTTTTTAAGGTTTTTTTGAGCCAGTAAGTCTCAATGTTTAAAAACTTCTGAATAATTATAGTTAGCAGTAGTAGTACTACTACTGCTATTATATACTACAGTAAAATTCAATGGAAATGGATCATTTAGGGTTAAAGATGTTCCTATTCCTATATTTTTTAAAAGTACTTAAATTATGCATTGCCATTTTTCATTATAGATGTAAGTTTTGAGAACTCTTGTTCATATAAATGCATAGATAGGGATGGAAAGAGTTTTGGGTAGCAGTGTCCCTCAATTCTTGGAATGCCATCTGAATTGTTTGCAAAAATAATGTGGATCTATAATCAAAGGTTTTGCTGTTATGTTGATGAAAGCAACACAGTGGAAGCTGATTGCCTTTACAGAGGATTTGTTTTCCAGTCTTAACGTCCTCTTAATTTGGGGAAACAATACCAGAAAGGTTTTTATCAAGGCTAATTAGGATGTCAATTAATTATTCATGTTCCTCTTTCCTTTGGCTTCTTGTTTACCCAGATATGTTCTGGAAAGGATTGGAAAGAGGAAATATTATTAATTTCAATAGACCTTTGCAAATACAAATTTTTTAAATGTAGGCTATTATTTAATCATGTGCTCTAATATATGTTTGTCAAAATTTCCTATCTGTGCAGCTTTAGCTCCTTGTGGACAATATCCAGCACATAGACTTGTGGCCAACCCTCCTCAGACCAATAGCTAAATCAGATTATTGCAGTCAGAAAAATTCTGACTTCATTTTTGAACTCAAATAAGTTTCCTTGCAACAGTGTGACAATCATCTCACTTCTGAGTCCTGGTTCTTACATAGGCATAAATAGCCTTTGTCTGACCTTGTTGCCTAGATGAAGTAAGGTGCCTCCACCTCCAGGATTGTGTAAGGACATTTCCTTTATGTTTGAGTTGGGGGACTCTCCTGGAGAGATGTATTCTAGAACTGTCTCTGTGTGGTGCCCAGAAGATTTTCACACCTAGTAAGCAACACATCCTAGTAAGCTTCAGGATGGGTGAGAGGCACACAGATTTTCTAAAAGCATGAAAAGGGTGGCTGGGAAAAATAAAGAGTTGAGAAATGGGAATTATAGAAGGTAGGGATATTTGTAGGCAGAAATAATACAGATGTATTTATCTGTAACTTGAGAATCTGAAAATTAATTTCCTTTAAAAATGTCAATGCCTGAATAGCCCCTGGAAATCTTTTCATGTGTCCCTGTTCAAAGAATACCAATTTAAAAACAACTCTTGTTTGTAATTCATCCAGCTCTCCTCCAAACTTACAGAACCTACACTTTTTAGCTCCAAGAATGTCCCAAGGTGAAGATGCCCTGAAGCCCACAGACTGCATTGTAATTTTCCACACAGATTCCCTTCCCAGAATATCTGAAGAAGGGTAACTGGCCCTCAGGATAAGTCCTTAGGGGAAGTTGGTAAGGGAAATTGAGCAGCAGGCTGTTTCCATGACAACCAAACAAATTGTGTATTTTATAGAATCGGTTTTGCTACAGCTGTTAGAATTTCAACCTATTGAACACTTGTTTTATAGGTATAGAAACTGAAGCTAGAGAGATGGGTGATTGATATTCCCCCAATCTGACAGCTAGTAAGTGGCAGAGCTGGGGATGGAAGTCAAGGCTCTCAATTCCTAAAGCAAAGGCAACCCCTGGATAAATGAAGCATTGATTAGCATCACATAGACAAAACAAAAGGGTTGGCTGGCCATATTTTTCACCTTTTACCTTGCTGCCCCAGTGTCTTTTAGACACTCCTGTAGTTTTTCTTTTTTCTTTTTTTTTTTTTTTTATCTGGGAAGCCAAATGGTCATATACTTACCTGGGGTTTTCAGAGGAATCACAGATAGAGATGACTGGAAGGTTTGTTGTTGTTTTTACTATGACTTTCCCAAGAATAAGTTTCTCAGAATCTTTATCACCTTCCAAGTGGCCTCAGAATATCCAGGATTTCTACTGGACTTGGGCTGGACAGGAGTCTGAAGGTGAAGTGCTTTTCATTATTCTAAATTGCAGGTGCTTCAAAATAAATTTCTCTTAAACCTTGAGCAAAGATAATTTCATCCCTGGTCTTTTCTCATTTCATTCAGATTTGACTGCTTATTCCCCACTTCACACCTGTTGGAAATTTCAGAGGATCAGAGCAGGCCAGCCAAGACCAACTCCCATTTAAAGACTCCAGTCAGCTGCACTTGATTCAGAAGTAAGCCTTCCACAATTCTGGGAGAGGCCAACATAAATACCTGTGTTGAATGGGACTCCATATGTTGGTGGGGAGAAGCACCTTCCCATCATTTCCTGCTTGGATGTCATCACTGCCCCACTCCCCTATCTGACATGATCCTGAGATGCATCTGTGGAATTTAGCATAACGGCACATCTAAAATGGTCTCTGTGAAGGGTGCCGATGAATCAAGTCTCTACAACTAGAGGAAAGCAGAGAAATGAATTACTGGTGAATTTAGGAAGAGTACAGGGTTCATCAGTGTAATCAGAAACCGTTTAAATACCCAAATTAGCAATCTTATTTCCTGAATCCATGGGGGTAATTACTTCTTTTCATTTTAGAAATGCCAATAATAAACCCTTTCAAAAATAAATTCAAGTAACTTTGCAAAAGAAAATAAGAATACAGATGGATATGAAACAATGTCTAGAGTCTA
Source organism: Mirounga angustirostris (assembly GCF_029215605.1). Lineage (NCBI taxonomy): Eukaryota > Metazoa > Chordata > Mammalia > Carnivora > Phocidae > Mirounga > Mirounga angustirostris. Next base: position 84,176,416 of record NW_026991721.1, on the reverse strand, counting down.
AAAATATTAGTATGAGTAGGGGTTTTAGGACTCATCTATAAAATAGAGATAGTATGCATACTACCTGGGATTTTGGTGCAGAGGAAATGTACTGAATGTGAAGCACTTAGCCAGAGTTGTGCATACACACTATTATTTCCTTGAATTCAGTGCCATCATCTTATAGATGAAGCTGATTTATATCTGGTCAGAAAGCTGCCAGTGAACAGACCCATGTCCTTTAGACTGACACCCAGAATAGAATCCTTTCTACTTCTTGTGCTTCCAATGCCCAGCCAGGCTAAACCAGCAAGCACATTTTGGCTCAACCTCCTCAAACTCTAGCAGATGCTGAGGGAGGTGACACTTTCTCAAAGACTTCTGGCACACATCTGTCACTAAAAATTGCTTGAGGTTGCTGAATGAGTCCTGTGGAAGCTTTGGTTTCCACCAGAGCCTCTCTCTCTTCGTATTGGTTGGCAAATTGCTTTCACACCATCGTGAGGCCTGATTAGAGAGGTATTGGCCTAGGGGCATAGGACATAGTTGAAACACATATCAGGGTCTTTCTGGAGGAAGGTGGTAAAAATAGATGATGATTTTAAAAAAAGAAGCTATGGAGCCTTCTATCTTATACTCCAAATTTCCAGAAATCTTGCTTACAATGGATATTTATTTTGGCCTTTCTCAGTTTCCTCTTTCTCCGTTTTATATCAGAATTAAGATGATCTGACTGAGGGGAGAATATTAATTGGCAAAGCATGGAGATGACTGGTGAGGTTTATCCTTCTGGAGTTTCTACTGGCAGCTGAGTAACTGACAGAAGCAGGAGTCAATCAGTTAATTCACGCACTATTACAACTTTGCACAATAACACACAGATGCTATAACTTTTCTTTACCTTAAAACGAAGTCATTAAATACAGTAGTTAAATAAATGTATTTTTTCTAAGTATACTTAGAATACCTTATTACTAATATATTCTTTCAAATTAACTGCCTTAAAATTGATGTATCTTTCTCCCTCCCATTAATTGGATTTGGCTATCTTCATAGCATTGGATCCTATCTACTCTAGTTTATGTTTAGTTGCTATTTATAAAATTCCTTTATTCCTTTATGTTAGTTCTTTTTTCTTTCTTCATTTCCCCCCGTATTGTTCTATACTAAAAGAACATACATTTTGGGGGGGCTGGAAAGGGAGGCTGAAGGTGCTTGTTCAGCCATAATTATCCAATCATGGGCACTTATTCTTCAGGGCACTTATTCTTCAGGACACACTCCATGCCCCCTTTGATATGTATATTTATATTCTTTATCTATATCTATGTATATGAAAGCTGTAATATGTCACATGGATACACTGTGTACATATTTGATTTTGCATTCTGCTTTTTATTTTCTAGGGGTCAGTTGAGGCCTCCCTGCCTCTCTTGAGATTGGGCAAAATTAGCAGGAACTTCCAAATTCCACTGTCTGTGGATTTCCAAAGTTCTCCCCAAAATTTTCTGAATTTCTGGGGAGGCAGCCGAGTGGAGTTTGTATTCTTTTTTTTTTTTTTTTTAAAGATTTTTATTTATTTATTTGACAGAGAGAGAGATAGCGAGAGCAGGAACACAAGCAGGGGGAGTGAGAGAGGGGGAAGCAGGCTTCCTGCCGAGCAAGGAGCCCGATGCGGGACTTGATCCCAGGACCCTGGGATCATGACCTGAGCCGAAGGCAGACGCTTAACGACTGAGCCACCCAGGCGCCCTGGAGTTTGTATTCTTAAGGTCTCTTCTACTTCCTGGGTGACATCTTTCCTGCTTATAACTTTGTCTTCATTTATAGCCCATAGAACTCTATTTATTCTGTGATCAAATAGACCAGAAAAACCCCACTTATAAAAAATAAAAGTAAGCAGGGAAGAAGACATTTCTGAACATTTTGAAGGGTAAGGAGAAAGGCTACTAAATTGGGTGTATAGTATAGAAATACAACCCCAAGCAGAAGAGTGGAGCTCACCATTCTTAAAATGTGCTTTAGCCATACTATCCCCAGAAAATTTCACTGGCTTTCATCCCAGCACAAACCTTTTGCCATCTTCTTGGCTCCTTTTTTCCTTCCCATTTGAGAACAAAAACTATAAATTCTTCTCATTTTACATGGAGCATCTTTCATCTTTCTCTGGTATGTTAGCACTTAACCCAAGGAAACTTAGAAAAGTTTTGTCCTTCTCAGGTGTCTGGCTGGATCCATTGGAGGAGTGTGCAACTCTTGATCTTGTGGTCATGAGTTTGAGCCCTGAGTTGGGTGTAGAGATTACTTAAATAATTAATTAATTAATTAATTAATTAATTAATTTTTTAAAAAAGTAAGTTTTTTTCCTCTCAAATAAAGACAATTCTTTATGCAAGAGGAGTTCTTGTGCTACCCCTGTGAAGGTAGCTTTGTTTACAACTAATACTATTATTTATACTTATGGCATGTTTTATATTTATATCATGTATGACTCACATATTGGCTATCTTATATAGATTTGTATAAAAACTATACACAGTGCATATACACTATAGCAGAAGTGATTTGTATTGCAAGTTCATCGGGATTCTTGGCTGTTCCTCTGATTACAGAGCAGGTATTTTTTTTTTTTAAGATTTTATTTATTTATTTGAGAGAGAGCAAGAGAGCACACAGGAGCAGGGGGTGGGGAGAGGGAGAAGCAGACTCCCTGCTAAGCGGGGAGCCCGACTCAGGCTCCATCCCAGGACCCTAGGATCATGACCTGAGCCGAAGGCAGACACTTAACCAACTGAGACACTCAGGTGCCCTTGGGCAGGTATTTTTGAAGAATGCTTATCTTCTCTCTCTGAACCCCAACGGGGAAATAGGGTGGGCACCCGGGGTTGGGCAAGCTGGGAAATGGCAGGATTCAGGCTCCTTGAACTAGAACTGAGGATTTTCCTCAAGTGATTAAGAACAGAAAGAGCCAATGGTAAGTCTGAGGCAATAGTCCTTACAGAGTCCCAAGGGCCACACTGGTTGATAAATCCAAATATTGGAAATAAGTCCCAAAAATGTGTGTATATGTGTGTGTGTGTATCTTGTGGGAGAATTTGGGAGACAAAGCCAAGAATTATGGGCCAGGCAGAGGTAGAATGGAATGAAAGGATGCTGAAGCATCAACAATTTGCCTTTTTAGATAATATCCTCTTGGCATACAGAACATGGGTCCATCCCTCCTAGGGACACACAGATATTTTCTTGGGCACCCTTTTGTCCATAGGAAGCCACTGCTTCTTTGCAGTTTATTGTTATCAAGACTCATGGCATCCTGCTGTTGTCTTAGCACACACCTTTGTGAACATTGTCACTACAAGTGGTATTAAATTGTTGGATTCTTCCCAGGGATTTTCCTGGGGAGCAAGTTGTATTTTGAATCTCATGGGAAAAAAGGTACTCTGACTTGAAGGTTGACTGAAAAGGCAGTTTATACCAATTAAGTGTGTTTTGTTATGTAGGATATATCCCCACTATACAATTTGTAAATCATGAAACTCATGTATTAGCTTCTACCGGAATGCTATATTAAAGCATTTATTAAAAGACTCTCTTTTTAAAAAAATTTTTTTATTGTTATGTTAATCACCATACATTACATCATTAGTTTTTGATGTAGTGTTCCATGATTCATTGTTTGTGCATAACACCCAGTGCTCCATGCAGAACGTGCCCTCTTAAATACCCATCACCAGGCTAACCCATCGTCCCACCCCCCTCCCCTCTAGAACCCTCAGTTTGTTTTTCAGAGTCCATCGTCTCTCATGGTTCATATCCCCTTCCGATTTCCCCCCCTTCATTCTCCCCTCCTGCTATCTTCTTTTTTTTTTTCTTAACTTTTATTGCATTATTTGTTTCAAAGGTACAGATCTGTGATTCAACAGTCTTGCACAATTCATAGCGCTCACCATAGCACATACCCTCCCCAATGTCTATCACCCAGCCACCCCATCCCTCCCACCCATCCCCACTCCAGCAACCCTCAGTTTGTTTCCTGAGATTAAGAATTCCTCATATCAGTGAGGTCATATGATACATGTCTTTCTCTGATTGATTTATTTCGCTCAACATAACACCCTCCAGTTCCATCCACGTCATTGCAAATGGCAAGATCTCATTCCTTTTGATGGCTGCATAATATGTCATTGCATATATATATACCACCTCTTCTTTATCCATTCATCTGTCGATGGACATCTTGGCTCTTTCCACAGTTTGGCTATTGTGGACATTGCTGCTATAAACATCATGGTGCACGTACCCCTTTAGATCCTTACATTTGTATCTTTGGGGTAAATACCCAGTAGTGCAATTGCTGGATCATATGGTAGCTCTATTTTCAACTTTTTGAGGAACCTCCATACTGTTTTCCAGAGTGGCTGCACCAGCTTGCATTCCCACCAACATCTGTCGTTTCCTGACTTGTTAATTTTAGCCATTCTGACTGGTGTGAGGTGGTATCTCATTGAGGTCTTGATTTGGATTTCCCTGATGCCGAGCGATGTTGAGCACTTTTTCATGTGTCTGTGGGCCATTTGGATGTCTTCTTTGGGAAAATGTCTGTTCGTGTCTTCTGCCATTTCTTGATTGGATTATTTGTTCTTTGAGTGTTGCGTTTAAGTTCTTTATAGATTTTGGATACTAGCCCTTTATCTGATATGTCATTTGCAAATATCTTCTCCCATTCTGTCGGTTGTCTTTTGGTTTTGTTGACTGTTTCCTTTGCTTTGCAAAAGTTTTTTATCTTGATGAAGTCCCAATAGTTCATTTTTGCCCTTGCTTCCCTTGCCTTTGGCGATGTTTCTAGGAAGAAGTTGCTTCGGCTGAGGTCGAAGAGGTTGCTGCCTGTGTTCTCCTTTAGGATTTTGATGGACTCCTGTCTCACATTGAGGTCTTTCAACCATTTGGAGTCTATTTTTGTGTGTGGTGTAAGGAAATGGTCCAGTTTCATTCTTCTGCCTGTGGCTGTCCAATTTTCCCAACACCATTTGTTGAAGAGACTGTCTTTGTTCCATTGGACATTCTTTCCTGCTTTGTTGAAGATTAGTTGACCATAGAGTTGAGGGACCATATCTGGGCTCTCTATTCTGTTCCATTGATCTATGTGTCTGTTTTTGTGCCAGTACCATACTGTCTTGATGATGACAGCTTTGTAATAGAGCTGGAAGTCTGGAATTGTGATGCCGCCAGCTTTGCTTTTCTTTTTCAACATTCCTCTGGCTATGCGGGGTCTTTTCTGGTTCCATACAAATTTTAGGATTATTTCTCCCATTTCTTTGAAAAAAGTGGATGGTATTTTGATGGAGATTGCATTGAATGTGTAGATTGCTCTAGGTAGCATTGACATCTTCACAATATTTGTTCTTCCAATCCATGAACATGGAACGTTTTTCCATTTCTTTGTGACTTCCTCAATTTCTTTCATGAGTATTTTGTAGTTTTCTGAGTACAGATCCTTTGCCTCTTTGGTTAGATTTATTCCTAGGTATCTTATGGTTTTGGGTGCAATTGTAAATGGGATCGACTCCTTAATTTCTCTTTCTTCTGTCTTGTTGTTGGTGTATAGGAATGCCACTGATTTGTGTGCATTGATTTTATATCCCACTTTACTGAATTCCTGTATGAGTTCTAGCAGTTTCGGGATGGAGTCTTTTGGGTTTTCCACATAAAGTATCATATCATCTGCAAAGAGTGAGAGTTTGACTTCTTTGCCGATTTGGATGTCTTTTATTTCTTTTTGTTGTCTGATTACTGTGGTTAGGACTTCCAATACTATGTTGAATAGCCGTGGTGATAGTGGACATCCCTGCTGCATTCCTGACCTTAGAGGGAAAGCTCTCAGTTTTTCCCCATTGAGAATGATATTCGCTGTAGGTTTTTCATAGATGGCTTTTATGATATTGAGGTATGTACCCTCTATCCCTATACTCTGAAGAGTTTTGATCAAGAAAGGATGCTATACTTTGTCAAATGCTTTTTCTGCATCTATTGAGAGTATCATATGATTCTTGTTCTTTCTTTTGTTAATGTATCACGTTGATTGATTTGCAGATGTTGAACCAACCTTGTAGCCCAGGGATAAATCCCACTTGGTCATGGTGAATAATCATTTTAATGTACTGTTGGATAAAAGACTCTCTTGATCTTGTATTTTAGCTGAGAAATTATTTACATGATCTTTTTAAAAATTCTTTATATCTTTACTGACTATAAAGATGATATATACTAGATACATACAAGAATACATAGATATTTTAAAGGTTGAAATTCCCCCATAATTCTATCCCTACAAACCTACTTCTAAAAATCACCATGAACTGTTGGTTATATATATTTACACTTATATTTATAATTCATTCTGTTCTGCAACACAAATTTTTTAAACTGAGTGATGTATCTTAGACATTTTCACATCAATGCCAACAGATCTACTTTATTTTATTAGTGGTTGCACAGTATTTCCTTGTGTCAATACCATAATTTTATATCCCATTCATCCCTACTGAATATTCATATTAGACATAATCTTGTACTAACTATATTTTCACCTATTCATTCATGAAGTATTCTCGAGAGAAAATGGCATTTTTGGGTTAATGAGTATGCACCTTTAAATTTTAATATATGCTACAAAATATCCGGCAAAAATGTTGCACCATGTCACACTCTCACTGAATTCCTGTTTCCTCACTTGTCACCAGCATTGACTGCTATTCAACTTTGTAATCCTTTGTCAATATAATAGGCAAAAGGTAGAATGTTTTAAAATTCCTATTTATTATTATTAAAATAAATATCTTTTTGTATATTTGTACTTCTCTTGTCTGAATTCCCTGTTTATACACTTTGCTTATATTTTTATTGGGTTTTCTATCCTTATCATATGTATTTTTTAAAGATTTTATTTATTTATTTATTTATTTATTTATTTATTTATTTATTTATTTGAGAGAGAGAGCGCACGCCTGCATGGGCATATGATTGGGGGGAGGGGCAGAAGGGAAGGGAGAGAATCCCAAGCAGACTCCACACTGAACACGGAGCCTGGCATGGGGCTGGACTTCACCACCCCAAGATCATGACCTGAGATGAAACCAAGAGTCAGCCACTTAACCATCTGAGCCACCCAAGTGCCCCTCATATGTATTTTTAAGAGTTCTTTTATTATCATAGAATATTCACCCATTCATTCATTTAATGAATATGGAGATTCTATTATGTTCCAGATATTGTAGTAACTTCTAGGGAATGTAGTGGTGAATAAAATACTCATGGTTCTTGACTGCATGAACTAACAGTGTAGAAAGAGACAGACATTAAATAAGTAAACAAATATATCTAATTATAAAGTACTTTATGCATTTATTCAATAAATTGTTGAGCATCTGCTAAGGGCAGAAACAAGGGAGAACAGGGGAGAACAAGAAATAGAGTTCTTGCCATTAAGTAATTTATGGTAAAATTGTCATTAATTCTACATGCTGATATAAGATTATTTACCACTAGGAAGATCTGACCAGAAGGCTTCTCTGATGAAATTATATTTGGGCTGAGAAATGAAGGATGAGAGGCACTAGAGAAGGGGGAGAGGCATGTGCCAAGGCCCCATGCCAAGAAGGAACATGGAATATTTAAGGAGTGGGAGGAAGGCCAACAAAGTTGAGCACAGTAATTAAAGGAGAGAGTAGCCTGGGATAAGATTAAGTGTGAACTGGGGCTTAATCATGCAGGACCTTAGGGGCCATGATAAGATTTTAAGCAGATGAGTGACATAATCTGATTTATAATTAAAAGGAAAAACACTTGCTTTTCTTTTCCACTCTACTCTTCAGGTCTTTGACACCAGATTGGGGTGCAGAGGTCCCACACCAACCAATTCTCTAACTCTCCAGATACTAACTGGGTGTCTTAAATTTAACTCAATACAACACTAACCGGATTTTTTGTAGACCTCCCCCCACAAGGCTAAAGGCTTGTCCCATGAGACTGCCCCCATTTCAGATGCCCATCAAAAGTAGTAGGTCCCAAGGTTACCCTCACTTTTGTTTGATTTGGCTACAAATTGGGGGTTCCCACAACCCTCTCCTAATTTGCTGAAAAATCTCACAGAACTCAGGGAGCATCTATGTTTATTAGTTTTTTAAATAAAGAATATGATAAAGAATACAGATGAAGAGGTAAGGGGATGAGGTGAGGGATGGGGAAGGGGCAAGGAGTTTCCATGGCCTCTCTGGGCATGCCAACCTCCTAGCATCTCCATGTGTTCACTAACTCAAAAACTCTCTGAACCTATACTTGAGGGGTTTTTATGGAGGCTTCATCATGTAGGCATGATTATTAACCCAATCTTGATCTCCTCTCCCCTACCTAGACAACGGAGTGTGAGGCTGAAGGTTCCAAACTTCTAATCAGGTTTAGACTTTCTGGTGACAAACCTCTATTCAGGAGCTCACTAAGAATTGCCTCATTAGAAAAAAAGATGCTCCTACCACCTAGGAAATTCCAAGGGATTTAGGAGCTCTCGGCAATATGCCCCTGTCACTCAGGAAACTACAAGAGTTTCAGGAGCTCTGTGTCAGAAATCAGGGTAAAAAAAACCAAATATTAGAACAAAAGATGTTCCTAGCATCCCTAAAACTTGGGATTACAAGGATTTTAGAAGCTCTGTGTCAGGAACTGGGGATATATATATATATATATAATTTTTTCACAATAATCTCTACAATCCTGACTTCTGTAAAGAGAATTGATTATAGGAAAGCAAGAGTGCATATAAGGAAACCAATTAGGAGGCTTTGAAATAGTCCAGTTGAGTAATAATTATGGCTTGGACTAGAGACTTGGCATGGAAATGGAGAAAAGCCAACATAATTAAGATGTTTTTTGGAAGTAGAATGGTTAAGATTGGTGATATTGTATATATGAAAGAGAAGGAAAAGTCAAGGATAACTCTCAGGCTTCTGGCTTGAGCAACTGGATGGAGATTAGTGTCTTTCATTAAGATGAGAATGATATGGAATCAAGAGTTCAGTTTTGGACATGTTAAGCTTGTGATAACTGTAAGAAATAATGGTAATATCAAATGAACAGCTGTATATATACCCCTGGGTCCTGGAGTGCAGGAAACTCTGGGCTGTAGATATAAACTTTGATATCAAAACTATATAGATGACATTTGAAGCCTTGAGGATGGATGCTATCATCTAGGAAAAGGGTGTGAATAGAGAAGAAATCCCAGGTCTGAGTCCTTGGAATGTCAAATTTAAAGATTGGGTAGAAAAAGAGAGATTCCCAAAAGGAATCAATAGAAAGGTAGTCAGAAAAATGGGAGGTGTCATAAATGCCTAATGTAAAGTGTTTCAAGATAAATGGAGTGTGCAAGTATGGGGTTAGGTATACAGAGGGGAGATACTGAGAAGAGGTTAATATTGACAGCAGAAGGTTCTGCACCTCTAGGGTCAGACTATGAACCCAAAGATCAGAATGGTTGCCATTGTGGAACATCTAACTGGGGAGAAATGAAGACCAGAGGTGAAAGGGGAAGATCAGAGAGTGGTAGGGTCCACAGGTTAGAGGTTTCAGTGAGGTCAAAGGGTATTTGCCACTGGGGGTATGTGATCAAATGAATGGAAAGCTGGAAGATGGTGTCCCAGAGTAGGGTGTTTGTATTCATGATTTTGAAGGTGGTCGTTCTGTTGACAGCAAGGTCCAGAATGTGACCACTGTGTGTGGTTGAAGTGAAATGGAAGAAATATCACTAGATAGAAGACCATGAAAAATCAGAAAGGCCAGAGTGTTGGATTGGTGGTTCTCAGGGATGTTTAGATCACAGAATGAGGACAGGAGTGAAGTGGGAAAGATGCTGAGCCAGGCTTAAAGACTGAAGGGCAGTGACTAGGACTTCCCTGGATGAGAACACCAAGTGGGAGGCAGTATTGCCAGATGGTGCAAGCATCAGAAAAGCTGGTGTGTGCAAAAGGAGGGCTTCCCTGTTGTCACAAAGTTGCAAATAGGCTAATGTAGCAATTTGGCTCAAATCTCCTGATGTCTGCTTTCCAAGGGGCCAGTGGAAAAAGGAAGGAGGAGAGACAGTGTTTGGCCCGTGACCGGATGAAGAGAGTGACAGAATGGAGGAAAGAAGGACCAAACAACTTCATCAAGTCCTGCAGTTGCATCTGGCAGATGAAGACCAAGATGTTCCTGAATTTAATTATCAGAATGTCGAAGGTGACATTTGAAGAGCAATTCCAAGAGGTGAGTGGGAGTCATGAAGACTCAAAGGTGGGTACTCCATCTAGGAACTTGGTGGTAATGGGATGGGGAGAGTTGTCACTAGAGGGAAAATCTGTTTTAGGAATAGTATTTTGCTGTTTGCTTGGGGACTACTTGAAAGACAGTTGACCTCTGAGCCAACATCTCTCCTGGTTTTCTTCTTATCTCATTGGCCACTCCTTAGTTTTCATGAAAAAGCGAAGGCTGGAAGATACAATTGGAGGGTTGGAGAGACATTGTGAATTTTCCCAAATCTGATTCTCTAGGTTACCATCTGGCCCTTGGACAACTCCTAGCCAAAATGGGATCAGAGATACAGAAAAGAAAGCAGATGGAGGAGTGGATGGAACAGCATTCTGCATTCTCATACTTCCTCTCTCCTTCTCTCCAGAACACTTGCTCTGAAAAATTATCCTTAACATAACATACTGCGAGACAGCTATTTAGAGTACAAAACTACTTTAATGTTTGAAAATAAAACAGGATAGAATAAAATGTTGGCTTGAGAGTTTAGGGTGGGGGAGTTGGGAATTGAGATTTGTATCCCAAATTCCTTACCACATTTCTTACAACATCCAAACCAGAGTCCAAGCCCCTAGGAGCTAACCATACTAATGAGAGTCTCTCCATTGCTTAGTTTCTGAATAGTGTTTAACAGTGAAGCAAATTTGGAAATCATACCTTTTTTCTTTATGGAGTAGTAAAATGACCTCTTTGGAACAGGTGGGTTGATGAGTATAAACTAGAATAGAAGTATAAAAGAAAGTCAACATGGTCCAGAGTCTGGGCCATATTTTTAAATGGTATGAATATTCTATATGCAAGGTCTAGCAGCATCATAGGCATAAGCAAAGAAATCAAAATGCTAAATTTTCTAAAGCAAGAGGTGACCACTCACTCATGCAGTTTGTCTTAGAACAAATGTGTCATTCATAGTGACCTGTGTGAAGTGAGGTTGAAGGTTGATTTCACCACACCTAGTGTGGAGGCCCTCAGTCACCTGCCCATATGACAGGGTACCAACCCCCCTGCCCCCCCCCCCAAAAGGTGAATGAGAAACAGCTGGATAGAGCCTACTCTTTAATCAATGTTTAAGGAAGATGAGAGCAAAGAGGTCATTCTCTCTATCTGGATGCCTCTCTATTTCTCCCTTGATATTCAGGTCATTAAAGTCTCTGAGTTCCCTGTAGAGTCTTTTTTTTTTTTTTTGTGACAACACTAAGAAATACTGACATACAAATTGTGTAAGGCAGAGAGGGAGGGAGAGACACCAACCTTTTTCTCTCCTCCTGCCCTCCTGTCTCCCACTGATGTCCCCATGGCTGAATCCAGCCAGAACCCTGCTACCACAGGACTTTGAGAAACAGCCTGCAGTGGTCGGCCCCTGTGATATAGAGCAGATGGGGAAAGGAGAGGATGAATGAATTGACAAACAGGCCCAGGACTGGCACAAAGACACATGGTGTCATTATTTAATTTCATTTAGGATAGCTTAACTACTGTGAGTTTTCAACAGATTCTTACTCTGCCTTTCATTTCTTCCATCCTAGGGCTCATCCCTTCTCAGCTTTGTTTTCCTTCTACTTCTGTTCTTTTCAAAATTTCTTGATTAATAAAGAAGTCAAACCCTTGCCTTCCGGCAGACAGGTTCATTTCTCAATTTCTGGGGAAAGCTACTTTGAACCTAAGAATGGATAGGGAATGCATAAAAGGCACAAAGGTGAGAGTCGCCTCCACCTCATAGAGCCTGTGTTCCCCATGCCAAGCAACACCAGCTCAGGTATGGCTGACTCATGAGATGACCCAGGAAAAAGTGATGAAGGAAGATGCTTAAGCAGAGGAGACTATCAAAATGGTGAAGAAAATGAGGTTTGGCTTCCCATTGCTGTCCAGTGCTTCTCTGCTCTTTCTGTACCCCTTCCCATCAGCCCCAGTCCCAAGGGAAATCCAATGCTAAACCCAACAGGCATGCAAACAAACACAAATGAAATCTCTGCTTTGAGGTGAGACTGTGCACCATTCATGCCTTACTATGAGTTTAGTTCAGTATTCCTCTCTTGGGGGTACATACATTTAAAGTTCATTTCAAATTATGAAATGAAATGTCTTCTATGCACATAAATGAACACTAGGTGTGGGGAGTCTATTTCACTTGCCTGTCTGCAGACAGGTACTGGTATGGAAGGGGGAGAGTGTGAGAGGGAGGCTAATGTAGACCATAACAGGAACAGGGAGTCAAGTAGCAAGGAAAGTCATGCATCCTACCCTAGTGGCCTCTGGGTTGTAAGTCAGAGGTCTTTTAAGATCTGATAATCCAGATGGAGTAGGATAAGAAAATGAGATCAGAAAGGCCCTAGTGAGACTTAGATGAGGTTGAAGTACAGAGTGGCTACAAACCATGCCATTCAGGGCTGCCCAGTGAGCTGAGTCTATCCTGAGAGCCAGAGCTGGCTTGGGAGCCAAGGAAGGCATAGGAGAAAGAAATAAAGGAGCTAAGTGATAAGGTTGTATAAAGAAAAACAGAAGGGAAAAACATTGCCTAATCCAAAAAGAACACACTTACATTTTGATTTCATGTAATATACTTCCTGCTCCCCAAAGAGAATTCCCTACCTCCCCCATGCTATGTGATACCAGGCAGGGCTAAATCCCTGAGCCCTGGTCAGAACAACTTCAGAAAAACATCTGTATGGATTTTCTGGCTTTCCCTTAACAGAAGGGCCAGCTCAGCTCCTCCAGGGCCTTGTGCAGCAAAGTTGCTGACAGGCTGTGCAAGCAAATGCAAAGATGGTTCTTCCTCTGCTAAAAAGGGGCTCTATTCTTCCAGACCTAGGCTGCAGAGCAACTGATGGGGGTAATAGCAGTTTGGGTTAGAAGTGAGGAGCTTGAGTGATGAAGACCTTAAACTAGACCCTGCCCTGGAGAGAAGTCAATGAAGCATACAGGGCCTGCCTCACTTTTTGCTCCCTGCAAAGGAAAGTGGCCCAGGAGATTCTTTCTGCATGAAGCGGCTAAGGGGGTCTGGGTGAGACCCATCCTACTGCCTGGGTCATGGTGGGACCAAGAAATAAACTCTGCTCAAGGGATGAAATAAACCAATCAAATTCTGCCTTGAGAACTGTGGTGCATCCAGAGAGGGTGGGTCTCTCAGGCCCAGACTCTGTCCCAAATATCAGTAGTCTATGCTGCCAGCAATCCATGGAACCTGCTTACAGGTGATACTGCTGAATTCTAGAGAGTTGTATGCTATACAGCTTCCTATGCTGTAGCATTCCCAAAGGTAATTTGAGCATCCTTACAGTTTAAGATACACTAAGATGATCTTTTCTTCTTTCTTTTTCTTTTTCTTAAATTTCCACTGTGAGGTGGCATTAAGCTACTGAAGCTTCTTTAGCTCATCTTCCTCTGTTTATATGCCTATCAGTGTATCTATATCAACTTCTAAAATGTTTTCTTTGCTTTAACACCTTAAGCACTTTCTTAAATGTAACAACTATGAGGAATTGGAGCAGAAACTCTGCAGAACACTCTAGATGGTTCTCTCCAATCAGTAGTATTTTTCAGAGAATCGCCATCTTGTTGGCATGGAACCCTCAACCGGGTACCTTGGCCCAGCCCACTCTGTCCTGAGTGAGAGCCCACTAAGCAAGTTTCTTCCCTTAGCCTTACATCATCTGCCTCCCTGGCAGTGAGCAAGTGGGTGTGACATTCAGAGGGCCTCCATACTTGTAATCTTGACCTAAGTTTGCCTTGATATGACTTAGCCACTCATGCTTTGGAAGAAAAGTGTTCCTGGTGAGAAGGCCAGCAGTGGAAATTGAAGTGATTTACTCTGAGAACTTGTCTAAATGTGATCTCTGTGGTTGGCTTATATGCTGGTGGATCCCAGGAGCTAAGCTTCTCTCGTGCTTCTTCCTATTTCCGTCAGAGGAAAACAAAAAATTTGGCCATATTTATACAGCATAAGAATCACATTTAGGTAATAATTCTAAGACATATGACTAGAAGACTAGTGATAGCAAAGAAATGGCAATTAAGGATGAACAGTAGATTACAGATGTGGCCATGAGATGGGTTCCTGAAGGTCACTCCATTCATTCTCCTGACTCCACCTATCCTGAGATTTCCAGAGAGAGAAAGAGAGAGAGAGAGAGATTGGAGTAAGCATATTGCTTTTAAATAAAGAATCTACTTTTCTTTAAGTCTAATTGATTAGATCTTAAAGGAAGGATTTATGTTCATATGAATTGTGCAGAAAGGAATGTTAACAATAGGCAGTGTGAGACAATATGTAGACTGAGATCATAATTCAGAGAAGAAAAGTCTTTCCAGAAGGGATTAGCATACACTACAAACTCTTCCAGTCACAGGAAAGTACTTCTAAGTACTGGAGTTCTCTAGTGAATGTACTTGCAGTTAATAAATAATCCATTGTTTGTCTCTCATTGATAATAATAGAGATCTGAAGTGCTGTGAATCCACACCTTGCTGGGTTTCCAATTCGGCTATGTAGAGCACAGTTATTCAATCTTAGCACTAATGACATTCTGAGTTGGATCGTTTAGTGTTGGGGAGTGGGGCTGGTTATTTGCATTGGAGGATGTTTAGCCGCATCCCAGCTTCTACCCATGAGATATCATCTCCCACTTGTGGCAATGAAAAAGGTTTCCAGAAATTGCCAAATGTTTTTGGGGGATAAAACCCCTCCTCTCCACCATATTGAGAACCACTGGTGTAGAGGAACAACATCTTTTTTCTCTAATGTTTCACAACAATTAAGTTAGCTCTTTGGGGACAAGAGACGTCATTCCCAATAATGCTAACCACCATCAGGCTGAGGAAAGCAGAGAAGTGCTAACCACGTGTATGCCTGAGTTAATGATTCCAATCTGGAGGGTGAAGGGTCATCATGGCAGCAGTGACTCCCACTCTGACCTGAGCACGCAGGTTTTCAGTGAACAACCCTGATCACATGTTGAGTGGGCTGGATCCTGCTGAAGCTGTGAGAAAATATAAATTCTGGATTCAAAACATAAAAAAAAGACTCTTTGGCAATAGGCAGCAACTAGAGCAGAGATGAATAATGACACTGTCTGCTTAGAAGAACCGCTCCTATTTTTGTAGGAAAGAAATGTCCATGTGCTGAGACAGAGGCACAGGGGAAAATGCTATCTACATATAGAAAATTCTCCCCAAACATATGATGTTATCCCAAGAGCTCTGAATGGAGTGATATAACATCAAAAATAAACCAAAAAGAAACAAAACAAAACATAAAAAGCTCTTGGCTATGTAGACATAGCTGATGTTTGCTTTACATTTAAAAAAATGCTTCTGTGGTCAATAACATCTGAACACTGTTGGGTGAGGTAACCCCGGGGTTGCCATGGAGATGTGTTTTCCAGTGGTGTCTGCATCATGAAACTTCACTGCATTGCTTCTCATCTGCAGCTGAACGCCTGGATATTGAGGGAAGAGAGTCATGCACAAAATTAAGTCATACCCTAAAAGAGAGCAAAGCTGTAGCAACAGGGAGACTCTTCAAGCTCTTTCTGTCTGTGGACTCCAAAGTCCCATTTGTGCAGAATGAGACCAATTTGGGGTCAGAGGTTGTTTCTGAGCATGCAGTGAAGGTAAGACAAAGTGTGAATAGTTGAATATGCATGAAAACTGGGCATGTCAGACCCCTCCTACTGTTACTCAAGTCCAAAGGGGCATCTGCTTTGAACACTCTTCCTTTGAAGTGGAAGCTGGCCCCTGTTGCCAACATTCTGGGTTTCCAAAAGAGGAGACATTTCTGTTGCCACAAATAGACTAGAAATGCTTTTGAGAGTAATATTTGGCTGGATTTGTGGACTATGAATTCTACTGGAATAAGATTCATAAGCAGTCAGCCTTGGTGCCTAACCCATAAATATCTCACAAATTCTAAGAGGGCTCAGCATGGGTGTTTTCCACAAGGTGTGATGGCCAGGGTGACTCAGGACAGGTGTCTACACATTTTTAGATGAAACTCTGGCTCTCATTCCCAATGGTGTTCTCTCTAAGGATGGACTGGATCAGTCTCTGACAAGTGATGTCTCATGGTTAATGTATCTGTTTCCAATAAGCCAAGTTTTATAGTCTGTCGGTGGGCTGATGGCAAAGTTATAAAAGGTGATCTCATAAAAGAGAAACATAAGTGGTTGACACACCACATTGTATCTGTGTCTTTCTGTGCTCTGACAGCTGGACTGACCCTCATTTACAGCAAAAGAGGTGACATAAAACCAGAATAATAGGATTTTAATTATAATGGGGATTTCTCTGCCCCATGGAGCTTTTGAGGGTGAGGACTATTGTGTGACTTATGGTTTCCAGGGAAATATATTTTCCTGTGCCACTGCTGAGATGTACTTTGTAAATGTACCAAGTACCGAGTACCACTTTCCAAAAGGAAAAATGCAGAATGGAATGGTGTCTGGCTTCTTTAACAACTGGAGTGAGAACTGATAAAATATTGAAAGAAAGAAGAAAGAAGAAAGAAAGAAAGAAAGAAAGAAAGAAAGAAAGAAAGAAAGAAAGAAAGAAAGAAAGAAAGAAAGAAAGAAAGAAAGAAAGGAAAAGAGAGAAAGAAAGAAAGAAAGAAAGAAATAGACTTCAAACTAATACTCTCTAAGCTTTCAAGACTTCACCTAATCACAGGATTTGCCTGAAAATATGATGGCTTCAGTTTTCATTTTATGGTATGTCTAGTTGTTAGGAGAGATGGAAAAAGAATAGCTCATTTTAAAAATAACTCGAGTCCTGAATACCCACCCCATTTGGGGTTCAATTCCACTTTGCAACCTGACCAAGACATACTTCAATCCCAGGTTTCTCTACTTCTTTTCAAAATTTTATCCCATCCAATGTTCTAGCCAGGGATGAAAGGGAGAGACTCACCCATCACTTGATGCAGAGACAGACCATCCATCATCTATCTAAGGCAGGGACAGAACCACTGAAACCCTGAAGAGAAAACAATTACCTGTAAACCTACGCATGGGTGGGAAAGAGTTTCTCTCTTTTATGTGCTTCTTCTCCTCTCTCTACCAACTGACTCCCTAATTCTCAGCTCCCACATGGCCAATTTGAACATGACTTTTGATGACCCAGCTTTGACTTAACCACAGTGCACTCTTCATTTCACCTCTGCCACTTAATATCTGAGTCCCCAAGATGTGCCACCCTTCATTTACCACAGTGGCAGCTCACCTTTCCAGGACAGACAACCATAGAGCTTTGGCAGCCTATAGACCAGCTACCATAGGTGCTTTGCTTGCCACTCAGGCCAGGGAGTGAGGGCACTGCAGGGACATAAGAAACGTGCTGCCATGGCAGCCAAGTGTGTAGGTGGAGCAGGTTCTTGGAGGAGCGGTGGTCTGTAAGTAGAGATCAGTCTCTTCCTTAGTCATTGGAAAACATCCATGATCTGATCCATCCATGATAGACACTACTCCATCCGCTCTAGGATTCAATTCCAACTTACCCTTCCAACCTTCCTTTAGCACAAATGAAGCCCTTGCTGGTCCATGCGGACCCCTCAGCTCTTTTGCTTCTATGGTTTTGTACCCACATATGAAAAGTCTTCCACATTTCCCAGCCCCTTTCAAGGCCCATCCTTCTTGTAACACTTTTTCTGGTCCTGACTAACTGGGGGGAAAAGAAAGAAGACTACATTTCCCTCCAATCCCTCCAAGCATGTCTTGTTGCACTGTAACGTTGCAGCTCTTCCTATCAAAAAGTGGAATCTATTTTTCCAAACTTTGAATCTTGAACTAGGCCATGTGGCTTGTTTTAGCCAGTGGAATATTAGCAAATGTGACATAGGGTGGGGCTTGAAAAGTGTTTGAGCATCAGGCTTTCCTTCTTGCTGATAGGAAGGGTTTTCCACCAGGAGAGTGAGGCTACACTATGCATCTGTAGGACAAGAGGTCATAGGTAGGGAGGCCCCAGCCTCCACAGGTAAGTGAGGACAGCCTAGATCATCCAGCACCATGGAGCCAACCCAACAGAAGAAATGCCTGGCCCCCCACAGAATTGTGAGAAATAATAAATAGGTGGCTTCTGAGCCACTAAATTTTGGAGTGATTTGTTATGCAAGAAAACAAACTGTTGGACACTTGGGACGCCTGGGTGGCTCAGTCGGTTAAGCATCTGCCTTCGGCTCTGGTCATGATCCCAGGGTCCTGGGATTGAGTCCCACATTGGGCTCTTTGCTCAGTGTGCAGCCTGCTTCTCCCTCACTACCCCCCGCTCCCCATGCTTGTTCTCTCTCTCTCTGACAAATAAATAAATAAAATCTTTTAAAAAAACTGTTGTACCATCCTGTCACATTCTCCTAAGTTGGAATCTCTACTTTTTTGAGTCCCCATGGTATTTTATCAGGATCTTTCACTGGACAGTTGTCACTTTCTACATTTTCTTATGATCATTTATGGAAATACTTAAAATCTATGGGAGAATAAATTACATGGGGACTAAATTCTTGCTTGATTCAATTTTATATTTTGCCCTGTCCTCACTCCCACAGTATCTAACTAAACTCTGATACTGAGCAAATACGTACAAGTGTTTGTCTGTAGACCGAATCAGTGAAGGAGGACCAACATGGAACAGTGAGTAAGAACACCGATTTTGGGATTTCTGGGCTAAAAATCACAGTTCCACTACTTATTAACTATGTTTCCCTGGGCAAGTTATTAAGCCATTTTATTTTGCCTCAGATTCCTCATCTACAAAAGGGGGATAATAGCAGTACCTATATCATGGAGTTGTTACAAGGATTAAATGAATTGACATAAATTTTTGGTCAAATAAATAAGTGAGAGGCTTTCAGAGCTGCCTCTAGTGCATCCAGCATGCGAAGGCCACTCATTGTCATCTCCATTCTCCACTCCCACCAAATGTCATCTTCTTAAAAATAATTAACTAAATTTTTGTTGACCTATAATTGACATATAACATTGTATAAATTTAAGGTGTGCAACATGTTGATTTGATACATTGATGTATTGCAATATGATTACCACCATAATATACCAAATGTTATCTTGAGCCTCAGCTACTAAGTAACAGAATCTAACTGACAATCAATTAATCTAATAATCCAGCATGAGCAGAGATGGCTGGACTCTCCCAGGCCTTTCTGCCCACGTTAGAGAAGAAGGAAATTTAAAAGGAGATAGTTGTTAAAAGCCTGGCCTTTGGAGCCATTTGGACCAAGGTGAGTCCTTGTCTACCACTTACTACTCAGGTGACGCTGGGAAGATATCATACCTCTCTGAGTCTCTATTGCTTCATCTACAAAATAGGGGTAATGATATTTCCTCCACAGGGGAAGTATGGGCATAAGTGTGCATGGCTCAATTAAGAACATCTTCTCCCCCCTCCCCTTATTATTACTGCTACTTCTTTCTCTACTACTATGGTCCTGGCTATGTGGTCTTGCCTATCTCATGTCATGGATATCAGCCAAAGGCCCCATTTTAAATTCAATTAAATTAAGGACTGCCTGGAAATGCCATCTTCATCTCCTGTAACTAGTTTTGCAATGGTTGTTGAGTTTTACCTCTGTATATGGTGGCTAATTGCAGAGCTATAAAATAGGGTTGTGGCATATCACCAGACTTCTTCCATCTCGGATTTACCACAAACTGTGAGCCTGGACTGACTACAATGACTATAAAACTAACATAAGGGGGAATATAAAAGAGAGTGGTGCCAGAGAACATGACTGCATTAGGCTCCTGGTTTAACCTTCCACATATCTTTCAAATCTATCTATTTCTATGACTACCACCATAGTCCAAGCTCCTATCATTTCTTACCTGGACAACTACAAATACTTGGTGGTACACTCAGAAAGCAGAGCCTACAAAGGTTTCTGTGCTGGTTATCTATTTAGGAGATAATCTCAGGGATCAGAGTGAGAAATAAGCAGGATAGGAGAAGGGAAGATATATAAAAGTGTATAAGGTAAGTCACTGCTGAGGGCACCAGGACCTATCCAGGATCTTCTGAGGAATGCATTCTGTGGATTGCCAAGGAGGAGCATTTATCTATCAGCTTTCTTTCTCCACTGCCTGAGGGTTGCTCCTGGAAGCATGAATTCCCCTGCACTCCCAGATCATTCCTGCACATGCACCAGTAGTTTCCCCTGGCATCAGTGTAATTGGAAAAGCCCTGGGGAAGGATGTACTTGAGGTTGGTGCTGTCAGTATGAGAAGAGGTGGAGTCCAAGTGGGAGTATCCTCCAGGGCCATTGCTAAACTCAAAGGAGATGCTGAAATGTGGGGCAGGGCCCCCAAGTTTTCCTATACCACCTCCTAACTGCTCTATCCTCATCAATGCTGGTTCCTTTCTCTTCCCTAAACAGGAGCTACCGCGATTGTGTTTTCAAATGTAAAAAGGATCTGTCACAAATATCCTCTCAATACCACCTCACACCAGTCAGAATGGCTAAAATTAACAAGTCAGGAAATGACAGATGTTGGCAGGGATGCAGAGAAAGGGGAACCCTCCTACACTGTTGGTGGGAATGCAAGCTGGTGCAGCCACTCTGGAAAACTGTATGGAGGTTCCTCAAAAAGTTGAAAATAGAGCTACCATATGATCCAGCAATTGCACTACTGGGTATTTACCCCAAAGATACAAATGTAAGGATCCAAAGGGGTACGTGCACCCCAATGTTTATAGCAGCAATGTCCACAATAGCCAAACTATGGAAAGAGCCAAGATGTCCATCGACAGATGAATGGATAAAGAAGAGGTGGTATATATATAACAGAATATTATGCAGCCATCAAAAGGAATGAAATCTTGCCATTTGCAACCACATGAATGGAACTGGAGGGTATTATGTTGAGTGAAATAAGTCAATCAGAGAAAGACAAGTATCATATGATCAAACTCATATGAAGAATTCTTAATCTCAGGAAACAAACTGAGGGTTGTTGGAGTGATGGGGGTGGGACGGATGGGGTAGCTGGGTGATAGACATTGGGGGGTATGTGCTATGGTGAGTGCTGTGAATTGTGCAAGACTGTTGAATCACAGACCTGTACCTCTGAAACAAATAGTACATTATATGTTAAAAAAAAAAAAAAGAAGAAGATAGCAGGAAGGGAAGAATGAAGGGGGGGGGAATCGGAGGGGTAGATGAACCATGAGAGACGATGGACTCTGAAAAACAAACTGAGGGTTCTGGAGGGGAGGGGGGTGGGAGGATGGGTTAGCCTGGTGGTGGGTATTGAGGAGGGCACATTCTGCATGGAGCACTGGGTGTTATGCACAAACAATGAATCATGGAACACTTCATCTAAAACTAATGATGTAATGTATGGGGATTAACATAAGAATAAAAAAATATTTAATTAAAAAAACTAATGATGTAATGTATGGTGATTAACATAATATAATAAAAAAAACAAACAAAAAAACAAATATCCTCTCAATGTTCAGGACTTAAATCAGGCCTATTGTTAAAGATCTCAATCCTAATATGGCCTTATGCATAAGGAATTGGTCTCAGCATTTGCCTGGGTGGGGGAAGAGGGACTGTAGTTGGAGGACAAGGCTGGGAGATTTACTTACTTCTCAGTGCAGACATTTTGGGACCTTTGGAAATATATACCATATTCTTGTGTTACCAACTAAATCCATTAAGTAATTAAAAGCAAGTCAAAGCAATCAGACAACTGCAACAATCCTGATTGGTTGACTGGTCTTTCTAGTTATTGCATGTCTACAAGACTGCTCCATTGAGATCCCTGCCTTTCTCATGTCTTCTTCTCCTGAGTCCTTTTACTATCGAACTGTGTCTTACTTTCATAGGTCATGTGTTATTCTCTTCCCAAGACAAGATGGATTGGGAGAACTTATCTTCCTGGTTCTCCCAGTGTATGTTTTGTGCTTCATTCAGGATTTGTACTCCACTCATTTTCTAACAGGCTGAGAGTCTGAAATGCAATGTAGGTGAGACATCTGGGGGTAAACTTTACACAACTCTCTCAAAGAAGCAGATATAGATGTTTCAGTCACCTGATTTGAACAAATCACAAAACTTAGGCAATAAATTTGACTTTTAAACTCTGGAAACTAAGACTGAAGGAAAAAAGAAAGAAAGTTCTCTGACTTGGAAAAATTACATTCAGGAATGTGTCTGAGTTTCACAGGTTTAGAAAGGGCTGCCAATTTTTAACCTTTCTTTCCCCAAAGACTCAGCCTTCTCTAATCACAGTCCCTTTCTTCTTCTTCTTTAAAAACAAACAAACAAAAAAAAAAAAACAGCTTTATTGAGGTAGAATTGATATACAATAAACTGTACACATTTAATGTACACAGTTTGATACATTTGGACATATGCATGTACTTGTGAAACCATCACCACATTATCAAGAATAATAGGTATATCCATCACCTCTTTTACTTGTTTGATGTTTTGTGTGTGTAGTAAGAACACTTAGCATGAGATCTACTCTTTGCAAATTTTTAAGTGGTCAATAAAAAATGTTATGCTGTACAGCAGATCTCTAGAACTAATTCATCTTGCATAACTGAAACTTTATACCAATGGAACAACTCCCCATTTCCCCCTCCCCCTGCCATCAACAGATCAATGGACAAAAAAAAAAAAAAAGTGGTATATACATATGGTGAAATATTATTCAGCCTTAAATAAAAGGAAATCAGTCTCTTTCTTCTTCACTTATTTCTATTTTTAAGCTGTCTTGCCCTCATGTCACTGCATTCTTTATGTCCCCTGTCACTGTCCTTTGCCTTGGCACTCCTTCCTTCTCCCTCTCTCTCTGTTCCTTTGTTCTCTTTCTCCTTTTCTCAGCCTTGTCTTCTCTCCATTCTCTTTTCTCCCCTCACCTTAACTCTCGGTTTCCCCGCCCTTTCCACATGACTTCTTCCAGCTTCCTACCTCTTAGGGCTCACCATCCCAAGAGCTTCCCAGAATTTTAAAGACTTGAACAGGAACAAAAGAGAACTTGCTGTCATTGAATGTCCCTTCCCTTCCCCGGCCCCTTTCCCCAAGGACATCACAATATCTCAGGCCCCAGTTCGGCTCTCTCCCTCTCTGAGGACATGCCTCTGCCATCCTCCTCAGGCTGCTTGGGAAAGGGGAGGCATGGGTCCCAGTGCTTCCCTCACCCCCACTGCACTGTCAGAAACCTCTCAGCTCATCTCACTTGAGGTCTAAAACTAACTCCATGTTCCCTACAGGGCCCTACTCCTGCTTCCCAGCTTCAGACAGCTGCTCCCTGCCCAGAGCATGTGATTGATAGAGCCTCTCCCAGAGAAATCTGCCTTGGTCTGTGTAGTAAGCAGAGAAGTCACTAATGATTGCAGTTTAAATATCTTTGGCAGTAACAGAGCACAAAGGTCTTTTAAAGAAAGTCATCCCTTATCTGTCAGAAGAGCAGAGCCAGTTGTTAATACTTTATTATAGTTTATCTCCAGAGGTGGGGGGTGGAGAAGGGAGGCCTGGGGAGTTATTTTCCATGTGTAGATGGACTCAGTCCTGACGCTTGCAGAGATTATATGTCACCAGTGGCCAGAGTTCCTTTTTCTTTTTACTCCAGAGAGGAAAAATAAAAAATGAGACTGCCCACTTAACAGATCAATTGCATCTTGTGCTGTTCAACAACATATGGCCCTAGAACGCCTTTGAGCCAGGCCTCATTACTAGAGATCTGTGTGCAGACGGATACAACCCAGACAGCCTCCCATGGCAGGAATTTCTGTCCATGTAGCCAGGGCAATGAGCACTGGCTTGGGATCCTTCACAAATGAGCCCAGGACCAAAGGATATCAGTGGTGCCCCCAAAGCAATACAACATCTTCTGCCATGTTTAATTCCTCTTGCTTGGCTCTCTTTGGATTTTGTGTCCCAGAGGAACACCACGGGAATTTTACAGATGAAGGTTGTGGACTGTGACCTTGAGGAGAGATGGGGAGAGGTTGGTGAGGGTGTGAAGAGGAGGAGGTGATGGAAGTTTAAGTGATAAAGGATCAAAGTGGGGTGGTATGCATAGCTATGGGCAGAACTTAGCTTCAGAGGCCGGTGTGTTGGATTAGGAGGGGCTCCAGGATGGGTGCAGGGGATTCAGGACATTTGAGGTAAACGTTTTCAATCTATGGAAATATTTCTCTATCTCTACCCCTGATCCCAGCTTGCTTTCTGTCATTCCTTTATGCATTCACACATCAGAAAATATGAGTCCCGTGTACCAGCTACTGGGGACACAACAGTATATAAGGCATGCATATTTCTTCTCACACAGCTTTCAGTCCTCTGCCCTTCTGAAGAAAAGCACTCTAAGGTGAGTCATTCTACTTCTGAATCTAACTCCACCCCCATGGTCTAACGGAGGCTGAGCTGAGTTGCCAATTGGAAAGGGTGCTTGTCCATATGTACAACAACCATGGGGCACAGGGATGGATGCTGGCAGAGAAGGCAGAGCAACAACAACTATGACCCTGCCAAAAACTGCCCTTCAATGGAAAAGATCTAGGCAGCTAATGGCTTATAAAGTTGGGTTGTTTGACAAACCAGTGACTCTAGTCTGGAGAAGGCATGGGCGGGTGTGGCACACCACAGCTATCTTCAGAGATCTGAAGGCTGTCATGGGGGAAAGGGTGGAGGTATTTATAGTGACCCTAGAGAACACAGTTTGCAGTGCTGGCTAGAAGGTATAGGAAAATTAATTTTGGCTTAAAATAAGGAAAAACTATCTAAAACATAGCACTATCCAGAAATGTTTGAGCTGCCCCTTGAGGGAATGAGTTTCTGCCTCTGGAGGTAGACATCTGCACCATCCTGCTGGTTTTGCTGCAGAACTGATGGCCACACCAGATGGAAGGTGTGACTACGTGATTTCCAATGTCCTTTCTAATTTGAATGCTTTGAGATTTTGTAAAACATTGAGCAACTCTCAGGCTCCCTGCTCGGCAGCGAGTCTGCTTCTCCCTCTCCCTCTGCCTCTCTCCCCATGCTCCTGCTCTCTATCTCTCTCTTTCTCAAATAAATAAATAAAATATTTAAACAAAACAAAACACTGAGCAACTCTATTTTAAAAATCACAACCACTTATTGGGGATTCTTTTCACATATGATGTTTTTGTGGAGTGGGGAAAACAATGAAAACAACAAATTTTCAAGGTCCTTCCCTTCTTTGCTACCTCTGAAAAAACCATCAGAGGGTCACTTTTTACTTGAGAGTTTCATCCTAGTGACTCTGGGGAAACAGGGCCCAGTGCTTTGTAAACATAGGGAAATTGCACAAGCTGCTGAATCCTGGAAAGCACATATTGTTCTTGTTCTGGTTTATTGTTCATTTTTAGAAGGTACTCTGAGGTCTTAACTAATTCTTCTTTCCCTTTCTAATTTTGAAGAAGCAGGAGTTAAATGACTATAGGTGAGTTGCAATAAGAATTGTATAACCTACCTTCTGGGAAAGATGCATGGATCAGAGGAGAAGCTGAAACTACTTAGATGATTTGGGGTTGCCCTTTTGGGTGGCTAGGGGTAAGGCCAGGCTACACCTGGGATGGCAATGCTAACAGCAGTGGGCTGACTCTTCGAGCCCCTGCATCCTGCCTGCTTTTCTGGAAGTCAGCTGAGCTTATTTATGGCTACTCCCGAACGTACCCTCTGAACGCCTCAGAAGGCACACTTCATGCACCATGAGCATGCTATCTCTCTGAGGTTTTCCGTAGCTCACGAATCTGGTCTTCCACTCTCCTGGGCACCCTTTTGGTAAGGTGCTTACCTCCAAGCCTGTACGCTGGGGATGGGCCAGATCCTATACATGGTGGCTACCTGCTGGAATTTGCCTGAATCCGAGTAGCTCCCCAGATTCTAGACCTTTACTTGTGTGGGCAGGGATGGGCACTGCAAGGAAGGGCAGGGGCGAATAACTGGGTGTGAGTGCTCTTTACTCTGGAGCACAACAATGGAGGTTGTTTCAGCTCTTGGTGGCCTAGGGGTTCATGCCAGGGCAGCCTTGCCTTGGTACCAGCTGGCTCTCCTCCTGGAAGAGGCTTGCACCCCCTGGAGGCTTACAAAACCAAGCCAGATTGCAGGAAAAGAAAGCAGTGTGTCCTTACTGTCACCTTTGATTTATCATGCCCCTCTTTCTCATGCACATTATGCCCTAAAAATACTGCAGTTTTTCTAAGCATCATTTCCTCAGTCCAGAGCCAGGGTCCTGTTACAAGATGCTTATAAGGGCCCCTCTACTCACTCTCATGCCCTGGTATCTCTGTGATATAGGTGCCCCCGATGGAAAAAGAGAGGCACTGGCCCTTTAAAAAGGCTCTCGGGGACTCTAGAGCCAGAAGTGAACAGTGAGACTGACAGAACATCTCCAACTCCCTGTTGCCAAAATGTAGCTGTTTTTTAATGGTCCTTCCAGGAAGGAGATCTGGCTCTCAGTCATTATTCTACATTGGCCTCCAATAGCCCTTATTAGTAGGCTCAATGCTCCAGAAGAAATCCTGTGCTTTGTGGGCCTTCTTTGTGTGTCTGGGTCACCCTGGCCTCAGGCTCCTTCTACCTGTTTGGCTCAACCTTGATTGGAGCTTAATGCTCAAGCTCCTCATGAAATCCCCTTTTTGACTTTTGCTAACTTACTACACACCTCTTGTAGCCCTGAGGTTCCCAGATGGACTGGGTTCTGGACCAAATGCCAAGCAGCATCCCCCAAACCTGCAGGCAAGTGCTGTCAGGAAGTATGTAAAATGCCAAATGACCTATTTGCAAGTGGGCGGCCGGGGGTGACCTTACTGGTTGAGCTGGGCCGGGCAGGCTCAGGGAGTGCAGCGTGTTCCGTTACTTTGCTGTTTGACCTGGTTCATATTTGGCTGGGGCTGCAGCCCAGGCAGTAGGCCCGACTCAGCTGTGTCCTCTGGCCTCCACGCAACATCTTTGTCATGAAGGTTGGCAAGGGACTGCTTAATTCTTTCTGTTACTTCAGAGCAGTGGTCGGGGAAGGAAGGAGCTCTGGCTGACTTGTCTGGAAGAATAGTTTGAGGCATGTAAGGTAGGATTTCAGTGGCTGTGGGATTTGATGTACAGGGATAGGAGAGGGGGCTGATGATGGTCTAGCTACAGCACTGAAGTTCAAAGACTCAAAGATATATACAGAGATTGAAGAATTCCACGCAGGCAGGAGATTTGTGCAGGCCAGTCTGGAAAGACTGGTTAAGTCCTGGCGATGCTAAACTCCCCAAGGGCAATGACCACATCGTGTATTTATTTGAATTCCCTC
Organism: Mirounga angustirostris; assembly: GCF_029215605.1. Taxonomy (NCBI): domain Eukaryota; kingdom Metazoa; phylum Chordata; class Mammalia; order Carnivora; family Phocidae; genus Mirounga; species Mirounga angustirostris. The sequence continues at coordinate 84,148,826 of NW_026991721.1, read as the reverse complement.
ACGTAAGCCAGCATGGTACTTTGCCCAGAGTAGACAGATTAGCTCTATGGTCAAGAAGGTGCAGCCTGGATGCAGGCTGCCTGGGTTTGAATTCCTGCTCTGCCATTTAGAGCCTTATGACTTGGGCAAGTTAATTCCCCTTTCTGTACCTCGATGCACTCATCTGCTAAATGGGGATCATAATCATACCTGCTTTACAAGATTGTTGCAAGGATTAAATGAGATGATCAGCAATTAGAACAGTGTCCGGCACATTTGTTATTACTGTTAGACATACAGGAAGGATTAGTTGATGAGTAGCTGAAATTCAGATGGGATTATACTGTGGGATGGCCAAACTCTTAGTTCCCAGCCCCTGTTCTCTAGTGCTTAACTTTACCCTGGTGTTTGTCAATTATTTTACACATTGGGGAGTTTTAAAATTATTTAAGTCATGTAGCAAAGACAGCTCCGGAGAAACTAGCACATGCCCTAAAAAGTCTTCCGCCTTGAGGCAGTTAACAAGGACCAGCCGTGTCCTTTCTACAGCTCCATGCTGGGGAGCGGAAATGCGCAGTTCTCTATCACTGATGGACTGCAGATGCCTGGGCAGTGCTGGGTTACACTGCTTGGCTCTTCTTGTGACCAGAGGCCGGCATTGATCAGATGGTTTTTTATAGCTGGAGCAGGCACCTGAGGCCTAGGACAGAATGCAGCTCACTTATCTCCCTGGAAATTTGTATTTAGCCCTTGGCCTTGTTGGCCGAATGCTTTGGCCACCTGAGAAAGCTGGTCAAAGACGACAGGAAATCATAGTCTATGTCACAGGTCAGCTGCCCAGGGAGCCTGAGGGTGACCATCCTGGGTGTCATGTGGAGGGGAGGACAGCCTGGCAGAGTAGCCTATACTCAGCTTGGGCTGTCCCCAACGCCTCCTCCTCAAAACGCCCACCAACAAGCATAACAAAGCAATGGGTGCCCAGCTTCCCTCTCCCCTTCCCCCTGCACCGAGCTCACTGGTGCTGGTGCAGGCGCTGGCCTTGCTGCACCTCTGCCAAGTGCCTTGGCTCTCCTTCGCCTTGAGCCGCTCCGGGACCATGAGCAGGCTGATCACTGGCCCAGCTGTTGGGAATCATTTTGAGGATGAAAACAATTAAGCTGGGCAAGAAGCCCACCACCAAATCCTGCCCCCTGTTCTGCACCTTCAGCCCATCTTTTTTATCCTATTCTGAGTTTTCTTTCCATCCATAGTCCAGCTGAGAACACCAGCCAATAATGCACTAGTTCCAAAGCACCCGCTCAGTCCTGTGGATTTGGAGATTCTGGAGTGCTGGGGAAGGGGTAACTGGATTCTGAAGCATCTCTCCCTTGAGAGGCTGGGCCAGCTTCCACCAAAGTCCTGGCCATCTGTGCAAGGAATAACACTGCCAAACAGCATGCTTTTCTGGAGCTGTCCTCCCTGCTCTATGTACAGACTCTTGGTACTGTGGAAACAGATGTGGAAACTGAGGCACGGTGAGGGTAGGCTATGAGCAGCTTGGTCATCCCCCCCCAGGCAGTGCCTCAGGCTCTGGAGTCTAGTGAGCTCAGCACTGCATCTGAAGGAATTTGTTGGACAGCTCGAGCCCTCCCTGCAAGGCAGGACCTACTGAAGAAGAATCTGGAGCTAGAGAGGCACTGGGGCTCTGCACTCCAGCTGGGGAGCTGGGGAGCTGGGGAGGGGATGATAGGGACATCTTTGGTCTCTTCTGCTTTCTGTGCTCCACACAGCTCCTGAATTCCTCTGAAAAGTGTCTGTCAACCCCAGCCCTGTTTTTCCCACTGGTGTGCCCCAGTGTCTAGAGCCATGCCTGCCATACAGCAGCCTCTCAGCAAATACATCTTGACTGAGGACCGATGTGCCCATCTCTGCTGGCATCCTGGAGAGGAGCAGTGGGGTTCCTAGGGCTCCAGAGCCCCTTCTGTTTCCAGTTCCAGAAAGGCCCAGGTGTGGGGGTTGGGGACCTGGGAAGTGAATATAGTGTATTTCTAATGTTCTCAGCCTCCCTCCTACCATTCCTGCAGGCCTCTGCTTCACGGTGCCACCCCACCACCTTGTCACCCATTACCACAGCTTGCCTCTCCTCGATTCTTTCTTCATGTTAACATGAATCATATTCCACCTCACCTTGGTTATTTGCCTTAAATATCAAAGTCTTAAGCTAAAGAAATAAATCTCTAAGATGACTGATTTCAGGCATTGACAAGGGAGAAGAAGGCCTGTCTTGAAGAGGGGGTAACAATGGGGACTTCCAGGGACACAGAAAATGCTGTGAGACCTAGTGTCCCTGCTCCCCAACCAGCCCCGCCCAGAACTTCCTATGCTATCTGTATAGCACTTGAGGGAAGTGACTCACAGGTTTCCATGTGAGGCTCATGCTGAGTGTGAAAGCTGATGACAGGGGTGCAGGGGGGGAGCTGTACAAAAGCAGCCCAGAAGTGAATTTCTTCTCAGCATATCACCTTACTGCAGCCATTCCACCGTGTCAGTGAGGGAGGGACGCCCCGCCCACCTCCACAGCTGCCCGGGTGTGGCTTGGGGAGCGGGGCAGGCTGGACTGTGAGACAGATGATTTCAATTTAAGGCATTTGGGGAGAATACTGTTCCACTTGCTCATTTTTTTGGTTCCCCCCACCCCCCAAGCTTGATTCAATCAGTGGTGGATAAGAAATGCCTGTTTCCATAGCACCGCCACTGTGAAGGAGGGAAAAATCAGCAACAGAGAACAAGCTGTTTTCATGTGGAAGAGGGCACTTGAGTGGGTAAAGAAATGAAGGCTGAATTAACACTGAGCAGGCTCTGAGCCCCCAGTTCCCTGGTGGTTGACCATATGGGACCCCAGAAAAGGCATGGTACACGGGGGAGCACCAAAGATGATTACACCAAGGGAAACACACCTGCTCATTGCCTGGTTTCCATTAAACCAGCCTGATCTGTTTGGGCTCTAGGCCTTGCTGGCCTGTGTTTGTTTTCATGGCTGATGTTACCCAACCAGACTGATGTATTTGGATATTTCTCCTTTTCTTATGTTGTTTCCTGTTTAGTTGACTGTACTCAGTATTTCTGTGCATATTCATTTCCCATCTGATGCTGCCAAAGAGGACTGTGGTCACTTTTTCATATTCCAAGCCCATGGCCTGGACATTGTTCATATCAAAGGGTTCAATCCAAAGAGAGAGAAACTTTGGGAGAAATGGAGGGTTTCAGCTTAACCTCTACACCCTTTTGGAAGAAGCAGAATTTCTAAGGAGATATTGTTGGTGAGACTTGGTGTCCCAGCCCCAGGCCAGAATGAGATGTTCAGCAAAGGTGTTTTTAGAAGGCTTGTTGCTTTGCAAATTTTCAAGTCTGGGTTTGAGGATTTGGGATAAAATGGCCTTCACACCTTTCTGAGGTTCTCATCCTGCTGGTTTCCTTGGAGATCCATATACCAGCCTAGCTCTGGGCCTGGCTAGAACTAATGGCCCTGGGTTTGGAAATATCCCCAAATATAATCTCCTCCAAGATTTTGCCCTTCACTGAAAACTCCACTGGGCCTTTTAAAGTAGATTAAATCCATATGTTTCTGATTCATTTACACTTAACTCATCAGAATGTTCCCTTTTTATGAGTATTTTGTTGTCTTAAGATGTCTTTACAGTCTTGTTTGTAAGCGTTTCTTTTCCCCTTAGAAACAAGACACCATGTGTTCTCAAAGCAGGGGTATAGGGGACCCTGGTGGTAGAAACGTAACTTCAGGTCTGAGTTTTGCTTTGGTTCACAGAGGAAATGCAGTGTTTAGAAAGCAGAGCTGTTTGGCTTAAGTGTCAAAACATTTTTCTTTTTGCTCTGAGCATGGGATTGAGGGCAGATATCCATACCCCTCCTGCCAGGTTGGAAACTCAAGTGAGTGCTATCTCTGAGTAGCAATGTAATCTTGGGCAAATCACGTAATCTCTTTTCTCCTCAGATCCTTCATCTGTAAAATGGGGATGATATTACTCCCTACCTCACAAGACTATTGTAGCAAAAATATATTTGAAGCTGTCATAAAAACATGAGTCATACCTAATTAGCTGAAATTCCTTTGAACAGTGCCAAACTCATGCATTGCTCTTATCCTGTCCTTCATATGCCATCTGATTCACTTAACTCCAGTTAATCCTTCAAGACTCAGTTCAAACAACATCTATTCTTTTTTTTTTTTTAAAGATTTTAATTATTTATTTGAGAGAGAGAGAATGAGAGACAGAGAGCATGAGAGGGAGGAGGGTCAGAGGGAGAAGCAGACTCCCCGCTGAGCAGGGAGCCCGACGCGGGACTCGATCCCGGGACTCCAGGATCATGACCTGAGCCGAAGGCAGTTGCTTAACCGACTGAGCCACCCAGGCGCCCCAAACAACATCTATTCTAAGACCTTCCCTACCCACCGGCCTTGACCACCCAAGAACAGTCCATCAGTTTCTTCTCTGTGTCCTTAAAACATCTTATACCTGTCTCTATGGTCAGGCTCATTGTTTATATAAACTGACTTCCGCTTTGTGAAACTGACATCTCATTGAGGGCAGTAAAGTGATACTCATCTTGGTATTTCCAAAGCCCAGGACAGAATCTTCCCCATTGGAGGTGCTCAACAGTAGTTTAAAAGAAGGAGACAAAGACAGAAAAAGGGACCCAATGCTGCCCATTCATTCTGTATTCAGGATGAGTCCAGTTAACTCTATCTAGCTTTTGTGAAAAAGAGACAGAAGGGGGTGATGCAGTGGAGGTACTATTCCCATTTTGATGTGGGGTAGGAAATGGTGAGGGACAGAAAGAAACCACAGAAAACTTGGGATTTGAACTACAAGAGGCAAAGCAAGTTTTGGAGAGAAAATGAAGAATTCATTTTGGGACATGTGGAACATCGCATTCATGAGCAAATATCTGCAAAATGTTGCAAGCTTGAGCTGGAAAAAGTTTGGAACTACAGTTGTTGAAACACTGAGCGGAAGCCAGAGTGGATCCTATCATCAGAGGAAATATGGTCTCCTTGAGGTTTTGCAATATAAACTGTCAGCCATTATCATTTTTCTTTTTCTCGATACTTAAAGTATAAAGTTAGTTGTTGATTTGAGATCTTTCTTCTTTTTAAATGTAAGCATTTACAGCTATAAATTTCCCTCTTAGTACTTCTTTTGCTGCATCTCATAAGTTTTGGTATGTTGTGTTTTCATTTTCAATTGTCTCAGGGTATTTTCTAATTTCCCTTGTGATTTTTTTCTTTGACCCATTGGTTGTTTAAGAATGTGTTGTTCGGGGGCACCTGGGTGGCTCAGCCGTTAAGCGTCTGCCTTCGGCTCAGGTCATGATCCTAGGGTCCTGGGATCGAGCCCCACATCGGGCTCCCTGCTCGGTGGGAAGCCTGCTTCTCCCTCTCCCACTCCCCCTGCTTCTGTTCCTGCTCTCGCTAACTCTCTCTTTGTCAAATAAATAAATAAAATCTTAAAAAAAAAAAAGAAGAATGTGTTGTTCGATTTCTGCGTGTTTGTGGATTTTCCAGTTTTCCTTCTGCTATTGTCTTCTACTTTCATTCCATTGTGGTTGGAAAAGATACTTTGTATGATTTCAGTTTTTTAAAATTCATCAAGATTTGGGGCACCTGAGTAGCTAAGTTGGTTAAGCGACTGATTCTTGATTTCAGCTCAGGTCATGGTCTCAAGGTCATGATCTCAGGGGCGTTCAGCACAGAATCTGCTTGAGATTCTCTTCCCCTCCTTTCCCTCCCCCCACTCACACTCTCTAAATAAATTGAAAATAAATAAATAAATAAATAAATAAATAAATAAATAAATACAATCTTTAAAAAAATAAATAAAATTCATCAAGACTTGTTTCATGGCCTAACATATGGTCTATCCTGGACAATGTTCCATGTGCACTTGAGAAAAATGTGTTCTGTGCTGCTATTGGGTAGAGCATTCTGTATGTGTTTATTTTTTTATTTTTTTAAAGATTTTATTTATTTATTTGACAGAGACATAGCGAGAGAGGGAACACAAGCAGGGGGAATGGGAGAAGAAGAAGCAGGCTTCCCACGGAGCAGGGAGCCCAATGTGGGGCTCGATCCCAGGACCCTGAGATCATGACCTGAGCCAAAGGCAGACGCTTCATGACTGAGCCACCCAGGCGCCCATCTGTATGTGTTTATTAGGTCCAATTGATTTGTAGGTTTGTTCAAGTCCTCTGTCTCTTTATGGATCTTCTTCCCTTTTTTTTTTTTAAAGATTTTATTTATTTATTTGAGAGAGAGAATGAGATAGAGTATGGGGGGGGAGGGCCAGAGGGAGAAGCAGACTTCCCGCTGAGCAGGGAGCCCGATGCGGGACTCGATCCCGGGACTCCAGGATCATGACCTGAGCCGAAGGCAGTCACTTAACTGACTGAGCCACCTAGGCGCCCTCTTTATGGATCTTCTATATGGTTGTTTTATCTATTATTGAAAGTAGGATATTGAAATCTTCTATTGTTATTGTAAAGGTGTCTATTTTTCACTTCAATTCTGCCAATGTTTGCTTCTTTACTTTGGAACTCTGACTCTGGGTACATATAAGTTTATACTTGCCATATCTTTTTGGTGAATTGACCCCTTTATCAACATATAATGTCCTTCTTTATCTCTTGTGATAGTTTTTTACTTATAGTGTATTTTGTCTAGCATTAGTGTAGCTACCTCAGCTTTCTTTTGGTTATTATTTGCATGTTATATCTTTTTCCATCCCTCACTTTCAATCTGCTTGTGTCCTTAGATCTAAAGTGAGCTTCCTGTATGTAGGAAGCATAAAGTTGGACCCTGATTTTTTTTTTAATCCATTTTGCTGATCTATGCCTTTTACATTTTTTGAAGTGGTTTGTAGTCGGGAAGGACTTACTATATTTTACATTCTTTAAAGTGATTGGTAGTAGGGAATGACTTACTTGTGCCATTTGGTTATTTGTTTTCTTTATGTCTTACAGTTCTTTTGTCCCTCATTTCCTATATTACTGTCTTTCTTTGCCCTTAGTTGATTTTTTTGTAGTGACATGTTTTGATTCCCTTATTTCCTTTTGTGTATATTCTATAGGTATTTTCTTTGTGGTTATAATAAAGATTACATTTAACCATCCTAAAATTATAACAATCTATTTTGAATTTATACCAAATTATCTTTTTTTTAAAAGATTTTTTTATTTATTTGCGAGAGAGAGAATGAGAGACAGAGAGCATGAGAGGGAGGAGGGTCAGAGGGAGAAGCAGACTCCCTGCTGAGCAGGGAGCCCAATGTGGGACTCGATCCCGGGACTCCAGGATCATGACCTGAGCCAAAGGCAGTCGCTTAACCAACTGAGCCACCCAGGTGCCCCCCAAATTATCTTTAATTACATACAAAAACTATACTCCTATATAACTCTATCCCCCAACTTAATGTTACTGAAGTCCCAAATTACATGTTTATATATGTGTACCCATTAGCATATATTTATAATCATTTTTATGCGTTTCTTTTTAAATCTTGTCAAAAATAAAAAGTGGAGTTATACAACAAAATTATAATAATGCTGGCTTTTATATTAGTCCATGTATTTACCTTTAGCAGACACCTATATTGTATAGGCCTTTGAGTTACTTTATAAGGTCCTTACATTTCAACCTGAAGGACTCTCTTTAGCATTTCTTGTAGGGCACAACTAGTGGCAATGAATCCCTCAGTTTTTGCTTATCCAGGAATGTCCTAGTTTCTCTCTCATTTTTTGAAGGACAGTGTTGCTAGATATAGAATTCTCACTTGACAATATGTTTTGCTTTTAGGACTTTAAATGTGGCATACAGTTGCTCATAATATGTTAAAATTGTATTTCTTTGGTGTTGGTTGTGATCTCTCCTTTTTCATTCATGATTTTATTTATCTGGGTCCTTTCTCTTTTCTTTTTGATAAGTCTGGCCAGGGGTTTACCAGTCTTATTAAGATTTCAAAGAACCAGCTCCTAGTTTCGTTGATCTGTTCTACTGTTCTTTTAGTTTCTATTTCATTGATTTCTGCTCTGATCTTTATTATTTCTCTTCTCCTGCTGGGTTTAGGCTTTATTTGCTGTTCTTTTTCCAGCTCCTTTAGGTGTAGGGTTAAGTTGTGTATTTGAGACCTTTCTTCAGAAAGGCTTGTATTGCTGTATACTTTCCTCGTAGGACTGCCTTTGCTGCATCCCAAAGATTTTGAACAGTTTTGTTTTCATTTTCATTTGTTTCCATGAATTTTTTAAATTCTTCTTTAATTTCCTGGTTGACCCATTCATTCTTTAGTTGGATGCTCTTTAGCCTCCATGTATTTGAGTTCTTTCCAACTTTCCTCTTGTGATTGAGTTCTAGTTTCAATGCATTGTGGTCCAAAAATATGCAGGGAATGATCCCAATCTTTTGGTGCGAGTTGAGACCTGATTTATGACCTAGGATGTGATCTATTCTGGAGAATGTTCCATGGGCACTAGAGAAGAATATGTATTCCGTTGCTTTGAGATGGAATGTTCTGAATATATCTGTGAAGTCCATCTGGTCCAGTGTGTCATTTAAAGCCTTTATTTCCTTGTTGATCTTTTGCTTAGCTGATCTGTCCATTTTGGTGTGTGGGGGGGTGTTAAAGTTCCTTACTATTATTGTATTATTGTCAATGTGTTTCTTTGATTTTGTTATTAATTGGCTTATATAATTGGCTGCTCCCATGTTAGGCCATAGATATTTAAAATTGTTAGATCTTGTTGTTGGATAGACCCTTAAGTATGATATAGTGTCCTATCTCATCTTTTAATATAGTCTTTGGTTTAAAATCTAATTTGTCAAGGATTGCCACCCCAGCTTTCTTTTGATGTCCATTAGCATGGTAAATGGTTTTCCACCCTCTCACTTTCAATCTAGAGGTGTCTTTGGATCTAAAATGAGTCTCTTGCAGACAGCATATCGATGGGCCTTTTTTTTTATTCATTAGCCCATTTACACTCAGGGTAACTATTGAAAGATATGAATTTAGTGCTGTTGTATTGCTTATACGGTGACTGTTACTGTATATTGTCTCTGTTCCTTTCTGGTCTATGTTACTTTTAGGCTCTCTCTTTGCTTAGAGGACCCCTTTCAATATTTCTTGTAGGGCTGGTTTGGTGATTGCAAATTCTTTTAGTTTTTATTTGTCCTGGAAGCTTTTTATCTCTCCTTCTATTTTCAGTAACAGCCTAGCTGGATATGGTATTCTTGGCTGCATATTTTTCTCATTTAGTGCCCTGAATATATCATACCAGCCCTTTCTGGCCTGCTAGGTCTCTGTGAATAGGCCTGCTGCCAATCTAATGTTTCTACCATTGTAAGTTACAGACCTCTTGTCCCGAGCTGCTTTCAGGATTTTCTCTTTGTCTCTGAGACTCGGAAGTTTTACTATTAGATGTCAGGGTGTTGACCTATTTTTATTGATTTTGAGGGGGGTTCTCTATGCCTCCTGGATTTTGATGCCTGTTTCCTTCCCCAAATTAGGGAAGTTCTCCACTATAACTTGTTCCAATATACCTTCTGCCCCCCTCTCTCTTTCTTCTTCTTCTGGGATCCTAATTATTCTAATATTGTTTCATCTTATGGTATCACCTATCTCTCGAATTCTCCCCTCATGATCCCGTAGTTGCTTATCTCTCTTTTTCTCAGCTTATTTATTCTCCATCATTTGGTCTTCTATATCACTAATTCTCTCTTCTGCCTCATTTATCCTAGCAGTTAGAGCCTCCATCTTTTTTGAAGGCTTTTTTATTTATTTGACAGAAAGATAAAGAGAGAGCACAAGTAGGCAGAGCAGCAGGCAGAGGGAGAGGGAGAGGGAGGAGCAGACTCTCTTCACTGAGCAGGGAGCCAGACGTGGCTTGATCCCAGGACCCGGGGATCATGACCTGAGATGAAGGCAGATGCTTAACTGACTGAGCCTCCGTTTTTGATTGCCAAAGTGTGTCATGACCCCATTTGAAGTCTCCAAACCCAGCAGATTCCTGCAGTGTGCTCCCATGCTTCTCCTCCCAGGGGAGGAAAGAGATTCTCCCCAGATCTGCCACTTGTTGGGTCCCTGCTCAAAGAGTAGTGGCCTGACTGTGCCACAGATCATGGTTTATGGCAACCCTGAGCTGAGAGCCTACTCCTCAGCTCTGTCTTTGCTGCTGGCTTCCCTGCTCCAATACCTGGGAACTCTGCCACACTCAGGCACCCCCAGTCTTTCTGTGACCCCAAGGGTCCTGAGACCACATTGTACCAGCAAGGGTTCCACCCCTTTCTTAGCCACTGGAGCGATGTCTCTCAGTAGAGCAGACTTCTGAAAGTTCTGATTTTGTGCTCCGTTGCTCTATCACTTGCTGGTAGCGGTGGACAGAGGCCCCCTCCCCCACTGTCTATCCTCCTGAATATCGCCTCAGATTCACTTCTCCGCACATCCTACCTTCCAGATAACGGTTGCTTTTCTGTTCATAGACTTGCTGCTATTCTTTTCTTCAATCTCCGGTTGAGTTCGTAGGTGTTCAGAATGTTTTGATAACTATCTAGCTGAATTCCTGGGACCAGAGGAAATTTAGGACTCCTACTCCTCTGCCATCTTGCTCCTCTCTCTCTTCTCAGGTCTTTTTTAAGCATGCATCTTGCCTATGCCTGTGTGTGGCTTTTCAATTAACTCATATAGACAGCTACTTATAAATGTCTTAATTGCAGAGTAGGTAGCCCTAAAGGGACTTATTTCCCTGAAAGGAGAGCCTAAAACGGGTATTTAGGCAGTTGATTTATTCGGGAGGTGATTTCAAGTTGCAGAAATGAGGGATGGGAGAGAGTGATAAACAAGTTGAAAAAGTCAATATAAGAATATTGGGTCAATGCTGGTTCTGTGAACATTGGGGGCTCAATTTTCTTAGACTTCCTGAGAAGCATACAGAATCATCCTACTCCAAGAATTGCCCACAACAAGGCTGGGAAGCCAGAGTATTTATTAATTGTAAATGTTGCTCCTGGGGGCACTAACTTCTCCCCCAACTCCTCCTCTGAGCTGCATATCCCAGGTCCAATGGGCTCCTGTTTATCTCTGAGGTATTACCCAGCAGGAAAGGCAGCAGTGGATCCTGCCATTGGTCAAAAGTAGGTGTGAGCTGGCCAACATGGTGCTCCATGACAACCAGAGATGCTGATGTTGTTTGGGCAGGGCCAAAGGTGTTCACAGAATGGCAGTCATGCTATAGCCTCATTAGTATATATGCATGTTCTACCAAATAAAACTCAACAGTATAACTGTAGAATCTCATCTCTTCTCTTCCCCATTTCTCTTTCACTTCTCTTCTTTATCCTTGTCAAATTCCATTTATTTTTTTTTATTAAAAAAATCTAATAATACAGAAGTGAATCCCATGCTTTTCTAAGCCACTCCTGTCATGCAAATTGTGCCTTGTTTTCCTAATGTTCTTGCGGCTGGTAATCAGAGATGGATATCTCAATCCTAGAGGAAAGTCCTTAGTATATTCTTGGGCTCTTTCTGTAGGTTAAGGAATAGCTATGGGTCAAGCTGGTGACTCTGCACTGGCTTGCATTAGCTTCTATATGGGAAATGCAATACAGAGAAGGTGCCCAGCAACATTGCACGTGATGTACGGCCATTCATTCTGACTCTTTTCCCTTAGGATTTCTTTTGGCTGAACAGAAAGCTCTCCAGACCTTGCAACTAGAGAACATCACTAACATAACATAAATGCTGGGCAGCTGCTGGGAGCTGGAGATAGCTCATGACGAACAGCTGTGTGAGGTTTGACCTTTGGGGAAAAGCAACACCAAATCCAGCCACCATAGGCTGGTTTCCATTTGGATTTAGTGCAAATGAGGCATAATGACAATTAAACAGATGTGTTTGGAGGGGAACAAAATTAAAAAGGCATTTCATTTGAAGTAAGGAGAGGGGGCAAAGGAGAGAAGAACTTTTACGGATGACAGCAGAGAGAAGTTTTCCTAGAACTGAAAGATGTATAAACTATTATGAATCATTAGCTTTATGAGAGTGGAAACTTTCACTTTACCTTATGTGATTGTGTACTGTTGAAATAACCCACCCAGCTAGAACACAATAAAATCCTGATGCTGTGCAAGTGTGGCTGTGTGGAAGAGAGGTGTTGAGAGGAGAGGCTCTGTTCTTAATACAGTTGGAGACATTGAGTCAGAAAGTTCGAGAGGCTTGCTGGAGTTGGGTAGTTAGAGGTAAACAGTCAGGCTAAGATGTTCAGGGAAAAGCTGTCAGGACTTGGGGCTTTAAATCTTAGGAGAAGATTTTTGTTTTTATAAGATCACTTGAAATTCCCTAAAAACTGCTCATATCACTTTAATAAAAGGAACAAGAATAATTCATGTGAAAACATCAATCATAAAAGGTTGGAAAGGCAAACACATTTGTGTGTCTGTGGACAGTTGCAAATAAATTTTGGTTGCCTTCCTTAAGCAATGCCAGCTGTGGGACTGCTTTCTCAAACCAAGATGCACTCTAAGAGGAGAAGGGAAGGGAAAATTTCCCCCCCAAAGACTCGAAGTGTGTCTGAGGTAAGGCAACCATATTCTATTATTTTCCACCTCAAATCACTGTAGTAATTTGGGGCCTAAAGTAGTGGCATAATAAATGTTTGTTTGACTAAATGTTTCAATAGCCCTAAATCTACTTATGCAAATTAAAATCATGTTTAATCTTTCTACTGAAGTTGAATTCACAAGTTCATTGTGTTTATAAATAGTTTCTTAGAGGGGCACCTGGGTGGCTCAGTTGGTTAAGTGTCTGACTCTTGGTTTTGGCTCAAGTCATGATCTCAGGGTAGTGAGACTGAGCCCTGCATCAGGCTCTATGCTCAGCATGGAATCTGCTTGAGATTCTCTCCCTCTCCCTCCCCCCACCCCCTCACTCTCTCTCTCTATATATAAAATAAAATAAATAAATAAAAATCTTAAAAAAAGAGAAAGTTTCTAAGTTGACCAAAAAGTTTTAAACAGTGAACATGCATGGTGTTTAGCTTAATGATAGAAAGCTCTGGTGAACTCTGGTGAGCTCTGGTGTCAGATCTGAGTTTCTGGCACCACCATTTACTAATTGTTTGACTGTGGGGAAATTGTTTAGCCTCTTTAAAGCTTAGTTTCCTCAACTATAAAATGGTATAATAACTGTAGGTAACCTATAGAATTAAGGAGATTAAATGAAATAATACTAATAGAATACTTAGCATAGTTTTTTTGTACAGAGAAAGCAATGTTAATTGTATAATAATAATCAATAATCAGTATCCTCCACTTCCTCCTCCTCATCATCATCTAGAACAGGGGCAGGTAAACTGTGGACTACTGCCAGTTTTTATAAATAAAGTTTTATTGGAACACAGCCATGTCCTGTTGTTTACATATTTTCTGTGGCAGTTTTCACATTATGGGGCAGAGCTGAGTCATTATGACAGAGATTGCATGGCTGTCAAAGTCTAAAATATTTAGTATTTGTCTCTGCAGAAAGTTTTCTGACCCCTGCCCCAGAAGCAAGAAAATCCAGGGAGATGTTGATACTTTTCTTGAGCTTCAATTACCAGGAAATCATAGCTTTGATGGAAAGAATCTAGATGAATGATCCCATAAGGCAACAGAATATTTTGTTTCCTCATAGATTCCCAATATATATTAAGGGACAGAGATGAACAAATGCTAAGAAAGAAAAGTGGAATCTTGAATACGTTACTTGACTACTTTACGCAAAGAGAATGAACAGAAGTAGAATCTTTTGGCTTAAAAGAAAAGGCACAGAAGCAAGCAGAAAAAGCCTAATAAGTTAGGGGATCAATGTTTCCATGGGCATTGAATGTGTCTTAAGTTATTTTATTAAAATAGAAATTTCTGTTTCTGGATCCAGAGATACAATATGGAGAAGGTCATGGAGCATGCATAGCATGGAAGTATCTGCACTCAGTAACAGATATGGTATTTATTCTTAGAAATCTTTTCACCTTTAAATCTGTGAGTTAACACAGTCAGAATACCACGGGGTTCCTGGTTTTCACCAAAACTGTCTTTTCAGACTCATAGCAGAGGAAACAATCTTAAAACTCACATGGAAGAAAGTAGTGACTAAAGTTGGAAACTTAGCAACAGACTGGGAAGAGAATTTTAAAAGACCAAAAACAGCAACTCAAAATTTAGATAAAAACTACTCTAGGAAGATCAGCGGAGAGACAAGAGAAATAGAATTTCCTTGCCTTCCTATTCTTTCAAAATGAGAGTCCAGGCTAGGAGGGACCACAAGGACAGGGATTAGGGTTAGCATCAAGAAACTGCCCAGCCTCTGCCTGCCGGCACCATCCTTTGCTGGTCGTGGGGGGCTACACAAGACTGGAGCCAGGATCATACTGTCCTTTGATGAGAGGGCATGTCTCCTAGCCTAAGAAGCTATCTTAGAGGAAGGAATGTTAGGTGACCATGGATGCCCTGAAATTTTGCTCATCAATTTTCAAACTACCTCACATATGCCCAATTTAAGGGCTAAGTGTGTGCGTACTCAGAGGGTGGGGGCCTGGGCCACTGCAAGATTGGAAATGGTATAGAAAGGAAAGTTCCCAGTGTCTGTATGGGGCTGAGAGGTGGTGTGGGGTACACATCAGCTCTAGATCTTTCCCAACACTAAGACTGCCATGGGGCACACCCTGTGGGCACATGGAAGTTGTTAACAAGTCAGTAAGACATTGATATCCAGAAGTTCCTGAGAATTTATCTTTTGTGTCATAGATTGTTCTACCATGTATAATAGTGATCATGTAAAGCCTTGAGGACAGTGCTTGCAGAACAGGTGCTCAGTTCATGGTAGCTATTATTTTCATTACTGAGACCAAACTAGAAACTTTGGTTTTTACTGTTTAATAAAGAAATTCTCTTTGTTTCTTTACAACAAACAAGCAAAAAGCCCTTAGTCTGAAAAGTCAGTGTAGCGTTCAGATTCTCATCCCTGGAAAATCCTTATCCACATCACCCCCTTTCCCTCATTTGGTGATGAGCTCCTTATGTGGCGATTTGTAGAAAGAGCCACTGCCCAGGGCCATTCATGAGCCAATCTGTTTTTTGTTCCTAATTCTTGAATGAATGTCCTAAATTTCCCTGTGTGATAATTTCCTCCACCAGCTCTTTCTTTCTCAGAAATACTATGCTTGCTTTTTGTACATTTGCAGGATAAAAGAAATGTAGACATTTAAATAATAATGTATTTTTAAAGGCATAATGGGGTTAGTTTAGGTAAAACAAGCCATCTCACATCATCTGCAGAAGAAAGCTAATAAGTTTTGGAGTTCATTGGGGAACCAGAGAATATTCATTTTTATGAGAGTATTAAGTTTTTATTGAATTACGTCTTCATTCAGGGGACTTTGGTTCATCTACTGAAAAGGGAAGTTTAACTCAGTGATCTTTGGGCTAGTAAAATTTAAACCACAATGAGAATCTTTTGATGAATCAGTTCTTTTAACAAAGACTCCGTTGGGCCAGATATTGGGTGGTGGCTGTTGACTTCTACAAATAGCCAAAGCAAGCATGCCCAGTGCCCTTATGTGGCCCAAATGCAGTGGCATGAATGGTGGAAGAAGACTCAGGAATACCAGTTTCTAGTTATTGTTTTACCCTGAATAGTTGAAGGTCCCAAACTTGTCTGGATTTAAGTTTTTTCATCTACTAAAATAAGGGTATAAGCCTATTGGTGATTCCAAAATGCTGATCTGGTATCAAGTTAGTTACTTAAAATTCTCCAGGGGAGATTGTTTTAAAAAATGCACATTTCTTAGCATAAATCTGGAAACAACTTAACTGTCCATCAATAGGGGAATGGTTAAATAAGTTATGGTCTATCCAACCATAAGTGCCTTTTAAAAAGCATAAGGTAGATCCACATGTGTTAATGTAGGAAGATCCCTAAGTAATATCATTAAGTGGAAAAAAAACAAAGTGCAGAGCAATGCGTATGGGAAAATTCCTCTTGTGTAAGTAAACATGCATATATGGGACATAGACTTGTTTATGGTTTTTGTTAGTGAAGGATATACAAAAAACTGTTCAGTGTTTATCTTTGTAAACTCTAACAGCTCTACATATTTAAGGTATTACTAATAACAATGATAACATTATCAGGGCTGATTCCCCTTGCCTGTTCTGATGTCTTGTTTCCTCTGTGACCTTCAATATTGATCTATTGATCCCAGCATGCACTTCTTCCAGGCCAAGGATCTCATCGAGAAAAGTGAGGTGTTTAATCTCCTGAAGAACATGCCAAAGGGGCTGCCTTACATGTCCATGACTTTGGCAACCTGAGCATGAACTGGCTGGTGAAAAATGTCACTTATAGGCCCCACTGCCACTTCTGTATCACCCCGAAGGGGGCCCTGAAGTTCAAATTTGCTTATCCAACACCCCCCACCCCAGTGCCAGCAGAGTGTTCAGAGTGGGTTTTGCTGGAGAAATATCGAAAGGAGATGCAGAACATCACTGAGTTTGACAATGGACTGCTAAAGAATTTCACTCTGATGACTGAGAACCCCAACGTGGATTATGCAAACCAAAATATTGTCTGGTCCAAGTTTCAAACGATCTTCTTCACAATCTCGGCCTTATCCACTATGCACCAGTGTTCAGAGACTATGTCTTCCAGGCCCTGGAGGAGTTCTACCAGGACAATGTGCTCTACCTAGAGCTCAGAGCCATGCTGTTCCCGTTAACGCTTATTTGTGGAGCTCCTACTCTGCTGCTATAGGAGGGGAGGTGGGAAGATCCAAAGGAGCTGGACCCTACCATCGGTGGTTTAGAATCCGGTCAGTGTGTCTGGGTGGGGGACTCAGTAATGACACAGCAGTCAAGGCCTGGGAAAGAATTCTGTTCTTGGTAACTTGAATGAGCAGAAAGTGGATCTGCATTTAAATCATATGCTAATTGAGTGATCTTGTGCAAGTAACTTCACTTCTCTGGATCTCAGTGTTCTTACCTTTTAAATGGGATAGTATGACTAGCTATAAAATTTGGCGGTTCTATTTTAACTTGCACATAGTGTTCGTAATCTATTGAAGGAGACACAGACACACAGAAACACACCCAAACAGAAAAATGAGTGAAGAATGCACATTAACTCTCTGCAAATACTTTAAAGCACTTTCTTTGCTAGTACCTTTCTATGAGGAACAGAAAAGAAATAACCTGTCCTTGAGATATTTTGTGATCTGGTGTGAAAGATAAAACATATTTGCATGAAACAACTAGAGAATAATATGTGGTCACATTTGAACAGCCCTGGGTTTCTCTCATTGTTATGGAGGTCATGTTAAAATATTACTCACCTGAAACTCAAGAAAACCAGACTCAGCAATAAAAGTAAAACCCAAGTCCCTTGGCCACATTTACACTGATCTGTAAAATAAAGGGTTAGATAGATGATCACTAAGTTCCTTGGCAGCGATAAAATTCCATGATTCTACAATCTCTGAGAGCAGATCCAAACTGAAGAATTTATTTCCCCCTGATACCAGATTCCTCCCTCTTCAGGAGTCTCCATTTCCAATTTAGGACTTTGACAACCCCGTGTAACTCCTGTGCACAAAATTCCCTGAAGATAGAGCCAAAGGGAAGGTCTTACATTAGGTCAGTCCCATTGTTTCTCTTGACTCCACCCTGTCTGGGGAATGCAGTGGGACAGGGAACTTAGCTGGGGGCAACCAGGTGGCTGGCTGGCCTGCCTGCTCACAAAGGCCCCAGTGAGAATGCAGACCAGCACATCACAGGGGCTCTGGGCAGGTCAGACTTGATGCCTAACTTGACCCCTTTGGCAGCTGAAGTCTGATAAAGACGTGATTGAACTGGGGATTTCTTCCTGACAGTTTAATGGATGGCTATAATTAGGGGGCCTGCACTGAGGGTATGGAGATACATAGACTCCATTGTAGGGAGGCTAAAGGTCAAGGCCAAAATATGGTATGAAAGAAGCTCAAAGTTTTCCAGTATGAGGGAGGAGTGAGTCTGTAAGGAAATGGGTTTACTGAGCATGACCAAACATACCCATTTCCTATCAATTCCTGGCCCCAGTATTGTCATCAATGGTGGGTCTTTATAGTGGAACTTTGACCCTCAAGTTGTGCCTTCAGAGACTAGCTCTATAAAGGTGGAGCAGAGAAGATGCACTTCTCAGCCTGAGAGGTTATATGTGGCAGATCCCAGAAAGCAATGGACTTTCTTTTCTTCTCCTAGAACACTCTCCCACACGAATAATAACATTGATGATGACAACAATAACCAAAACATGCCTATAGATTTTTAATGTTAAATTTAATAAATATTTGTCATGTCTGTTTATGCTTCACTGTCAAAATGATGATTAATGACAGTGGCTTTAGGCCCAAAACACTTTCCGAGATTTTTAGGCCTTTTTCTTAGAAGCAAGAAGTCACAGTGTGCCAGCCACACTAAGATCCAACTTACAATGATCAAAAATGCAGTGAGTAATGGCAATAATGTCCTCATAAAGGAAAACAACAGCTCACAATTTTGACAGAAACCCAGGAAGTTAGTGAAACTCCCAACCATGTAGGGGTTAGAGGCTGGACTTGAAAATATACTTACCCATTCTCAGCACTAGTAAATTCATTTCCTGGTGAAGTTGGTAAAAACAGACATCTTGAAGGAGATTTATTAATCAAAGAATTAGATAATCCCAGGGTTGGCAGGGATTTTGGAGACTGCAGAGTCCAGAGCTTGCATTGTGTCTCCAATGTTCCTGCCAAGTAGCTGACCCTCTGCTGTAAGGATCCTGGTGACTGGAAGCTCTACCTATTTGTAGTCTATTTTAATTTGGGCAGCCAAACAAAACTCTTCCCAATACTGAGGTAAAACCTGTTTCTCTCCACCTCCCAATGATCAGTTCCACTGTGTGTCCCTTGGGGTCGCATAGAACATGGCCAAGTCCCTCCTATGTAGTAACTAGGCCCAGCTGCATGATTTGCAAGGCCCATGCAGAATGTGGGGCCCCTTGTTAGCAAATATTAAGAATTTCAAGATGGTAGCAGCAGCGCATTAAGGTAAGTCCGCAGCCCTTCTAGGTGCAGGCCCCCATGGCTGCTCAGCTAACCACACTTTATGAAACTGCTTGTTTCTGAAAGGCTGCGCTTGGTAGAATGCAAACAGGAAAGAACTTTATTTTTCCTCCACTTTGTGTTAAATTCTTTCTTAATTCCTTCTTCCTTCCTGAAGATCCTATAGAATGTTCTGGTCGTTTTCAGATATTAAAAAGCCAGTGTAGTCTTTTACCAAACTCCAAACTCTTGACAACTACATTCGTCCTCCCCTGTCAAGGCCTGCTTGGGGCTGGGAAGCCTGCCAAGATGGCTTCTCCTCTTTGTCTTCCCCCCTCTGGCCTACTCATCCTTCCTGTTCTTCATGTTGCCACTGGTTCCTTCAGGGAGAAAGGTGGAGGGCAGGAGGGCTCTCCTAACTTGATGGGTGCAGATGTGACCTGGCTTGATGGTGACATCCTTGGTGTTGAGAACCCAAGTGCTTCCTCTTTCTCTCAAGGGGACGTTTCCAGGTTCCTCTGAGCCCCTCACACTGGGGGCTTTCCACAGCAGTTTTCAGATGGGGGTGCTGCCTCTCTTGCTGGCTGCTTAGGACATTCTCCCTGCCCAGGATGGGTGGTTCACCTCAATCTTCTTCTGTTGGGGTCAGCTACCCTGCACCCCTCCCCACTTCAGTGGCCCCTTGGATAGAGTTTTTCAAGCTGCTTCATGGCTGGACTCTTCCTTGGGGGCCATATTTGGACCTTGGAAAACATGTATTTTTGTCCTGCCTTTGGCACAGTGCACTTCAATAGAGCTTTCTCCTCCTTCTGCCGACATAGCCTCCCCCACCCCTAAGCCCTAGCCTCTTTCTTCCAGACTTTCTTCCAAATGTGAGTCAGATACCAGCTCCACAATCCTCCCTCATTCCAAGGGACATATGTCAAACGTATTGGGAGGTTCTTTGAAGCTCCTCTCGGTTGGCCTCAACTGTGGAGAACTTCAGCACACAGCTTTTTCCTAGAGAAACCTCACATTATTTTTCCTCCTAATGGATTCCTAATCTTTCCTATCATCTGGAGGTGGGTGATGGGCTAATGCAAGCAGAAAAAATCTTGGCCAAGCACCTTGCTTTAAATTTGGGGTGTTGACACCTATTGCATGTAGTGTGAGGCTTCAACAGAAATTGAGATGATAAGAGATGTCCCACTTTAACATCCTGTTACACAGTGATGTGCCATGAAGCATTTGAGGATAACTACTGCTAGAGATTGAGTGTGTCCCCCCAGATTCATATTCTGAACCCAACCCCCAATGAGACTGTACTTGGAGATGGGACTTTCATAGAGGTAATTAAGGTCAAATGAGATCATAAAAGTGGGGACCTGATCCAATAGGATTAGTGTCCTTGTAAGAAGAGAGTAGAGAGTTCTTTCTCTCTCCCCACCATGTGAGGACACAGCTAGAAGGCAGCCATCTGTAAACCAGGAAGAGAGCCCTCACTGGGACCCAAATCAGCCAGGCAGGTACCATGCTCTTGGACGTCTAGCCTCCAGAACTGTGAGAAAATAAATGTCTATTATAGAAGGTACCCAGATAATGGTTTTCTGTGAGGATGGCCTAAGAAGACTAAGGTAATACTTTCCTGAGTGCTGCCTTTTTAATTTGGGCATATACTGTTCCTGAGGTCTTTCCCAGAAAAGCCACATCTGTCTGCTCACTTCTCTGAATGGGCTCCAGTTTGTTTGCCTAGCAGAGTCACATCTTCCACAGCAATTGGGCTCTAGCAGAAGATAAAAATGTGTTTAATTGCCTCACCCATGGAAACCTCTTTAATTGTTTATTAAATATAAATATGTGATATGAGATAAGAGATGATGATGATATAACTAGGCTTGTTCTCTTCTCAACATTATTTAGATGATTTTTGACTCGTTTATTTATTGTCTTATTTTCTCTCTTGTATCCTTGCTGCATTTTTTGAACACAAGTGCAGAACTTATATTTACAACTCTTTTAATTGATTTTCTTTCAGATTCAGTCCTTTTTCTAATATTCATTGATTTATTCAAAAGTGTTTATTGATCTTAAAGTATCTCCTCACACAATACTTATTAATTGCAAAGGGAAAAATAGTAATTCTACAGTAGAAAACCTGGCAGACACCACCTTAACCAAATGATCACCATTAGCATTGCAGGGATAAGATACATGAACCTCATGTACCACCTTACAGGATGCATGGAGAAGGACAAAGCACCACTCTGTGGTTTTCTTGCCAAAAATATATAACCTCCATCTAACCTTGAGAAAATGCCAGACAGACCCAAACTGAGGAACGTTCTATAAAATAACTGACCAGAAGTCTTCAAAAGTGTGAAAGTCATCAAAGACAAAGCAGGACTGAGGAACTATCTCAGATTGTAGGAGATGAAGGAGACATTACAGCTAAATGCAACATGGGATCCTGGATGGGCTCCTGGGTGAGGAAAAGGACCCTGTGGATTTGATGCTGACACCAATACGAGTGTGTGTTTTCCACACCACCAAGCAATTAACTCAGTTCTGACATTATCTACCTGGAGAGAGCATCAGATCCCATGGGTTAAGGGCTCAGTCTTACAAGGTACCCAGACCCTTCCACCAACCCCCCACACACTTCAAACCTTCAGATGTCAATTACAAGTCCAACTTGTCACCTGTGCTTCTGACAGTCGGGCAATAGTTTGGAGGTTCCCAGGACCCCCTCCTGGGTTCCATTAGTTTGCTAGAGTGGTTCACAAAACTCACAGAAACATCTGCTTACATCTAGCAGTTTATTATAAAAGGATATAACTCAGAAACAGCCAAATGGAAGAGATGTATAGAGCAAGGTATGGGGGAGGGGTATAGGGCTTCCATGCTCTCTCCATGCAGCCACTCTCCCAGCACCTCCGTGTTCACCAGCCTAACAGGTCTCCAAACCCACCTTTTTGGTTTTTATGGAGGCTTCATTACATAGGCACAATTGATTAAATCATTGGCCATTGGTGACTGAACTCAATTTCTGGTCCCTTATCCCTCCCTGGAGTTGAGGGGCGGGGACTGAAAGTTCCAACCCTCTAAAGACATGGCAACCAGTCTCCATCCTTTGGTGACCTCCTCCTTTGCAAAGGTCATCTCATTAACACAACAAAAGGCACTTTTATTGTTTTCATCAGAGGAAATTCTACGGATTTTAGGAGCTCTGTGCCAGGGATGGGGATGAAGACCAAGTATATGTTTCATATTATAAATCACAATCTCACAGTGGGAAAATTGGTAAAATTCAAATAAGATCTATAGATTACTTAAAAGTACTGGACCAATGATATCTTGTTTTCAGTAATTTTACTATGATTTTATGAGATATTAACATAAGAGGAAGATGGGTGAAAGATACACGGGAACTTTGTACTATTTTTGCAACTTTTCTTTGAGTCTATCATTTCAAACTCAAAGGTTAAGTAATATATTTACTGAGTATCTACTCTGTACCATTCTCTGAGCTGGGGAGACAGTGGTGAATTAGACACAGACTCTGCCCTCAGAGGCTTAGAGCTTGGTCCGCAACAGGACGAGTAAGCATGCATTTTTGGTAGGACATTAGGTTGAGACAGGTGTATGCACACAATGCAATGAAGAGCTCATAAGAGGATCAGAGAAAGCTGAAAGCAACATCTAAGCCAAGCCCCAGAGTTTGGGTAGAAGTTACCCAAATAAAAGAAGGGCCTGTGGAAGAGAGATGTGGGGAAGCATCTAGGCAATGGGGATAAATTGTGCAAAAGTTGAGCCCTTTGTGGAAATGTGTTCACTGCAGGACAGGGAGGGCTTGCTGTGTGTGTGACCTGGGGGAGGTGAGGGAGGGTGTTCACGATAGTGAACAGTGAGGGTGGAGCGGTAAGTGGGACCAATTCATGAGAGGCATCCTAAAGCCCTGTTGAGGATTGGGGAACAGGAAGCCATTGAAGAGTTTCACATAGGGTTTTGAAATGAGAGTTAAGATTTAGGAAAAGCACTCTGGCTGCTGAGTGACTGACTGATCCAAGACCAGAAGAGGCTGGGAGGATAGCTAGGTAAGGGGACGGTGGCCTGAGTGGGTGTAGAGACCAGCATATGATTCAGTGTCTTTGTGAATTCCACTTATCCCTCCGGAAGAGGAAAGGAATTACATGAGTGCCCGCTATGAGCTGGACACTTTACTTACATCACTCACTTAACATGCCTATAAAAAGCATATGTGCATGGTCCAACTGCCCTCATCTCATTCGTGGGTAACTGAGGCTCTGTAAACTTTGGTGGTCGGCCTCTAGTCATGGAGGAGTAAACAAATGGCAAAGCTGAGATTAAGCCCAGGTCTGCATGACCCCAGCTCTTCCTCTCTTTATGGTAAAACATCACACACAATCTGATGAACCATCAATTCCTGTCAGCCTCATGTCTCCGGCAAACCTAGAGCAAACGCATTTCTGCTAGCACCCATTTTCGGTAAACACACAAAGAGCAGGAAGCTGTTATTCCTCTGGGACACCTCCGTTCCCCTGCAGAAGAGAGTGGTGGGCACACACAGACCATGCGGGGCGGGTTCTCCTTCACAGCAGGGTCAGAGCACCAGACCCCCACGTCCCTCAGCCACTCTGCACCCAGGCTTCCAGATGGGCTGAATGTTCACATATTGCTCCACTTCGAGATTTATTGAATGATTTTATATTATTTCTTATTTAGATTTGGCAATTTTTCTTTTACACACTCGGCTGTGTTTCATGTTCAACTTGAATCTGGGTTCAAAGTACTTCACAAGAGGGAGGGGGGAAAGATGGCGGAGGAGTAGGGGACCCTATTTCAACTGGTCCCCGGAATTGAGCTGGATATCTACCAGACCACTCTGAGCACCCACGAAACCAGCCTGAGATGTAAGAAGATCTGGATCTCTACAAACAGAATATCTCAGGCAGTTGGTTTTGAGGTACGAAGCAGAGAGCCATGATTCTGCGGGCAGATATTGGAGGATAAACGGAGGCGGGAGGGTGCCTGGACGTGGGGATCCTACACCGCCGGTGAGTGACAGCCTCGCGCGCTGTGGACGGGGCACAGACTTGCAGACCAGTAGCGTCAGGAAAGGACTTTAGGGCAGCCCCTGGGGTGGAAAACCAGACCAGCGGGGTTGCGCGCACGGGAACTGCAGGCCCCCCAGAAACCGGAGCGACGGTCGCGCGCACGTGAACTGCAGCCTCCGAGACGGAAACCCGGGGTGCTGGGGTTGCGCCAGTGAACTACAACCCCTGGGGTGGAAACCCCGAGTGGCGGAGTCCCACACACGTGAATTGGGAGCGGCTGGCGGTTTTAGAAGCACAAAAGGCAGAGACGTGCCCCAACCTGGAGGCAGGACTGGGAGCACTGCGGAGGGGCGCACAACCCAGGGCGCTGCAGTTTATAGCAGCAGGAACAGAAACGGAGATGGTGTGGCCTGGAGAGCTCACTGAAGAACAGACTGAGGTCTCTCTGCTCTGAGGCAGAGGGTTGGAAACGGTTTCTTCTGCTCTGACACATGGAAGAGACGCAGAAAGCCGCCAGGGAAAGGCACCAGAGAACAAAAGCCCCAAAGACTGATTCCCACTGACCCCATCCCCTGCCACAGGGGCGCAGGGCAACTCCGCCCAAACAGGGTTGCCTGAGTAACAGCGTGGCAGGCCCCTCCCGCAGAAGACAGGCTGGGAAAACAAGAGGCCAGCAACCCTAAGGTCCCAAGAAAACAGGTGCATCTTGCTTGGGTTCTGGTCAATAATTTCGACTCTATACATTCCCTCAAACACCCATCAACAGAATGACTAGGAGGAGGAGCCCCCAAAATGGAAAAGACTCAGAGATTATGACTTATGCTGCAGATTTACAAATGGATGCAGATATAACCAAGATGTCAGAGATGGAATTCAGGCTAGCAATTGTGAAGACAATGGGTAGAATGGAGAAATCAATTAATGGCAACATAGAGTCTCTAAAGGCAGAAATAAAAGGTGAATTGGCAGGACTTAAAAATGCTATCAATGAGATCCAATCCAATCTAGATAATCTAACAGCTAGGGTAACTGAGACAGAAGAGAGAATAAGCGATCTGGAAGACAGTATAATAGATAAAAAGGGAAAAGAGGAGGCCAGGGAAAAACAACTCAGAATCCATGAAAATAGAATCAGAGAATTAAGTGACACCATGAGGTGTTCCAATGTCAGAATAATTGGAATCCCGGAGGGAGTGGAGAGAGAGAGAGGGCTAGAAGATGTATTTGAGCAAATTGTAGCTGAGAACATCCCTAATCTGGGGAATGAAACAAACATTCGAGTCCTAGAGGCAGAGAGGACCCCTCCTAAGATCAAGGAAAACAGGCCAACACCCCGGCATGTAATAGTAAAACTTGCAAATCTTAGAACCAAGGAAACCACCTTAAGGGCAGTTAGGGGGAAGAGATTCCTTATGTACAGAGGGAGAAACATCAGAATAACGCCAGACCTATCCACAGAGACCTGGCAAGCCAGAAAGGCCTGGCAAGACATATTCAGGGTACTAAATGAGAAGAACATGCAGCCAAGAATACTTTATCCGGCAAGGCTTTCGTTTAGAATGGCTAGAGAGATGCAGAGCTTCCACAACCGGCAGAAGTTGAAAGAATATGTGACCACTAAGCCGGCCCTGCAAGAAATATTAAGGGGGGGGGTCTATAAAAGGAGAAAGACCCCAAGAGTGATCTACAACAGAAATTTACAGGGACAATCTATAAAAACAACGTCTTCACAGGCAACATGATGACAATTAATTCATATCTTTCAATAATCACTCTCAACGTGAATGGCCTAAACGCTCCCATAAAACGGCACAGGGTTGCAGATTGGATAAAAAGACAGGACCCATCCATATGCTGTCTACAAGAGACTCATTCTGAACCTAAAGATACATCCAGACTGAAAGTGAAGGGATAGAGATCTATCTTCCATGCCAGCGGACCTCAAAAGAAAGCTGGGGTAGCAATTCTTATATCAGACAAATTAGATTTTAAACTAAAGTCTGTAATAAGAGACACAGAAGGACACTATATCATTCTTAAAGGGTCTATCCAACAAGAAGATCTAACAATTGTAAATATCTATGCCCCCAACATGGGAGCAGCCATCTGCATAAGCCAACTGTTAACCAAAATAAAGAGTCATATTGATAACAGTACGTTAATTGTAGGAGACCTCAATACTCCACTCTCAGCAATGGACAGATCATCTAAGCAGAAAATCAACAAGGAAACAAGAGCTTTGAATGATACATTGGACCAGATGGACCTCATAAATATTTACAGAACATTCCACCCTAAAACAACAGAATACTCATTCTTCTCGAGCACACATGGAACTTTCTCCAGAATAGACCATATACTGGGTGACAAATCAGGTCTCAACCAATACCAAAAGATTGAGATTATTCCCTGCATATTCTCAGACCACAATGCTCTGAAACTGGAACTCAATCACAAGAAAAAATTTGGCAGAAATTCAAACACTTGGGAGCTAAAGACCACTCTGCTCAAGAATGTTTGGGTCAACCAAGAAATCAAAGAAGAACTTAAACAATTCATGGAAATCAATGCGAACGAAAACACATCGGTCCAAAACCTATGGGATACTGCAAAGGCGGTTCCAAGGGGGAAATACATAGCCATCCAAGCCTCACTCAAAAAAATAGAAAAATCCCGAATTCACCAACTAAGTCTACACCTTAAAGAACTAGAGAAAAAGCAACAAACGACACCTAAGCCATGCATTAGCAGAGAAATAATTAAAATTAGAGCAGAAATCAATGAATTAGAAACCAGAAACACAGTAGATCAGATCAACGAAACTAGAAGTTGGTTCTTTGAAAGAATTAATAAAATTGATAAACCACTGGCCAGACTTATCCAAAAGAATAGAGAAAGGACCCAAATTAATAAAATTATGAACGAAAGGGGAAAGATCACGACTAACACCAAGGAAATAGAAACAATTATTAGAAAGTATTATCAACAACTATATGCCAATAAACTGAGCAATCTGGATGAAATGGAGGCCTTCCTGGAAACCTATAAGCTGCCAAGACTGAAACAGGAAGAAATTGACAACCTGAATAGGCCAATAACCAGTAACAAGATTGAAGCAGTGATCAAAAACTTCCCAAAAAACAGGAGTCCAGGGCCTGATGGATTCCCTGGGGAATTCTACCAAACATTCAAAGAAGAAATAATACCTATTCTACTGAAGCTGTTTCAAAAAATAGAAACAGAAGGAAAACTTCCAAACTCATTCTATGAGGCCAGCATTACCTTAATCCCCAAACCAGGCAAAGACCCCATCAAAAAGGAGAATTTCAGACCAATATCCTTGATGAATATGGATTCCAAAATCCTCAACAAAATCCTAGCTAATAGGATCCAACAATACATTAAAAGGATCATCCACCACGACCAAGTGGGATTTATCCCCGGGGATGCAAGGGCGGTTCAACATTCGCAAATCAATCAATGTGATAGAACACATTAATAAGAGGAGAGAGAAGAACCATATGGTCCTCTCAATTGATGCAGAAAAAGCATTTGACAAAATATAACATCCTTTCCTGATTAAAACTCTCCAGACTATAGGGATAGAGGGAACATTCCTCAAGCTCATAAAATCCATCTATGAAAAACCCACAGCGAATATCATCCTCAATGGGGAAAAGCTGAGAGCCTTTCCCTTAAGATCAGGAACACGTCAAGGGTGCCCACTCTCACCACTGTTGTTCAACATAGTACTAGAAGTCCTAGCAACAGCAATCAGACAACAAAAAGAAATAAAAGGTATTCAAATTGGCAAAGAAGAAGTCAAACTCTCTCTTTTTGCAGACGACATGATACTTTATGTGGAAAACCCAAAAGACTCCACCCCCAAATTACTAGAACTCATCCAGCAATTCAGTAATGTGGCAGGATACAAAATCAATGCACAGAAATCAGTTGCTTTCTTATACACTAACAACGCAACTGTTGAAAGAGAAATTAAAGAAACGATTCCATTTACAATAGCACCAAAAACCATAAGATACCTCGGAATAAACCTAACCAAAGAGGTAAAGGATCTATACTCTAGGAACTACAAAACACTCATGAAAGAAATTGAAGAAGACACAAAAAGATGGAAAAATATTCCATGCTCATGGATCGGAAGAATAAACATTGTTAAAATGTCTATGCTACCCAGAGCAATCTACACCTTCAATGCCATCCCGATCAAAATTCCAATCACATTTTTCAAAGTGCTGGAACAAACAATCCTAAAATTTGTATGGAATCAGAAAAGACCCCGAATCGCCAAGGAGATGTTGAAAAAGAAAAACAAAGCTGGGGGCATCATGTTGCCTGATTTCAAGCTATACTACAAATCAGTGACCACCAAGACAGCACGGTACTGGCACAAAAACAGACATACAGACCAATGGAACAGAATAGAGAACCCAGATATGGACCCTCAACTCTATGGTCAAATAATCTTTGACAAAGCAGGAAAAAACATGCAATGGAAAAAAGACAGTCTCTTCAATAAATGGTGCTGGGAAAATTGGACAGCCACATGCAGAAGAATGAAACTCGACCATTCTCTAACACCATTCACAAAGATAAACTCAAAGTGGATGAAAGACCTCAATGTGAGACAGGAATCCATCAAAATCCTAGAGGAGAACATAGGCAGTAACCTCTTTGACATTGGCCACAGCAACTTCTTTCAAGATACATCTCCAAAAGCCAGTGAAACAAAAGCAAAAATGAACTTTTGGGACTTCATCAAGATAAAAAGCTTCTGCACAGCAAAGGAAACAGTCAACAAAACAAAGAGGCAACCCACAGAATGGGAGAAGATATTTGCAAATGACACTACAGATAAAGGGCTGGTATCCAAGATCTATAAAGAAAAGAACTTCTGAAACTCAACACCCAAAAAACAAATAATCAAGTCAAAAAGTGGGCAGAAGAGATGAACAGACACTTCTCTGAAGAAGACATACAAATGGCTAACAGACATATGAAAAAATGTTCATCATCATTAGCCATCAGGGAAATCCAAATCAAAACCACACTGAGATACCACCTTACACCAGTTAGAATGGCAAAAATGGACAGGGAAAGACACAACAAATGTTGGAGAGGTTGTGGAGAAAGGGGAGCCCTCGGTGGGAATGCAAGTTGGTACAGCCACTTTGGAAAACAGTGTGGAGGTTCCTCAAAAATTTAAAAATAGAGCTACCGTATGATCCAGCAATTGCACTCCTGGGTATTTACCCCAAAGACACAGATGTAGTGAAAAGAAGGGCCATATGCACCCCAATGTTCATAGCAGCAATGTCCGCAATAGCCAAACTGTGGAAAGAGCCTAGATGCCCTTCAACAGATGAATGGATAAAGAAGATGTGGTCCATATATACAATGGAATATTACTCAGCCATCAGAAAAGATGAATACCCAACTTTTACATCAACATGGATGGGACTGGAGGAGATTATGCTAAGTGAAATAAGTCAAGCAGAGAAAGTCAATTATCATATGGTTTTGCTTATTTGTGGAACATAAGGAATAACGTGGAGGACATTAGGAGAAGGAAGGGAAAAATGGGCGGGGGGAATTGGAGGGAGAGATGAACCATGAGAGACTATGGACCTGAGAAACAAACAGGGTTTGGGGGTGGGGGGATTGGTTAGCCGGGTGATGGGTATTAAGGAGGGCACGTACTGCATGGAGCACTGGGTGTTATACGACAACAATGGATCGTGGATCACTACATCAAAAACTAATGATGTATTGCATGGTGACTAACATAACATAATAAAATTTAAAACTACAAAAAAAAAGTACTTCACAAGATGGTCTTGGATAATAGACTAAAGAGATCAAGAAAAGCAGGGATATTCAAAACAAATTAGGCTTCAAATCATACAATTTTATGTCATGGTTCATTCTACAAAAAATTTTTATATTGCGTCCCCTCTCTGCGTGGGGTCATCATAATATCTCCTTGTCTTTTTAAAGTGAGGTTCTGTATGTCTATCTTTAAAACCTGTGTCTTTGAGTCCTGATGCCTTATTTCCCCCAGACCCTCCTTGAAACCTCTCTTCCCAAGCTACACATCATTTTCTAGATCTTTTCATTTCTGTTGGTCCATAGCTGTCTCTCTCCATAAAGGTGCCCACCATGGTTCCCATCCCTCCACCATCCACTGACTCCTGGAAACAAACACACTTCTCACAGAACAATTTCAGTCTGAACTTAGGGAATCCACTTAGGTCCCCAAGCCTGTGGTGGATACTGATGCAGGTAGTTTGGGTTCTATACAGCACAATGATAGTTCTTGTCAATTTAGTTCTCATGAGAAGATGGGCTTCTGCCCCTCCTCAATGCCAGTTGCAATGAACAATAACAACAAACCCTCTACTGGAGTTCTTTTGGGAAAAAGCCACTTAATAAGAGAACACGCTAAGCAACATTTTAACCCTCAGAATTGAGGTACTGAACATCTAGAAGCACAGCCATTTCTTACGTTGCCAGATTTTTGGGTTATTTCTGCAAGACCTCAATGCTTAGGTGGTTGTTACGAGTTGTTAGGTCAGTCCTTTGGACGCATGGCCAAAGAAGATTTTATACGACAGTCTGGGCAGGTCCTAGGCAAGAGGAGAAATCTGCTTTAACCAAAAGGAATAGATTTCTAAAGGCAGAAAGTTTAGGTGCCGTGCTAGCAGGGGGTGAAAGATTTTGTGCAGGAGGTTCCGGCCTCCCAAGGATTCCTGTTTTGTTCTTATGTGATACAGACCTCAGGATTTTCTAACCCTTCCATGTAGTTTGTGCCAAATACTATAAAGAGTACATGGAGGAGTGGAGATTTGACCCTGCGTAGCTCCCAGAGCAAACGGTTGAGCAATTATCTTCAGCAGTGGTGACCGTTTCCTATAGGAAACATAGAAGGGGAGTGGGATCAACTGGGCAGCCTGCAGACCCTTGAAAACAGGCTTGAGTGTTGGATTCATCAGGGAGCCCTCAACACAGAGCCGGTGCACAGTCTCTATGTGCTGACCTACTCACTGATGAGTTCACAATGGGAAAGAATCAAACCAAAGACCAAGGATTTTACCTCTCCAACAGGCAAAAATATGAACAGGGAGAATATTGTCAATAGAGTTTCCTCCCTAATATCACCAGTTTTTTGTTTTTTTTTTTTAAAGATTTTATTTATTTATTCATGAGAGATAGAGAGAGAGAGAGGCAGAGGCAGAGGGAGAAGCAGGCTCCCCGCTCTGCAGGGAGCCCGATGCGGGACTTGATCCCAGGACCCTGGGATCATGACCTGAGCTGAAGGCAGACGCTTAACCGACTGAGCCACCCAGGCGTCCCTCACCAGTTTTTATAAGCATTTTCCCCAAGATCCCAGTGCCTTCTTGACTCCTCAAAGCTGTGGTGCCTTACAAAGCTTCTGTTTTCCAGGAAACAGATGGTATTCTCATTTCTCTATCCTTATTTATTCAATAAAGATTCGAGAGAGAAAGTAAAAGTAGGTAAAAGTTATGGGCTCTAACATCAAACACACCTGGTTCCCTTCCTGGCTTTGTCACTTACTAGTGAAAATCCTTTAATAATGCAGAGCCTGTTCTTTACCCATAAAGCAGTGATAGCACAGATTACCTCAAAAGATTGCTGTGCAGATACTGGGGGCACGGGGGTCCTGTGCTCATCACAGTCACTCAGGGGCTCAGACTGACTAAGCAGCCACCACCTCGAATGCTGCCAGTTGGCTAGCCGAAAGGAAAAGAGAGCTCTGAGGGGTCTCTCATTAGCACTCTAAGTGGGTTAACAGGGCACTTACATTTGATTGGCTGGAACCAGTCACATGGTGCCACCCACCACAAAGGGCCTGGGAAGTGCAATTCCCAGGAGTGCCAGGAAGGCAGAGAGCCGGAAATATTTGCAATTAGTGCAACGTGTAAGGTACCTAGCACTATGACTGGCATGTTCCAAACGCTCCATCCATGCTAGCTGTATGAGTTTGGATCTGTTACATATAAAATCTTGTTTATATATTACTTTAGTATATTCACAAGTGTTAATGGCTGATAATTAATTAATGCAGGATGTTCTTCCTTTCAGAAGTACTACAGTTTAATAGAAGACTCTTAGAGACATGATAGTGCAATTCAAGAAATGAATCTTACCTGGAGCTCATGGTGGAAGGATTCAGGTTTCCTGGGAGAAGCTGGATCTGGACCGGAGCAAGAGGTCTGGGGAGCATCGCAGTCACAAGCAGCTGGGGTTGATTTTCATCGTGCGGCACAGGGCACCTGAGTTCTCTGCTTCAGGCCAGGGAATTATTTACTGTTTGCACAGTTGTTCATTTATTCATTTACTTTCTCATCAAATGTTTACGGAATGCTTATATGTGCCTGGCCCCCGGGATATGTCATTGAAGAAAGCATAGACGCTGCCTTCACAAACTTGCACTTGGTAGGAGACACTGAAGGCCAACAGCCAAAATGAGCACATATATAGCAAGTAGACAGTGAGATCTCTTCTCTACGAATGAAGCCAAGTAAGGGGTGTCTCTCATGACAGCGCTGCAGAGGGCAGAGCGTGTTGCCATTTTATTTAGGGTGGCCAGAAAAGGAATCGAGGGAGCAGGCTCCATGAAGATACAGGAGAAGAGCATTCCTGATAAGGATGCTGGGACCAGCAACCTCCGTGGCTCTGAGGGGAGAACCTTCTGGGCCTGAGGAGAGAGCTGAATGGTGCAACAAACAGGATGAAAGGACTGAGGCATCGGGGCTTTAGTCTTGCTGATTTGCAACGGTTCCAAGAGCGACCTGCTTGTGAGGATGGGCTGGGAGATAGAATGCCTTGGTTTGGTTCCCTGCTTTGCCCCTTACTAATGAGATGAGCTGGGCAAGTACCTTAACCTCCCTAAGCATCTGTTTCACCACCTGCCAATACGGGGGAAACCTCACACTTCATGCCCTTTCTGGGACAATGAAATGGATTAATTCACACGGAGTATTGAAATCAGAGTCTGAGCCCCTGTGAGCCCTCTTTGATGGTAGCTGTTTCTACCAGAGCAAGTTGCTTCCCTTCCCTGGGGTTCAGTAGCATCATCTGGAGAGATGGTTTCTCTAGGCTCTCAACTCAAAGATTCTTTGGAAATCTGATGCTAATTTACATGTTATTCTTTGGACTATTTGCATGTCATGTGTTCCATTCTCACAGATTGCTTTTTTTTTTTTTTTTTTTTTTTTTACAGTCTGCCCCCATCATTATCCTCTTACTGGACTTAGCTTCTTTCCAGTGATGTTGAGTATGGGGTCCTCCATTTGTCTTTGCTAGACTTCCCTTCTCTCTGCCTCACTGGTGGGCTGTATTCCTTCCGGGAACTTTACATACTTCAGTACACTTAGCTGATTAAAAACATTCTTTCCATAAACATCAATACACTGGCAAGGATTTTGGAGGAGAAATTTTAAAACATGAAATTTCAGACTGTTTTCTGTTTGGAGACTAAGCATCTGGGGAAGATGCCATTTGAA
Organism: Mirounga angustirostris; assembly: GCF_029215605.1. Taxonomy (NCBI): domain Eukaryota; kingdom Metazoa; phylum Chordata; class Mammalia; order Carnivora; family Phocidae; genus Mirounga; species Mirounga angustirostris. The sequence goes on along the minus strand of NW_026991721.1, from coordinate 84,115,117 downwards.
CTAAGGGTGTATCAAGTCACAGACACACATGGATGGCCCGCTCTGCAGTGTCGTCCCAGATGCCAACAAAACATTGGACAGCCAGCCTAACGACTTCCCTAGTCATAATGCACGTCCAGTAGTGCATTTGAAAACCTCTCCTCTCTCTCTAGAACTCATGGTGCACTGTGTGTCTGTCAGGTGCTGGTGAACAACTGGTGTTCATTTTAGAACAGTGGCTTTTAGGATGAAAACTGAAGCCAGGAATCCAACATCTCTTTCTGTGAATACAGCATCCTGCGTGAGACCTCAACCCCTATTTGTAGCCTTCAAGGTCACAGAGTGAGTGAATGCACTAGGTACCAGTGATGCTGGACTTGCCTTCCCCAGAGGTGGTCAATCCCAAAAGCGCTCAGAGTGAATCATCCTGGTGAAAAGGGGAGAACATGTTTCTAGATTAGAAAGCCCAGACAGAGTGCCAGCACCACCATCTATGAACTGTGTGGCCGGGGTCTCCTATTTCTACTCTATAAAACGTGAGCACATACCTTTGGGGTTTTTTGTTTGTTTGTTTGTTTGTTGTTTTTTAGAATTATTTATTTGAAAGAGAGAGAAAGAGCGTGCATGTGAGCAGCAGGAGGGGCAGAAGGAGAAAGAGGGAATCTCAAGCAGACTCCCTGCTGAGCATGGAGCCTGATGCGGGGCTGGATCCCATAACCCTCAGATAATGACCTGAGCTGAAGTCTGATGCTTAACCGACTGAGCCACCCAGGTGCCCCCATACCTTTGTTTTGATAAATAAATGACAATATGTGCTTTCATAAATTGGTGGCTTGTTACCTTGCATAAATAATGTGCATATTTATCTTGTTAAATAAATGTATGGCTGCTATTCAGCTTAACAAGTTCATATCCTAATGAGTTTGTTGCACTCCTTGGTCAGAAAGGAAAGAGAGAGAACAATGGTGCCTAGTGGTGACTTCAAGTCAAGCTAAGACCCAGTAGAAGGTGGACACTGGGGGCACCTGCGTGGCTCAGTCAGTTAAGTGTCTGCCTTCGGCTTGGGTCATGATCCCGGGGATTGAGCCCCGCATTGGGCTCCCTGCGCAACAGGGAGTTTGCTTCTTCCTCTGCCCCTCACCCTGCTCGTGCTCTCTCTCTCTCACTCTCTCTGTCCCTCTCTGAAATAAATAAAACCTTAAAAAAAAAAAAAAGAAGGTGGACATTGTTCCGATGTCTCTCCCAATCCTCCCTCGCCCTTGGGGATTACTCCTTTATCTCCAAATGAGTGCAGATTTATGCACCTATAAATAAATACATGTATTAGTGACACCATTGGTCTCTGTAATTGTCCCTTTCTCAGAGCATGTGGACCACAAAACTTCTAGAGGGACAGCTGGACAGGGCCTGCAAACCCCACCTGCCTGGTCCCCTATGTCCTCATCCAGCTCCACTTTCTAACACTACTCATTTACATGAGAGCCCCACTCACCCACCAGGGTCTTTCCTGCCTCTGCCTTTGCTCTGGCTGCCCCTCTGTCCTTCTAAACCTTCTTTATCAACAAGGTTCCCATTCAAGTCTGGGACTCTCTAGGATCACCAGGAACCCTTCACTGTCCCATCAGGCTGGTGAAGTCCTCTTCCCGTGTGCTTCTGTGTGTGCCTCCATCCCTACGCTTCCCTCCTCAACCTGTGACTTTCTGATGATATGTACCCCCCTTCTCTATCCTGCAGACAACGAATTTGTCAAGGACACGGGTTTGTCTTTCTTATTCCCAAATCCTAAGCCCACATGGCACTCCTGAATCTTAAGTTGTGTTGGTTGAATGCATGGAAGGTCAAGAAAGCTGCAGGGGCAAAAGAATAAGTGGTTTCCTTCAAGCCCTCCCAGCAAAATAGCAGGGCAGCCAGAACTGGAAGCCAAAAATTCTGATTTCTCCTCTAGAGTTTTTCTATTGAATCAGGCTGGCTGGAGCTTGGCTTTAATCTCAGGGTGGGGTAGCGATGTTTGCTGGGACAGCATAACATCCCCTCTAGGGATCACCTGCGGCCCGCAGCGGTGCTGTGTGTCCCCCAACTAGTATGCTCACAGCCCGCCTAATCTGGAGCCGCTCCCTTCTTGATGGTAAGGCAACAGCGCCACCTCCTGGCTTCAATGCCACTGGTCGTAACCCGACTTGGGAGGTCTTGGGCGCCCTCTTGTGGGATTTCAGAGGATGCAGCGCAAAAGCAACTTGGTTATCCTCAGGCCATAGCTAAAAATGATGCTCCTGGGGACATTTCCACCACTGATGTTTGAGTCATTCTGTGAGCCTGTGCGCTGCAACCAAGCCTAGAGAACAAGGCTTTATAACAACTTAGGATGCAGACGACCAGAGGCCTATAAGATGCCACACGCTGGTGACATGGCACACTCACGAGTGGCATAATGTCCAGAGAGCTCCTCTAAGTGGCACTTAGAGCAGTAAAATGGTGGTAGGTGGCATGGAAAGAATTGTGGAAATGGTGGGAAGGAATGGGTAGTGAGAAGAAGTGGAAGGAAAGGAAAGGAGATGTTACTCTGACCCGCACACCCTCCTCCAGGACTGAAGTCACTTAACAAGGCCTTTTAAGAAAATCAACCTACAGTAGAAAAAAGCCTTTCCCCAGAACAAGTTCCGTGGCATTTCCAGTTACCCCTGTTTGAACTGTCCAGGAACATACTCAGCCCCTGAGTCTCCTCTCTGCTCTGTCGTGTTATTGACAATCACTGACGGCCCTGGCTGGGGCTCAGCCTCGGCTCCTGTGTCAGCCATATAAGAATCTCAGTGTCTTGGGAACGTGAGTCCAACTTGAAATACACTTCCTTGAAAGGCTTATTTTGTTTTGGGACAAGTCTCATGCCAATCTGTCCTGCCAAGAAATCATTGCTGTTGAACTGTTGGTTTTCATTGCTGTCAAACATAATCTTACAAGAAGAGCAAGGGGGCAACCACCCTTGAGGGCCACCTGGGAGAGAAGACTTTGGGTGGGATTTTCTTAGAACCCTCTGGGGAATTAGGGGAAAAAAAAAAAAAAAAAAAAAAAGGAAAACCGAGAATGGCCGTTGTCTGATGAATACTGAGGCCCACAGTCTGCTGAATCACTCATTAATGGTGCTGAATGGTTCCAGGCCATTTTCAATGACCTGCAGTCAGGATTACACAGGTGCCTATGGAGAAGGCCAGATGAAGACCTGGAGCCCCAGCTGCAGCTTAGCCATGAGCCTATGCCTAGATTTCCTCTTTATTCCAAAAGGAGATGGTCCTGCAGGGTCCTGCCTGACACACAAAGGTTGGGAAGAATAAAGAAACAATGCTTCAATATTTGTGCCAGTCTGGGCTACTGAAGGGATGCTGGACTAAATCGGTGTAGATGCTTCCTTTTCAGTAATGCCTCTGAAAACGCTTGGAAACATGAAGAGGTGAAATCTTACGCGACTGGCCTTGTTCTCTTGTCTGTTTTTGATTCTAATAAAAATTATTCAAATGCAAAACCAGTAGAAAATTGGTAACTTCAAATTTGTTCAGATGAATTGTCACATCAGGCCATGTCCTAGGAAGAGTTACTATTAGAAGTCAGAGATATTAACTCTTCAAATGCTTATCCCATTCATTTTTCCCTCTCTGGGACTCAGTTTCCTACTCTGTACAGTTGAGAGTTGACCTCCTTTCAAGGACCTTTTATAGTTCTAATGCTCTTTGGTTTTTTGAAAGGAAGCCTTGTATTACCCCATGGCAGACATGTCACATCATTGCCCAGAAAGGTCCTTATTTAACAGAGAAATGTTGGTTTGCTCATTCATTTCCCCATCGATTTCGTTAACAAGTATTGAGAACCTACAACATTCCTGACACAGCTGGTAGGTACCAAGGACAAGCTGTGAAAAAGCCAGGTCTTGGCCTTCAAAGAACTTGCATTCTGATGGTGGTCCCACACAATCAAACATTAAAAAATACGTAGTGTGATGTAATATAGAATAACATAATGTCACTCAGTAATAAGAAGAGGAAGAGGAGAAGGAGGAGGAGAAGGAGGAGGAGGAGAAGGAGAAGGAGAAGGAGATGGAGACGAAGAAAGAAGAAAGTAGTAGTAAAGCCGGATAGGGCTTATGGGACAAGGAATGCTGTTCTTCCGAAAGGTGGTCAGGAGAGTCCTGTCTGAGAAGGTGGCCTTTGGGCAGAGACAACGGAGGCAGGGAGGTGGCCAGGTGGGGGTCCGGGGAAAGCCACACCAGGCAGGGGGAAGGGCAAGTGCAAAGGCAGGAGGAAGCATGCCTGGCGTGTGGGAGGAAGGTGAAGAAACCGGGGAGTTAGCAAATGAGGCTGTATCCCTGGCTTCTAGCTTAGGTTTTGCTGCGAAGTGTGGCGGGAAGGCAGCGGGGAGCGAGGGCATGCGGAGGCAGCGCTGAGCGCACGCCGCTGGGCACCGGGAGCTCCGGAGGATAGAAGGCAGCGTCTGCGCCGAAGGACTCCTCCGTCCCCACAGGCACCAGCGCGCTCTACCCCGCGTGTGCGCTGCGAAGGAGCGGGAAGCAGGTGTGTGCCACGGGTCACATGAAAGGCGCAGACACTGATTCTGAAGGAGCCCCAGGGCCTGGAGGCCTAGCGCTCAGACGCCTGGCTCGGCAGGAGGAACGAATCAAGCGTGGGCCCGGAAGAAAGGGCAGACTAAGGACGGGAAGGCTCTTCAGTCCCAGAAGGACTGAGCGCTGGGAGGAGCCAGGAGCCGGCAGGGCCTGTTTGGGAAACAGCTTGGTTGTTACAGAAGTGTCTCAGAGCAGAGCCATAGGAAGTAAGTGGGTGAACAGGCTACCAAGGAGGAGAGGACCCCCCCTCTCTAAGGCTGGGTAGGAAGGTGCTTCTCTTCAACCCAAAGATAGTTCATGATCAAAGTGGTTAGGACTCTGATGGCCTCTATCACACTAGGACGGGGCTGATGGGTTCCCCTGGGGGCCTCAGCCTCTCCAAGTGCTGAAAGGGCTGGTTACCTCATAGGCCACCGGGTCCCACCTGCCCTGTGGTAAGCAATCCTGCCCTCAGGGGCCCAGGGAAGGAAGGATGGCAGCCTCGCCCTGCCTCCAGCACCCTGTCCTTCACGTGGATGGCCGCTCTCTGTGTTCTGACCAGGCCCTCCAGGTGCACACAGGAACACCCTCCTGCAAACCAACATGACCCGTTACAAAGACAAGTCTGTCTGTATCTCAGCTTCTGTTTCCCTGCATCTACTCCTGGGTAGGAAGCTTTGCGGGACCCCAATTTACTAGGGCACAGATTGGCATCTGGGGCCTCAGACCGTCTGTCCAACGGCGGCCACAGGAGACAAGTACTCGCGGGGCCAGATTCCGACTGTGGCCGCCAGCAGCACCCTGGTGCTTGCCTACCGCCACCGCTTATGAGATAATGTCTCTCCATTTTGGGATTGTGACATAGCTACCTCAGACCTCCACGGCCAGTGCTCACATTCCAGGTCTGAGACCAGTGTGACAGCAGAGAAACCTGAGCCTTGAGGGGACATTCTCAGGCTCAAAAATCACGAACCCGACAGGGAAAGGCATTTGATCAGAAAACGACACCATTCAGGTTATTTTAATGCCCTGGATTTGTGCTGCCCTTTAAGTGGAGCCCCTTCTGTCACAGGACTTTGGTACCAAGTGACCCTGGCAGATGACTTTCACTTGTTTTTAACTGTAGAGCAAGGTCACATCTGGTCCGGGTATGCTACGAGAGGTACGGACTGTGGACGGGAGGGCAGGTCCGGTTCAGGTCTGAGTCTTCCATGCACACACTGTGCACTCAGACAGCAGCATGGGCCAGGTTCTGAGGCTTTGTGGCAGCCAGGCCAGGTGAGAGCAGGGGGACCTCTCTCCCCGCCCCAGCCCCTGCTCTGCCCCCCACAGACAACTCCTGAAACTTCTACCTTGCTCAGTCACTGTGGTGTTAAATGCTATCTAGGCAAGTTCTTTGATCATCCTGAGCTTGCAACTAAGAGGTAAGGACAATTGTCAACCCCTGGGAGAGTGCACTATCGGCTCATCAAGCAATTAATCAACTCATGAGTCAAGGACTATTTATAGACCTGCTATTGACTGAGCATTTCGCCATGTGCAGTGGAGAATACACACCTACACACAACATAGTCAGTACTCTCAAGGAGTACGTAATGAAAGTGCAAAAAAAAAAAAACCCCAAAACAAGACTTGTACTCAGAGAGCCATAAACGGTCAAATATTGAATCATCTGGCACTAAAGATACTTGCAGTTGGAAGGAAAAGAACAGAGGCTATCCCTGTGGACAGACAGCATTAAGAAAAGGCCTGGAGGTGGCGGTAAGCATGTGCCCATTGCAATGAGCCATCTGAAAACCTTTGCTCTCTTAAGACTGAAGGTAGAAGATCGTTTTCCCAGAAGAGTGAGAGAGTCTACCTTCAGGCTGTCAGTAGTATTTCATGAGAATGCTTGGTTTATAAACTTTTAAACACTTAAGAGCAGTGGAGGACAGCCTGGTTTAATGGTGGAAGGACTAAATGGAGTCCAGAAGATGTAAGTTCTAGACTTCTCTGTTCAAGAAAGGCTTTGGATGAGCTTTGTGCTTAAACGTTGTAGGCTGCATGTTCTCATCTGTATGGTAAGGATAATATTGGTGTAAGGCAGCAGAAACATCATGGAGATAGAAGTTGGAGGACCCAGGTTCTAGTCTAGGCTTTGCCAATGATAATGACAATTATGATGTGATGTGTGCTAGACGTTTTTCTAAGGATCCTAAACATACTAACTCATTTAGCCCCTTCCCCTACCTAGTCTCTGTGAGGAAAATGCCATTATTGTTCCAGTTTATGGATGAGGAAACTAAGGCACAAAGATTTTAAATAATTTACCCAAGGACACAGAGCTAATCAGTGGGAGAGCTAGGAGGCTAATAGCAGAGCCAATTTCTTAATCCTGGTTCTTTTGCCTCTTGAGAAAATGGGCAAGTGATCTTGGGAAGAGAAAAACTCTCTGTATTTCAGTTTCCTCTTCAGTAAAATAAGGACGAGAATAACTTCCCAAATTAACTTAAAAAGTATCAAAATCTAAATAGGATATTGCATATGATATACTTTGTAATTTAGAAAGTCCTATATATGTGTAAGGTATTACATTCCTTAGAGAAATAATAGATAAAATGAGATGGTTCATGGAAAATAATTTGGAAAATGAAAAATAAAAGTGTGTACTTTGATTATCAATACCACCATCATCCTAAGAAAGGCTGTTTGGAGATGAATAGGTCTTTGGACTCCATGAAAATTTGGGGATGTAGTTTATTCCTTAAATCTGGATGGTATGCTTAATCAATTTGAGTTTGGCAGGCTTAAAGAGGAAAAATGTAGGATAGGAACTTCATATACTAGGAGCCCAGAGAGAGACAAGATATTCCTCTCAGAAAGAATATCTCAAAGCTTTTTTCCTTCCTTCCTTCATTATGCTTCCCTTTTCCTTCCTGAAATCGAGACCCAAATGAGGCGGAAGAAAATCTCTATTGAGATAAAAGTCAAGATGAAATATAATAATACATTCATTTCCATGACACACATTTAGAGAGCATTATCACTGTTCCAGAAAGTGGCTGAGAATTGGAAGACGCAGCTCTGATGTTGCAGAGCTGGACAGGGTCTTACCTATTATTCAGGCCAACCTCTCTGTATGGCGGAAAGAAGCCTCAGTCCAGGCAAGCAGAGATTTGCCCAGGATCACTATGACCCATGACTAGAAGCCAGTTCTTCCAATGCCCAGGCAAATATGTTCCTCCCGCTTGTTGCTTCCCTTCTGCCTGGGTTTGGAGTGAATGGGCATTTGTTTAAGATCTGTATCATGTGACAATTCCAAAGAATGAAGTGGTCATCTTTTCAAGCTCATATTTGAAATGTTTCCTTCTCTGCCTTTACATGCCTAAAGAGTTAAGTAGGCACCATCCATATGGGTCTCATGGGTACTATTAATCACCTGTGTTCCTGTGGGAAGGAATGCTGCCCTTTAAAGATTGAAATCTGCTCCCATTTATGGTGCTGTGTGTTCCTATGAGTGGAAACAATCAATTACAACAACACATCCCAGGAGACTGACTTTCTGCTCCCCCCACCGTCTTCTTGTTTCCCACACTGGGGGCAGAGACTTCCCCTCCTGACAGGAAGGTAACTCAAATCCTTTTGTGCTATTGCTCCCTCCCACTTTAGCTCAGCATTTTGAATACAGAGTATAATAAGAAAGGGAGAAAACCGTGTCACAGAAACTAGGTTGGGGATTGGAGAATATGTCTCTGAGGGTAAAAAAAAAAGCAACACCGTTTTTTGAGCCCAGAATTCATCTGATTCCTCCAGTGGTAATAAAGAGGCCCCTTCACCCCAGCAACCAAGACGTTCCAGCTGGCTATGTGCTTATGAGAGGGGTCATAGTCAAGAGCTGCCAGTCCGGGGTCTGCTTTTGGGGACATTGCCACCTCAGATCAGACAGTCTCAAAGGGCATTAGAGTTAGGTGGTGGCTGGTTACCATGGCAACAGGACCATAGGAGCGCCCCAAGGTTCAGATGAAGCCTGCTGCTGCTATGAAATTCTCACCAGATACCCTCCTCCGGTATCAAACTGAGAAGTCGGTATACTCACAGCAGAGGGGAGGGTGGGGCAGACACAAGGCCAGGGCTCCACCTTTGCTTCCATGGAACTTGGTGTTCTCGGCATCTGGCTAGTCAAGGGGGTTTTGAGGGGTGTGGGCTCTATTGTGTGTGTAGGAAGATGGAAAGAAAATTGCCAGATGTCGATGAGGACTCCAAGACTACCCGAAGGAAAGAAAAATGTTACTCATTGACACAAGAAGGCTGGAAGTTCATTTATGGATCAAGCAACTGTATCCAGGCAAAGTCTGTCACAGGCCTATGTGGAGAGGAGAGAGGGACTAGACAAGCTTTCTGAGAATTTGCGAGATGACAGCATAAGGAGAAAATAGTGAGGTGCCATGGTGTAATGCTTAATGCTGGAGAGACTGCAGTAAACAAGACAATCTGGCTTCCAGGGATTTACAGCCCGGTAAGGAAGACAGGCAGACATCATGGAAGGCCAGGTTAGGATGGACACTTGACCACCCTAGGTGCTTCTCAATGAAGACAGCTGGTATGTTTCAAGCAAGCTGTGTTAAGTCCAGCCAGTTTAAGATAAACTTTTAATTACATTTTATTTTTTAAAAAGGAACTTCTTAATTATATATTGTTTATCAGTGTGGGTAGGTAAAAGGCATATAGAACTACAAACATGCAATTAGCAACCATTTTTTGCTTTTACCCATCATCCTTCCCGTTTGAGCATTAATTATTCAGTATTTTGTCACCAGTTTTCAGAAAGTTTCTCTAGGAGGGTAAACTCATAGAGATAATTTGAGGGAGAGGAAAGCTTTAGCAATATCTCTAGGGGCAGTTTTATATTTTTTAGTGCTTGAACTGTTTTTTACAACAGGTTTGCCATGGAAGGCTCAGAAAGTCACTAAATTCTCTGAGTCTCAGAATCTGGACTTAAAATCAGGGGAAGAGATTTACGTGGCTAAACTTTCTAGTTGTGTATCTTAGTTCCGGCTGCTGTAACAAAATACCACAGACTGGTGGTTTAAACAATAACTCTTGCTCACAGTTCTGGAGGTTGGATGTCCAAGATAAAGGTGCCGGCAGGTGGCTTTCCTTCTACAGCCTCTGCTGTTGGCTTGCAGGTGGTCATCTTCTCACTATGTGCTCACGTGACCTGTTCTTTACATGCATGAGGAAAGAGGAAGTGCTGTTGTCTTTTCTTCTTCATATGAGGGCACTAATCCCATCATGGGAGCACTGCCCTCATGACCTCACCTAAATCTCAGTAGCTCCCAAAGGCCTCACCTCCTACATACCATCACACTGGGGGCTAGGGCTTCAACATACGAATGTTAGACAGACACAACATTTAGTCTATAACATTGTGTGAATAGCTTGGGACATGGAAAGAATTTATCAAAATGTTTAATCTTAGGATTGGTGATTATTCCGATTTCACAGGAGGGGACAGTAAGGGCAGTCTTCCTCAGAGAATATCAAATATGAGTCAAGTACAAGAAATATCATGTTTAAGATTTACATGTAACCTTAAGTTACTGTCCATATTAATTTATCAAAAAGACAATTAGACTAGTGGGGAAGCCAAGCCAACGCATGAACATTCGTAAACTGATACAGGAGAAAAATTTAAGGATGAAGAAAAGCAGTATTGGTGCTGCACACAAAAAAAAGAGAAAAGACCCAGAAATATGCAGTTTTTTGAAAAGTTTTTTTTTTTTTTCTTATTTACTTAGTGTTTAAGGAAAGGGTTTCAGAGGAGCACCTGGGTGGCTCAGTTGGTTAACCGTCTGCCTTCGGCTCAGGTCATCAATCCAGGATCTGGGGATCAAGCCCCATGTCGGGCTCCCTGCTCAGTGGGGAGTCTGCTTCTCCCTGTCCCTCTGCCCCTCCCCTCCACTCATGCTGCTCTCTTTCTCTTAAATAAATTTTTTAAAAAGGTGGGATTTCAGAAATAATAGAGAAGGAATTGAGGAATTGGAAAAAAAAAAGAAAAAGAAGGAATTGGTTTAGGCAAACTATTGGTCCAACACTGCCTGCTATCAACGAGACTAGAAGAGAAAAATTTCTATCACTTGGGAAAAATCCACAGAAACCCTAATCTTGTAAAGAAGTCAGGTCATTCCACCCCAACAGTGGGCATTCTTCCATATCCAAAACCTCGCTGAAACACAAGCTCTTGCCTCAATCCTCTTCAGACTGCTAAAAGTTGCATTGCCCTGCTCTTCAAGCCTTAAGACCACAGATGTTACTTCTACATCCACACATGCACCCTTTTCTCCCCTCTTACCTGTCCAGGCAAGCTTCTGCCTGGTAAATGTCATTTGCCCCCCACAAGCCCCCATCTGCAAGGTAACCCACCTGTACATGGGGATGACTTCTGCTTCATCTTTCTCTAACCCATCCAAACAGATCACCAAAAAAACTTTTTGGATCTTCATCCATATGCAAGATGTACAAAGCTTTCTGGAACAGGTCTGGTATTAATTAGCCAGTGCACAACACTGGAATAAGTGGTTAATCCCAAGGAGGTTTACACTGGAGACTGACCAACCTGCCCTGGGGTGGATACGGAACCAATCTTGGCTCCAGAGACTATTCCACATCATGTGTTGTGCAAATGTTCACTGGCACCAGGATGGACTTCATTCCACAGCAGATGGGATCCTTCACAGCAGACCTACTCTAAGATAATATATGACCCAAGCACTATATTGTCTAGAGTTTCCTCCTTTTCATGAAATGCATCATTGGTTTAGTTCTCAGACTGAACTTCCTCCTGTGCTCCTTTACCTGCTGTTGCCCTCTTTCAAATCATGGCCCGGGGGCTCGTTCTGGAGCTCCAAAATAGCACGTGATTTTATCCCCCCGGGGCCAACATGTTGACCTGCAGCGAATCCAGATGTGTTCATTAGTTTTCATTCTTATGGCAGCTGCCTAGTTTTGATCTGTTGTGTTTGGGCAAAGAGTTGTAGGAAATGTGGGGAAGACAGCAAACACCTTTAAGAGCGAGGGGGAATTTCTGCTGTCCTTTCTTTTCTTCAAGGTTATTCCTTTGTGTTTGAAGAGTTTTGCTTGTGGGATCTTGGACATGGCTTAGATAAGCTGTTAGAGAAGGTCTGAAATAAAGAATCTTAAATCTGGGACCAAAGGATTTCCAAGATAATTTTAAAGAATTTGGATAGCAAGCAAGCCTTTCTCTTCATGGTAATTGCTTTCTTACAAATTTGTGTCTGGGGCAGGAAAGAGTTGATAAAATTTCCCAAAGATTTTTGTTTTGTTTTCTGATCCAGTAGGTAAAGGTGAGGAGTAGAGAGTAGACAGGGTATGTTGTGTATTTTTGTGACTGGAGAATTAAAAAAAAAAAAAATCTTCAAATCGGGACTAATTTTCTTTAAAAAGCTTAGTTTTAGCACCTCACGGCCCACATACTTAGACTGCAAACAGTACTGTTATAAAATGGTGTGGATTTTGGCACAGGAAATATAAAAACCAACTTCTTTCATTTGGTATTTGCTGCTGAACAGATATAAGGTCAGAAAAGCGAAAATGTGCTTTCCCCTTGTCCCTCTCACACATCTTCTGCCCCCAGTAAATTCATTGAATTTATTAACATATTTTACCTTCTAAAAGTTAATAAGCATAATCTCCTTTAACTAAGTGAACTTCAGCATTTATTTGTACCTACTATGCATTATGCATTAGGTGTGTCTATGGGAAGGTTGAGGACTAGGGTTATAATGGGAATAAAAGAGATTGTATGTTCCTTGCCCTTGAAGAATTGGAATCTCTTACTGAGGACCCCATAAAATGCACATGGATTTTGATCACATTGACAGGCAGTGTAAAGTCACACAGAGGAAGGAGAGAGAATTTTGGCTGGCATGGTCAGATAAAGCTCCATGGAGACAGTGAAACTTGAACTGGCCCTGACAGAGGGTGCCCACGTGTGCACAGCTGGAAGAACATGGGTCAAAGGAAAGAAGTAGGAAAGAGCAGGACGCAGGCCCCTAGATTTCAGGGAAACCATCTCATCCAACCTCCTGCAAAACCATCTCCATAACACATTCTGTCTCCCAGCAAAAGTCCTACTGCCCACCAAGCCTACGTGACTCTCCCTGAGACACAGGAAGGCTTAATGAAAGGTGCCCTCAGCATTCTTGAATTATTTGCATTTACAGGCAAACTTTTGACACAAGGACACAAAACTGGAAAGGAACTGGCTTGCCATTCTTTGAATTTGGATTCCATGTTAGTACAGGTAAAGAATGTAAACTCCAAAAGGGCTTTTTTTTTTTTTCTTAGTAAGGTCAATCCTCCCTAAAGGCAAGATACGAAATGCAGATATTTTGCTAAATCTTTGTTAATCTTTCCATTGCTACTGGGGCAGGATGATTCTCTAAGGAGCACAGGCGAAGGGCCGATGACCTGAGCCTGAAGGTCACTAAATCCAATTCAACCCAGAACAGCGAAGTCTCGGCTTCTGCAGACATACTAGAGCCTTTCTCTGCAGTCACAGACTTTCGGTTTATCTAACTTGGCCTTTTCCCTCATTGATTAACGCCAAGTGTCTGAAAGTAATTATAGCCAGCTCTCCACTGCTTGTAACAGGCTGCAACAGTGACCGGCGGGGGCGGGGGGCGGGGAGAGGAGCCAAAGTATGGATTTAGATATAGGACACAGACTTAACCTTCTTAATCATTACAACACCCTAATATTAAAATTAGCTTGCATTTCCTAAACAAAACTCTGGGGACAAAGTGGCCTATTTTGAGTTGAAAGGAGTAGATAATGTCACTTCAAGAAATGTTTTCTAAGTTTGGATTTTGATACTATTATTTTTTCCCCTTTCATTTTTTTTTTTCCCTCCCAAACTTCCACATCTCAGCAACAGGGTGGTGGTGACTTCTACTGAAGCACTTGTAGGTGAGGTTTGAAGAGTCAAGATGTGGAGAGAAACCAGCTTTTGTCATGTGGAAGAGACATCAGAGACAGGAGTTCTCGGGATTCTGTCACATGCTTGTTTGCGCTTCCAAGAAAGCAGAGTTCAAATGTACTTTCAGGCCAGAGACAGGTGAGAGGTGTAGGGAGGCGGCAAGAAGGCTCAGCAAGTCTGAGAATTGCACAGCGTATCTGCCCAGGAGGCTGTGGTGCCCACATTTCCTCCACCACTTCAGTGCTGCCTTGGCTTCAAACCCTGTTGCTGTTGGGTCACAGCAGGCAACGGGCTCTGATGATTTTCACTTGCTTGACCCATTCTTCTGGGGTTTTGTCTTTCTTTTTAAAACGAGCCAGGGACGTCCTTGTGTAAGAAATACCGGGCGAGTCAGGACACGGAAGTGACTCGGTGGTCTCCCCTCACTGGCTCTTTTCTGAGAAACGGTTCTGTGCGAAGCAGCCGCTCTCGTGCCTTACGCCACAGAGGAGTGATGGAGGCTTGTGAGCGGAAGTGCACCCTGCAGCGGTTTCCCTCTCCTGCCCACAGACCCAGTGCAGGCAGCTACTGCCCAGTGAGTTCTGGCGCTCTCGGTGGAAAGGAAACGGAGATGCCAAGTTAGGGAAGAGCTCGCCCAGTCGGGCCTTGGGCTACAAGAGCATCATGGTTTCCTTTCCTCCCCTGGTTGGTTCGCATTCCCACCTGTATCCAGCAGGGTTGGCAACCTTCCTTTCCTCCTCCTGGGAGAACACATATTGCTCCAGTGCAAAGGAAGACCAAGACAAACAGCAGGTTCTGAGAGGGCTGGGCAACCGGGGCTCGCCAGAGGACAGCTCAGCTGCATGGTTCCTGAAGCAAGGCATCTCCAGAACGGCAGGAGAATGCTGCCATGGACATTTTTATAGCATAGCACTTGCTATTTTATAAAGCTTGTTCTTACGATTCACTTCTCAAAACGGTCGTAATATATTTGTCCCTTTTTCTAAGAGAGAAATGTTAAGTCCCAATGAAGCTAAGTTACCTGACCACTTCCTCACAGCTGATTAAGTGGCAGAACTAGGGTTTCAATCAGGCTGTTATTGCTTCCAGCTCATTATACTCTATAGACGCTGAAGCCATCTCATATTTAAGAAACAATGGGAACAGACTTGAAGAAATTAAGGTGGGGGGGATCAGAAAGTGACTGAGACAGGTGTCAAATCCAACGGCTGTTTACATGTGCAATCGAACTCCCATGTTTCCCATAAGCAGGCACTGTTAACTTCAATGAAAAATACTCTTCAGGAAGGTTCCTCAACAATTCCCCACTGCGGAGAGGAAGAACAGTGCCAGCTTCCTTAGCACGCCGCCCCAGACAGGCCCCTCTCCCGGCCCTTGCCCCTCCTTCCCTGCAGCCTGTGCCTTGTAGTTCTCCACAGCTTTTATTCATTTTACATGTCTTGATTGTAGTACAATAAACAGAATCTACAATTCGCCATCTTAACTATTTTCAGTGTACAGCTCTGGAGTGTCACGTCTACTTACACGGTTGATAAAACAGGAATCTGTTTTCATTTGGCAAAATTGAAAACTCGGTACCCATTACATGCTCCCCATTCCCCTAATTCCCAACAACCACATTTCTACTGTTTCTGTGAGGTTGACCATGCTAGGTACTTCAGATATGTGGAATCATACAGTATTTGTCTTTCTGTGGCGACTCTGTCTTTGCACACATTGTTCACTGTTTCTCTGGACACCCTCCCCATGTTTTTACTGGTTAATTCTCATGAATCTTCCAGGAGTCAATTCACATATTATCACCTCAGGCTTTCCATGGCCCTCTACTCTCAATGAAGTGCCCTTCCTATATATTTAATAGTGTATTAATCACACTTGAGAGTTGTCTATGTTTTAACCCCTTGATACTCAAGGTGTGGTTGAAGATCTGTATTCTCATTGGCATACATCTGGGAGCTTGTTAGAAATGCAGCATATACTTTACCACGGTCCCAGGTAAATCACATGTACACTAAAGTTTGAAAAGCACTGTTCTAACTCCTTAGAAAGAGGCCTGCAAACAACTCATGGGCTAAATCTGGTCAGCTGCCGGTTTCTGCAAACACAGTTTTGTTGGAACACAGCCACAGTCATTGATCTATGTATTGTCTATGACTGCTTTCATGCTACAATGGAAGAGCTGAGTTGCAACAGAGACCACCACCATATGGCCAAGCCTGGACTATTTATTCTCTGCCCCTTTACCAAAAAAGTCTGCGAACTTCTGCACTAGATCGTGAGCTCCTTAAAAATGAGAACCTGATCTTATTCTGAGAAGAAACACAGACTAGTATAATGGTTATTATGCATGTAGGCTTGAGGGTAGACTGGCAAGATTTGTATCCAGGCTCTGCCATTTCTTTGCAAGTGACTGTGGGCAACTCACAATCTCTCTGTGCCTTGTGTTCCTCATCTATGAAATGGGGATAGATAATAGAACCTACCTTACAGGGCTGTGTATGGGTTAAATGAGTTACTCCAGGTGAAGTGCTTCATGTGGTGCCTTCAGCAAATGTTCTTAGCCGATTCCAGGTATTTTTAGAGTACCATGGGGGATCTGTTGATGTTGTACAGATGATGTAACAGACATTGTCTATTAACACCCATCCTCTGCTTCTTCCTTGCTAACATCTAATTTTTTTAGGTATCTAACTTTCCTGGAGCGTGACCTCCTCTCTGTGGGGGAAGGGGGTAAATACTAGTGCAAGCCAACCAGGTAATGCCATTTTCAATAGATTGGCTTAGGGATGCACAGTTCTGGCCAATGAGTCATGAGAAGAGCATTCTTGAAGGGTTTCTGGAAAAAGGTTTCCTCATTCTTTAAAAGAAAACATGGAAGAGATGACTCTGTTCTTTCATACTGTTACATATGAATGTGATGCTCCGAACTGCAGCAACCAGGTAGGCAGTCTGAGAACCGGACAAGCATGTTTACACAAGCATGTTTACAACAGCAGAGGGGAAAGATGGGAAGAATCTGGGCCCTTTATGAGGTCGGAGTTGCTGAATCCATCCGCCCCTGGGGCTTACCTACTCAGGTACTCATTTTTGGAAGAAAACAAAATTCCCTTTGAGTTTTCCTTCAGTCCAAAGCATCCTGACTCATATAACCATATACACATATTTTTACTCCACCTAGGACCTAACAACTGTTGTTGGGTGCTATAAACAAAGAAAAGAGTAGCAACTGGAAATGAATGTGCTGGGTAGGGCCAAAGAAAAATCACGAACATTCTGGGTTAGTGCAGGCCCTATTCTTCATTGCCTTTTATCACTTCTCAGCTGGGAGCATCTTTTCTTAATACCTGTGGCTCTCTCCCAAGTGCTGATCTCCCTTGTTGTCTGTGCCTGCTACCCAAACTTGACTATTTCCTTGGTGATATCCATGATTTCCCTTCTAGACAGGAGGAAGGCCTGAGGACAGATTATGTTTTGGGGCACAGACCACAGAGGTGGCATCTCTTATGCAACATGAAATATAAGAAGTTTTCTTTGGGTTGGAAGTGTCAAAAAATTGCTCAGAATTTATAGCCACGGGGATTTTATGGTGCGTCAGTTTACGTACTGGCTCTGTGTGACATCTGAGCCCTAATAGCAGAGATTCAAAGCAATGTAGGTGGCTAAGTACATATGAGGGTAAAGTATCAGAAGAGAAGGGTAGTGGAAATGAGCTGGCTACTGCATCTATCCTGAAGAGCATCCTGGCCCGAGCTGAAAAAGGTGAAGGATCGGCTTCAGTAAGTGAGGCTGGATTCCCTGCAGTCCCACACTCCTGCAAATACTTACTAAAGCTAGAAATGCTGCGCTCCTTCTGCCTGTGAATGTCCGGGGTGGGAGAAGCTCTGAAGCCATAAAGTCGCTGTAAAAATCATATTTTAAGGCTAGAAGGTACCATGAGACATGATCTCATTCATCTTGTCCTTAGGCAGTAATCGCCTACCTAAAGCCTTCCAATCATAGCATAACACATTTTATGGGTAAAAGCCTCCAGAGGAGTATAAAAAGTGTAAGACTGCACAACTTTCTCCCATAAACCACTTTGTGTGCACATCATCTACATCAGAGTCTGAGAACCTGATGCCCATTCTAGACCCATCCCATGCTCATCAGTCTAAGTCCAGTCTAAGTCCAAGATCCCCCTTCAAATGGGAGGATCCATAATTCAGTGACAGAAGGGCACTAATAGGCAGGTGCAAAGCTAACGGGATGAGGGGCACAAGGCAAGGGTCTCCCATGACCTCCTTAAACCTTTTCTGTCAGCTACTCACATGCATTTAATGTATAGGACTTCCCTTGTCAACACTGTCTGCCTCCTTTCCTACCAACAAGTTCTCCTAATTGTTCTATTCTTCTAAGACACTACAGCCTGATATAGCACCTTCGCCTTCATCTTCAAGTGTTCTTAAAGACTCATTAGATCCTTAAAGAACAGGAAGTAAAAAGCTTTTTGTGGGTAATCAATTCCCTGCAGGTTTGCTAATATTATTGGTTCAGTTTAAAAGTCCCCTGCTGGAGACTTGTGAAGAGAGAAGCCCCACAGCCCCCTGGGTTTCCTACTCTTTGGGCATTCCCAGCCACGGAGCAAGCGTCTCCATTCCCTTTGGAAGCACTGGGCTGAATAAGCAATCCGCCATGCGATTCTGAAGGGAGATAGAGGGAAGGTCATAAAGACCCAAACTCAACTGCTCTTGGAGAAGGGTTAGGAGGAAAGCGAATAAATAAAATCTGTGATGCAACTCTCTTTCAGGAAAGGGTGTGGAGAGTGGGGTGGATCTACCAAGAAGCTTTGGCAATCTGCTTTGAAGTCTTCTGCACAGAAAAAGTGTAGCCACCCAGGGAAGCAGCCTTCAGTGACATCCTCCATAGGGCTGATGTGTTGGAAAATAGTCAATCAACAAAAAGTCCCTTGAGAAATGTTTTCCTTCCTTCTTCTGGAATTGTTGGGAAACTAGACAGAACGTGGGGGGTCTGGCTTTCAAGAGTGGTCCTGAATGAATCTGCAGTTTCCTGGTGGGAACAGA